>NC_139227.1:78626407-79168907 GCF_055691185.1 Crinia signifera
TTTTGCTGCTGATACTCAAATCTACCTTGTCTCCCCAGACTTTTACTCACTCGTATCTACACCAGTCTATCAGCTATCTCTTCTTGGATGTCCCAGCGCTTTGTGAACCTAAACACGTCTAAGACTGACCTGATTATCTTACCACCCTCCACACTGCGTCATCTTCCACAACTGCATTATATATTGATGGCACTACAGACTCTTCTAGTTCCCAAGTGTGCTGTGTGATAGTAATACTTGACTATTCATTCTCCGTCAAACCACACATTCAGCACATTTGCCAAACCTGACATTTTTATCTCAAAAGTATTTCCAGGATCAGACCATTTCTCACCCAGGATGCTACTAAGACCCTTATCATCACTAGTCATCTAGTGTCTGGACTTCCTTAATCTCCTCCTATGTGGAATCCCTGGTAAATATCTATCTCCACTCCAATGTAATCTCAATGCTGCAGCCAGGCTCATTTTTCTTTTCAAATGTACTGCACCCACCTCCCCTTTCTTACATGGATGTCACTGGCTCCCCTTCACTTTCAGAATCCAATTCAAGCTTCTCACACTCATTTACAAAGCCCTCACTTTCTCCTCTCCCATTTACATCTATGACCTTATCTACCTTTAAATTCCCACATTTTCTCATTACCACTCCTGCCAATTGCAAATTTTTCATGTAAGGCTTCATAGCTCAGGGGTTAGAGCACTGGTCTTGTAAACCAGGGGTCGTGAGTTCAAATCTCACTGTGGCCTGCCAGTTCTTTATTGTTACATTTACAAAAACTTAATTTTTTGCATGACAGTATGTACAGTGATCTTAATTTGCATGACAGTATATACAGTGATCTTCTCAAGTCTTAAGTGAGAAGATCTATTTCAAGTTCAATGTGTGCATTTAGCATGGAGATTGCAAATGATTCAGAATCGGCCATTTGTAAACAGTGTCCATTGGGTCAAGGAGCTACAAATTAAAATCCAAAATTAAACTTCAAATTTGATTTCTTTGAAACCCCACAAATGCATTATTTTTTTTTAAACATACATTCTCATATAAGGCTTCATAGCTCAGGGGTTAGAGCACTGGTCTCGTAAACCAGGGGTTGTGAGTCCAAGTCTCACTGGGGCCTTCTAGTTCCTTATTGTTACATCTACTAAAACTTAATTTGCATGACCCTATATACAGTAGTCTGCTCAAGTCTCAACTGAGGAGATCTACGTCAATTTCAATGTGTGCATTAAGCATGTAAATTGCAAATGAATCAGAATCGGTCAATTGTAAACAGTGTCCATTGGGTCAAAGAGCTACAAATTAAAATCAAAAATTACATTTCAAATCTGAATTCTTTGACACCCCACAAATGCATGATTTTTATTGAAAAGCACATGCCCATGTAAAGCTTCATACCTCAGGGGTTAGAGCACTGGTTTTGTAAACCAGGGGTCGTGAGTTCAAATCTCACTGAGGCCTGCCAGTTCTTTATTGTTACATTTACAAAAACTTAATTTGCATGACAGTATGTACAGTGAACTTAATTTGCATGACAGTATATACAGTGTTCTTCTCAAGTCTCAAGTGAGAAGATCTATTTCAAGTTCAATGTGTACATTTAGCATGGAGATTGCAAATGATTCAGAATCTGCCATTTGTAAACAGTGTCCATTGGGTCAAAGAGCTACAAATTAAAATCCAAAATTAAATTTCAAATTTGATTTCTTTGACATGATTATCTTACCACCCTCCACACTGCGTCATCTTCCACAACTGCATTATATATTGATGGCACTACAGACTCTTCTAGTTCCCAAGTGTGCTGTGTGATAGTAATACTTGACTATTGCCAAACCTGACATTTTTATCTCAAAAGTATTTCCAGGATCAGACCATTTCTCACCCAGGATGCTACTAAGACCCTTATCATCACTAGTCATATAGTGTCTGGACTTCCTTAATCTCCTCCTATGTGGAATCCCTAGTAAATATATATCTCCAATCCAATGTAATCTCAATGCTGCAGCCAGGTTCATTTTTCTATTTAAATGTACTGCATCCACCTCCCCTTTTTTACATGGGTGTCACTGGCTCCCCTTCACTTTCAGAATCCAATTCAAGCTTCTTACACTCATTTACAAAGCCCTTACTTTCTCCTCTCCAATTTACATCTATGACCTTATCTCCCTTTAAATTCCCACATTTTCTCATTACCACTCCTGCCAATTGCTTACTTTCTACCACTCATGCCTCAAGACTCTTTACTGTTTTGTTTTTTGCAAATTTGCTTATGTGTTCTGTAATTGGACATTGCAGATCCCTTGTGGCACTAAATACAGAATAATAATATTTCTTAAACACTATCATTGGAAATATATCATAGAGTTTCATTTGAAAAAAGTGTACATTGGCATGAATTGCCAAAAAATTTACAATTTGCAATTGATTATGTTTCACCAGTACACAGACACCATATATGTCTAGAAATTAATGCACCTTCATGGCTCCATAGCTCAGGGGTTAGAGCACTGGTCTCGTAAACCAGGGGTCGTGAGTTCAAGTCTCACTGGGGCCTTCCAGTTCTTTATTGTTGCATCTACTAAAACTTAATTTGCATGACCCTATATACAGTAGTCTGCTCAAGTCTCAACTGAGGAGATCTACGTCAATTTCAATGTGTGCATTAAGCTTGGAAATTGCAAATGAATCAAAATCGGTCATTTGTAAACAGTGTCCATTGGGTCAAAGAGCTACAAATTAAAATCAAAAATTACATTTCAAATCTGAATTCTTTGACACCCCACAAATGAATGATTTTTATTGTAAAGCACATGCCCATGTAAGGCTTCATAGCTCAGGGGTTAGAGCACTGGTTTTGTAAACCTGGGGTCGTGAGTTCAAATCTCACTGAGGCCTGCCAGTTCTTTATTGTTACATTTACAAAAACTTAATTTGCATGACAGTATGTACAGTGATCTTAATTTGCATGACAGTATATACAGTGTTCTTCTCAAGTCTCAAGTGAGAAGATCTATTTCAAGTTCAATGTGTGCATTTAGCATGGAGATTGCAAATGATTCAGAATCAGTCATTTGTAAACAGTGTCCATTGGGTCAAGGAGCTACAAATTAAAATCCAAAATTAAATTTCAAATTTGATTTCTTTGATATGATTATCTTACCACCCTCCACACTGCGTCATCTTCCACAACTGCATTATATATTGATGGCACTACAGACTCTTCTAGTTCCCAAGTGTGCTGTGTGATAGTAATACTTGACTATTGCTTCTCCGTCAAACCACACATTCAGCACATTTGCCAAACCTGACATTTTTATCTCAAAAGTATTTCCAGGATCAGACCATTTCTCACCCAGGATGCTACTAAGACCCTTATCATCACTAGTCATCTAGTGTCTGGACTTCATTAATCTCCTCCTATGTGGAATCCCTAGTAAATATCTATCTCCACTCCAATGTTATCTCAATGCTGCAGCCAGGTTCATTTTTCTATTTAAATGTACGGCATCCACCTCCCCTTTTTTACATGGGTGTCACTGGCTTCCCTTCACTTTCAGAATCCAATTCAAGCTTCTCACACTCATTTACAAAGCCCTCACTTTCTCCTCTCCCATTTACATCTATGACCTTATCTCCCTTTAAATTCACACATTTTCTCATTACCACTCCTGCCAATTGCTTACTTTCTACCACTCATGCCTCAAGACTCTTTACTGTTTTGTTTTTTGCAAATTTGTTTATGTGCTCTGTAATTGGACAACGCAGATCCCTTGTGGCACTAAATACAGAATAATAATATTTCTTAAACACTATCATTGGAAATATATCATAGAGTTTCATTTGAAAAAAGTGTACATTGGCATAAATTGCCAAAAAATTTAGACACCATATATGTCTAGAAATTAATGCACCTTCATGGCTCCATAGCTCAGGGGTTAGAGCACTGGTCTCGTAAACCAGGGGTCGTGAGTTCAAGTCTCACTGGGGCCTTCCAGTTCTTTATTGTTACATCTACTAAAACTTAATTTGCATGACCCTATATACAGTAGTCTGCTCAAGTCTCAACTGAGGAGATCTACGTCAATTTCAATGTGTTCATTAAGCATGGAAATTGCAAATGAATCAGAATCGGTCATTTGTAAACAGTGTCCATTGGGTCAAAGAGCTACAAATTAAAATAAAAAATTACATTTCAAATCTGAATTCTTTGACACCCCACAAATGCATGATTTTTATTGAAAAGTACATGCCCATGTAAGGCTTCATAGCTCAGGGGTTAGAGCACTGGTCTTGTAAACCAGCGGTCGTGAGTTCAAATCTCGCTGAGGCCTGCAAGGTCTTTATTGTTACATTTACAAAAACGTAATTTGCATGACAGTATGTACACTGATCTTAATTTGCATGACAGTATATACAGTGGTCTTCTCAAGTCTCAAGTGAGAAGATCTATTTCAAGTTCAATGTGTGCATTTAGCATGGAGATTGCAAATGATTCAGAATCAGTCATTTGTAAACAGTGTCCATTGGGTCAAGGAGCTACAAATTAAAATCCAAAATTAAATTTCAAATTTGATTTCTTTGAAACCCCACAAATGCATGATTTGTTTTTAAACATTAATTCTCATCTAAGGCATCATAGCTCAGGGGTTAGAGCACTAGTCTTGTAAACCAGGGGTTGTGAGTTCAAATCTCACTGGGGCCTACCAGTTCTTTATTGTTACAGCTACTAAAACTTATTTTGCATGACCATATTTAAAGTAGTTTGCTCAAGTCGAAAGTAAAGAGATCTATTTCAATTTGTTCATATACTTTGATAGCCAATTTGGAGCATCACTTAAGACATTCATTCTATTTTTCTGACTATTTTCAATTGCATGTCTCATATCTTTATTGTTCAACCAATTCTATGCATGCCCCAAGCATAGCTATGCATCCAATCTCCTTGAGCACATTGTTTACAACCTCTTCCTACCTATCTGTCCATTGTTTATCTGTCTCCTCTCAGGACTCTACCTCACCCCTCTTCCACTAATAGTATGTTTCCACCAAGGTTCTTTTCTTTGTCCTCTCCTTCTCTTTCTGTATGCATCCTCTTTAGTTGAGCTCATTAGCTTTTTTGACTGACAATATCATCTTTTTGCTGCTGATACTCAAATCTACCTGTCCTCCCCAGACTTTTACTCACTCTTATCTCCACCAGTCTATCAGCTATCTCTTCTTGGATGTCCCAGCGCTTTGTGAAACAACAAATGTCTAAGACTGACATGATTATCTTCCCACCCTCCACACTGCATCATCTTCCACAACTGCATTATATATTGATGGCACTACATACTCTTCTAGTTCCCAAGTGTGCTGTGTGATAGTAATACTTGACTATTCCTTCTCCGTCAAACCACACATTCAGCACATTTGCCAAACCTGACATTTTTATCTCAAAAATATTTCCAGGATCAGACCATTTCTCACCCAGGATGCTACTAAGACCCTTATCATCACTAGTCATCTACTGTCTGGACTTCCTTAATTTCCTCCTATGTGGAATCCCTGGTAAATATCTATCTCCACTCCAATGTAATCTCAATGCTGCAGCCAGGCTAATTTTTCTCTTCAAATGTACTGTATCCACCTCCCCTCTCTTACATGGGAGTCACTGGCTCCCCTTCACTTTCAGAATCCAATTCAAGCTTCTCACACTCTTTTACAAAGCCCTCACTTTCTCCTCTCCCATTTACATCTATGACCTTATCGCTCTTTAAATTCCCACATTTTCTCATTACCACTCCTGCCAATTGCTTACTTTCTAACACTCATGCCTCCAAGACTCTTTATTGTTTTGTTTTTTTTCCAATTTTATTTATGTGCTCTGTAATTAGACAACGCAGATCCCTTGTGGCACTAAATACAGAATAATAATATTTCTTAAACACTATCATTGGAAATATATCATAGAGTTTAATTTGAAAAAAGTGTACATTGGCATGAGTTGCCAAAGAATGTACAATTTGCAATTGATTATGTTCCACCAGTACACAGGCACCATATATGTCTAGTAATTAATGCACTTCCATGGCTCCATAGCTCAGGGGTTAGAGCACTGGTCTTGGTCTTTCAGTTCTTTATTGTTACATGTACTAAAACTTAATTTGCATGACCCTACATACAGTAGGAGATCTACGTCAATTTCAATGTGTGCATTAAGCATGGACATTGCACATGATTCAGAATCGGTCATTTGTAAACAGTGTCCATTGGGTCAAGGAGCTACAAATTAAAATCTAAAATTAAATTTCAAATTTGATTTCTTTGACACCCCACAAATGCATGATTTTTTTTTAAACATGCATTCTTATGAAAGGCTTCATAGCTCAGGGGTTAGAGCACTGGTCTTGTAAACCAGGGGTTGTGAGTTCAAATCTCGCTTGGGCCTACCAGTTCCTCAGTGTTACAGCTTCTAAAACTTAATTTGCATGACCATATGTAAAGTAGTTTGCTCAAGTCGAAAGTAAAGAGATCTATTTCAATTTGGTCACATACTTTGATAGTCAATTTGGAGCAAAACTTATTATGTTGGTTCTATTTTTCTGACTGTTTTCAATAGCATGTCTCATATCTTTATTGTTCAACCAATTCTATGCATGCCCCAAGGATAACAATGCATCCAAACTCCTTGAGCACATTGTTTACAACCTCTTCCTACCTATCTGTCCATTGTTTATCTGTCTCCTCTCAGGACTCTACCTCACCCCTCTTCCACTAATAGTATGTTTCCCACAAGGTTCTTTTCTTTGTCCTCTCCTTTTCTGTCTGTATGCATCCTCTTTAGTTAAGCTCATTTGATTTTTTGACAGACAATATCATCTTTTTGCTGCTGATACTCAAATCTACCTTGCCTCCACAGACTTTTACTCACTCGTATCTCCACCAGTCTATCAGCTATCTCTTCTTGGATAAAGGGGTTTTGAGTGGTGCGCTATCACTAAGCGGCCAGCACTGGGTTGTCAGGCCCAACAAAAAATGAGTACAAAGAAAGAGGGTGTGCCGCCGCTGGCTGCTTCAATAAGATGTACTCAATGGTTTGAAAAATTATACATTTTTATTTTACACAATATTCTATCAATACATTTCTAAAATACAAATATGTATGCATACATGAATGATAAAACTATAAGGTAATAAAAATGCATATAATATTCAATGGGTGCTGTAGGAATTTTTGATGTGAGCAATTTTGCGCAATAGAAAGTCTAGGACTCCATAATGAAATGTTATATTACGATCCTTTTTATGTATAACCTGGATATGGGGCTGGTCCAGGGAAGGTGACTCCAGAATGTCCTTGCCTTGGATTGTAAAAGGCTCCCTATTTGGCGAATGTCCTCCTTTTAGGAATATGGCGTATATCCCAGATGAAGGTCCAGTTTTTAAGTGGAGTTTTGGGTCGTCTTCAGGAATGAAAGGACTGGTCACTCTTTGGGGTGGATGGGGGGTCCAGACACATGGAAATAATAGGCTCAACGCGTTTCCCCTGCTGTATCAGTGGCCGGCTTCCTATTACCTTATAGTTTTATTATTCATGTATGCATACATATTTGTCTTTTAGAAATGTATTGATAGAATATTGTGTAAAATAAAAATTTATAATTTTTCAAACCGTTGAGTACATCTTATTGAAGCAGCCAGCGCCGGCACACCCTCTATCTCTTCTTGGATGTCCCAGCGCTTTGTGAAACTAAACATGTCTAAGACTGACATGATCATCTTCCCACCCTCCACACTATGTCATCTTCCACAACTGCATTATATATTGATGGCACTACAGACTCTTCTAGTTCCCAAGTGTGCTGTGTGATAGTAATACTTGAATATTACTTCTCCTTCAAACCACACATTCAGCACATTTGCCAAACCTGACATTTTTGAGTAAGAGATTTTTTGTTACCAATATAGATTTGGAATCCTTTATGTAAATATATAAAAATGTAAAAATATATAAAAGCAAAATCCATTAGTTCCTTTGTTGTCTTCTTCCAGGTTACGTAATTTATAGTAGAGTCTTATCTATTAGACCCTAGATTAAAAATATACATGTTCTTAAACAATATATCCGAAGTCTATAAGATATATGGAAAAAAATATGTAAATGTGCACTTTACATTTTAGGACACCAGGTCATTATAAATGTATGTAGAAAGACAAGATATAAGCGATAATTCGCATATATCTAGAGAGCGCCACAGTTGGATGAATTCAATACAAATTTATTAATATAAAAATAACACACAATAAAATTGTACAGACAATATAAGCTCATAACTATTCAGGGCATTGAGACCATCGATGCTACCTCTAGGGGTGGTGACAGGTTTAACCAACTTTGCCGTAAGGAAGCTTACTGGATTTTTGCTCTTAATAGCTTGCATCCAGCGGGCTTAAATGAATGCATAGAGCTCAATAATATCTGATCAGCCTAAATCTTGTAGCTTTATTATTGAGCTTTATTGTTGAGTTTTCTGATATAATGTGAAGCTGCTTATACAACCACCCAAACCACTTATCTAATATGTTAATAAGTTGAAGAAACCATTACTGTCATTGTCTCTGTCTTAAATGTCTACTCACTCTGGTTTTCCACACCATCAATGTGGTTTTGTCTGTATTTAATTTTTGGATAATCATATGTTTCTATCTGGATAATACCCCATATTATAACAAAAGTATAAGGTATGGAGATAAAAAGGAAAAAGGTTATTAATAATATAATAATAAAGACAAATTAAAAAAAAATTATAATAAAAATAAACTTTGCCAAACTCTGCTGACCAGGGGTTTTGAACTTGTGGATAGCCCAGCTAGTGATTCTGTTGCTAAGCGGGAGCACTACTAAGTGAGCCATTCAGCTCTATATTAACATTATGGCAAATTTACCCCTATTAGTCTTCCTTAGAGTTGAATATATACAAAGCAATAACTTCTTTTGCACGCTCTTCCTTCCTTTTTATCTTCACAATTTATTCGGATGCCATTCCCCTTTCTATTTTCTTAGTATTGTTAATATTATATTATGTTTATGCATTATTTTCTGTTTGAAAGCAATTTTTTTTGCAGTTACAGTGGGGTCTAACATGGCCCCAGCCTATGACAATTTATTTATGTACGAAAATCAACACATTATGTCCCATAGTCAATTTTCTTCTTTTGTGTTTTTTTTATGTGAGATATATAGATGACCTCTTCATGGTGTGGACTGGTGGACCTGAACTCCTGACACATTTTGTGGACTATCTGAATTTGTTAGAGACAACCATATGCTTCACCATGGCGTTTAGTGACAGTTATATCAGCTTTCTCGATGTTGGAATCACACTGACGAATGGCTCCATGTCAACCCGTATCTACAGAAAACCAACAGATAAAAATACCTTGTTTATGGCTGATAGCTTCCACCCTATGCCACTTAAACGTGGTTTGCCTTTATCACAATTATTGAGGGTAAGACGTATCACTTCTGACGATAGCAAATTATTGACAGCCCTAACTGAAATGGGGGATAGATTTATTGAAAGGGGGTATATGACGCATGAAATAAAGAAAGCTATTACACATTGTGTAAATTTGTCTCAGGAACAGTCCTTGGTGCCTGCTACTAAAAATAGCCAGTTTGAAAGATTAACATTCGTGAGTACTTACTCAATAGCTTCTAAAAGGATACATGATGTTATACATAGACACTGGCACATACTTCAGGCAGATGACACCATGGGACAATTCTGTCACAAATTGCCTATGTTTTGCTACAAAAAGAGTGGTAATGCAAAGGATATTGTAGCAAAATCTGACTTGTTGCCGATCAAAACCTCGGGCTGGCTTGCCCCTAAGAATGGCAGTTTCTGCTGTTCTAAATGTGTAAATTGTCAATTTGTGATAACATCTCCTGTCTTTCTAGATCCTCGAACATTTAAAGTTTACCCCATTCGATATCACCTCAATTGTGATTCAAGATATGTTGTGTACGCTATTACTTGTCCATCGAAACTGGTGTATGTCAGCAAAATGATAAGGACATTGAAAGAACGTGTTGCCATGCATCGGTCGTCCATAAAGAAAGCCATGGTCTCTATTGATGCTAGTACATCCCTGTTGCCAAACATTACCACAATTATAAACATTCTATGAAGGACTTTTGCTTCCAACCTTTGGATCATATACCACCATTAATCAGAATCATCTTTATTGGCCAGGTATACTTGCGTATGCTTGGAATTTTTTGTGGTAACAGTGCAGCACCAAGCAGGGAACACAAGGGGGGTGGGAAGAGAGGCATAAACATAAATCACATACATTTCACATATATCTAGAACAGTTAAGAGTTAGTATTTAGTATTTGGTACGTTCAATACTGTTTAGTTGATGCACAGCTATTGGGAAGAAGCCTTTTGTAGTTCTTGTCATCTTTGCTGGGATGGACCTAAAACTGGTGCCTGATGGAAGGGGTTCAAACAGGTTTTGGCCAGGGTGTAGCTTGTCCGCCAAGATCTTTTCTGCACGCTTATTGACCCTGACTTGGTATAGTTCTTAGACAGTGGGGAGCTCCGCCCCAATGATCTTTTCTGTCATCCTCACCACTCTTTGCAACCTTCGTCTGTCATTCTCGTTTGCTCCTCCGAACCAGATTGTGATCGAGGAGCAAAGGACAGACTCTACTATGGCAGTGTAGAAGATGAGCAGCAGCTCCTGCGGGATGTTGAATTTCTTGAGTTGCCTCAGGAAGAACAACCGCTGCTGAGCCTTCTTGACAGTTGTAATGATGTTGGGACCCCATTTGAGGTCACAGGAAATCTTTGTTCCTAGGAATTTGAAGGAGTCGACCCTCGACACTACTCTGACAGATATTATGAGTGGGTGCATGGCATTTGGTTTCCTTCTGAAGTCCACCACCATCTCCACCGTTTTGAGGGGATTGAGGTAAAAGTTGTTTCCGCTACACCATTTAGTTAGCCGATCCAGGAGAGGCGGGGACCGTGATAATATCCTACTATAAAGAGAGTGTTACTGGATCAGCCTCCTTGACTGCATTTCCCCTATACGATTTAATGAAGAGCAATCTCTTCATTTTTTCTTATAATATTGTCACAACAACTAGTTGTCACAATCCTGCCAGAACTCAGTGTGTTTGTCCTGTCTTACCTGCCTGTCAGTCTTGTTTCTCAGCCTGCTGCAGCAAGATCTGGGTGTTTTCTTGTGATGAGCACCTGGGTGATTCTGATTCAGCCATTAACTCTGTGGTTACCACTTGAAAGATACTAGTTCCCTGTTGGCCTCATCCAGAGACTGTTCCAGGTGTGGCCATTCCCAATCACCCGGATGGCCAATCAGTGCTGCTCTGAGGGGTTATCCTCCCAGCCCTGCATAGACACTTTGCTTTTGCATTGTTGTCAATAACTTGGGAGGAAGCTGCAGCTTGTGTTCCTGCTTTAGCTCTGTGGTATTCCAGTTACCCAGCATTTGTATCCTGCTTCCAAGACCCTGCACCAGCATTTCTACACCTGTGTGTCTCCAAGTACCTGCTCCAGCATTCCTACACCTGTGTGCTTCCAAGACCCTGCACCAGTGTTCCTGCACCTGTGTGCCTCCAACACCCTGCACCAGCGTTCCTACACCTGTGTGCCTCCAAAACCCTGCACCAGCGTTCCTACACCTGTGTGCCTTCAAGACCCTGCACCAGTGTTCACCTGTTCCTGCATTACAAGTACCTGCACCAGTGTTACCCTGTACCTGTATCCAGTACCTGCTTCCTGTCCCTGCACCTGTGTTCCCGAGTCGCCTGCACCTGTATCCAGTACCTGCGTTCCCGAGTCGCCTGCACCTGCGTTCCCGAGTCGCCTGCACCTGTGTTCCCGAGTCGCCTGCACCTGTGTTCCCGAGTCGCCTGCACCTGTGTTTCCGAGTCGCCTGCACCTGTGTTCCCGAGTCGCCTGCACCTGTGTTCCCGAGTCGCCTGCACCTGTGTTCCCGAGTCGCCTTCACCTGTGTTCCCGAGTCGCCTGCACCTGTGTTCCCGAGTCGCCTGCACCTGTGTTCCCGAGTCGCCTGCACCTGTGCTTCCGAGTCGCCTGCACCTGTGCTTCCGAGTCGCCTGCACCTGTGCTTCCGAGTCGCCTGCACCTGTGCTTCCGAGTCGCCTGCACCTGTGCTTCCGAGTCGCCTGCACCTGTGCTTCCGAGTCACCTGCACCTGTGCTTCCGAGTTATCTGCACCTGTGTTCATCTGTGCCAGTGTTCATCCGTACCTGTGCTTCCGAGTTTCCTGCACCTGTGCTTCCGAGTTTCCTGCACCTGTGCTTCCGAGTTTCCACTGTGACCACTTGCACCCGCACGCTCCAGCATCTGCACCTGTGTCCACCTGTCTCTGCGTGCCTCAGTACCTGCACCCGCAACCACCTTCACCACTGCCTACAGTGCTTCCGGCACCTGCTCTCCAGTGGTCCAACTCCGTGCTTCCGGCACCTGCTCTCCAGTGGTCCAACTCCGTGCTTCCGGCACCTGCACTCCAGTGGCCCTACTCTGTGCTTTCCAGCTCCTGTGCTCCCGTGCCTCTACTACGTGCCTCCAAGTAACTTATCAGTTCCCAGCTTTCCAAAGACTTTTACAGACTTTCAAATGTCCCCTGTACCAGTTCATTCTATGCAATAAACATTACCCATTTGTATCCACTTGCCTCCGTCCTGTTTCCATTGGGTTGTCAGCTAGCCACCAAGGTCACTCCCGGGTCCCAAATCCCCAGTCGTGACAGTATGCAAAAGCCACTGGACTTGGCTAGTGACTTTAAAGTGGCTATGCAAAATCTGACAGCAATACCAATGGGAACCTACCACCACTCACTTATCCAGCTGCAAGAACTTTTGGCAAAAATTTTGGTACTCTTTACCTAGAAGGGCGCCAGCGATTGAAATCGCGGTCGTCGGGGGTAAAAATCGCGGTCATCGCGGTCATCGCGGGTAAATCGGGATGCCCGCGATGCCCGCGATGACCGCGATTTTTCCATAGGGAACAATGTTAAAAAGGCTGATTGACCGCGATTTTACTGTTAAATGGCTCAATGGACCCGATTTGGCCATAGGAATCAATGTTAAATGGGCCACAGAGCCCATTAACCCTTAAATGTCCCCCCCAATTTTTAACGCCACCCCACGATCCACGCCAACCCGAAGCGTGGCGAGCGCAGCGAGCCCGCGAGGGGCGGCGGTACGCGTCCTCCGACCTTTTCATGCCCTACTATCCACTAGGGCCTGAAGTGAGAATAGAATAGTGTGGCGAGCGCAGCGAGCCACCGAGCCCGAAGCGTGGCGAGCGCAGCGAGCCCCGCGAGGGGACGCGGATACCTTCACAGGTAGACGCGTCCCCTCGCGGGCTTCACAGGTGTCGGCGTCGCCACGGACACCTGTGAAGCCCGCGAGGGGACGCGTATAACTGTGAAGGTATCCGCGTCCGCTCGCGGGGCTCGCTGCGCTCGCCACGCTTCGGGCGCGGTGGCTCGCTGCGCTCGCCACACTATTATATTCTCACTCCACGCCCTAGTGGATAGTAGGGCATGAAAAGGTCGGAGGACGCGTACCGCCGCCCCTCGCGGGCTCGCTGCGCTCGCCACGCTTCGGGTTGACGTGGATCGTGGGGTGGCGTTAAAAATTGGGGGGGACATTTAAGGGTTAATGGGCTCTGTGGCCCATTTAACATTGATTCCTATGGCCAAATCGGGTACATTGAGCCATTTAACAGTAAAATCGGGTCCATCGCGCCTTTTAACATTAATTCCTATGGGAAATCGGGAGCATCGCGTCGCGGGCATCGCGGGTACATTTATGGCCGGCCGCGACGCGACCGACACGATTTTCATGTTTAACATGGGTTTCAATGGGAAATCGCGGTCATCGCGTCGGTCGCGTCGCGGGCACACATAAATGTACCCGCGATGCCCGCGACGGGCGCCGTTCTAGGTAAAGAGTACCAAAATTTTTCCCATAATAACTACGTTACTCAGTTACACTCCTGAGGTTGTGAAGCCCATCAGCTGCAGCTCCTAAGTGAAAGGAGTCTCAGTGACAGTGCCTGTGAAATCTGAAAGGCCTCCCAACTTTCAGAGCGAAATTTCTGTCCAGGGCAAGCGGAGGTCCCAGCTTTCAGAATCTGAACGCCAAAGACGCAGGTCTCTCCATTTATGTTTCTACTGTGGTAATCCAGACCACTTCATTGAGAATTGTTCACTCCGCAAGCCCAAGAACAAAGTGATTCTGACCACATCCAGTCTTCAGCCCCAAGTGGGGGTCCACAGTCTTCAGCCCCAAGTGGGGGTCCGCAGTCTTCAGCCCCAAGTGGGGGTCCGCAGTCTTCAGCCCCAAGTGGGGGTCCGATGTCTTCAGCCCCAAGTGGGGGTCCGCAGTCTTCAGCCCCAAGTGGGGGTCCGCAGTCCTGTGTCCACTCCGGTTCCAGCCGGTTCAAGTACCTCCATTGATGATCCGGTTCCAGCCGTCAGTCAGGAGGCTCATTCGGTTCCAGCCGATTCCGACACCTCTGGACCTCATCCGGTCCCATCCGTCAGTCCAGAGGCCACTCCGGTCCCAGCCGGTTCAAGTACCTCCATTGATGATCCGGTTCCAGCCGTCAGTCAGGAGGATCATTCGGTTCCAGCCGATTCCGACACCTCTGGTTCTCATCCGGTCTTAACCGTCAGTCCAGAGTCCATGCCGGTCCCAGCCGGTTCAAGTATATTTAGTGATCATCCGTTGCCATCCATCAATCCTGAGTCCATGCCGGTCCCAGCCGATTTAAGCATCTTCAGTGATCATCCGGTCCCATCCGTCAATCCAGAGTCCCTGCCGGTCCTAGCTGGTTCAAGTACAATCGGATGTCCTCCGGTTCCAGCTGGTCCAAGTTTGTCTACTTCCAAGTCTGTACTATCCTTCAGCCCAGAGACTCTTCCAAACTTACCTGATCCTGATAATTCCAGCCTGTCTTCTATCGACTCCCACTGTGTTGAAAAAACAGTTAGTACTCTAGAGACTCTATACTTTAACACAGATTTAGCTCAGTCCTCCAAGACTAAACTCCCCGAACAAGATCAAGCTCTTCTTGACCAATATATCAAAAATTTTCGGGCTGCCAGAAAACAGGCTGGTTCACAGTCGTCACCGAAGACTCAGTCCATAGATATGGAACTAGATTATATGGCTCTGTCTCCTTACAAAGATTCCTTCGAGTTTTCTGCTGAATATTCCACATCTTCAAGGTCTGTACCCATGAGCTTAAGAGTTGGCTGTGTTTCTCTGTCTCCTCCTCAAGTGGAACCTTCTACGGTACCTTGCCCCAACAAGTCTTCAGAAACCTCCAGTCAGGGCAAGGCAGTCTTAACTCTAGACATGGATTCTGATTCCGAGTATGATGAGGATTATGACTCTACCCCTTTCCTTGAAAATCCTGTTTCACCTTGCCATGTCTTACCTCTGAGAAAATTTCAGTTAGATGCTAAAGATAGCTATCCGAAAGCCCCTGGATATCGAACAAGATTTAATTTGAGTCTTAGTGGTGCCTTAGCCTCAAGGGCCCGATCTTCTTGTCTCTCAGTTCCAGTCAAAAATACTTCAGTTATCCCTGATGAATTTGATTCTACGTCTTTCTCCAGTGGTCCTCTTCGTCCAAGTCAAGTGTTCCTTCAGGACGGAAGTCATCCTCATTATCGTGTCCAATGGAACGGGAATTCCGTTTACATCGACGATGGATGGTCCACCTGTTCTGATGATAAGGCAGAATTGTGACTTTTCTTCAAAGTTCCTGAAGTGTCCAGTGGCCACCCGTAAAGGGGGGGTACTGTCACAATCCTGCCAGAACTCAGTGTGTTTGTCCTGTCTTACCTGCCTGTCAGTCTTGTTTCTCAGCCTGCTGCAGCAAGATCTGGGTGTTTGCTTGTGATGAGCACCTGGGTGATTCTGATTCAGCCATTAACTCTGTGGTTACCACTTGAAAGATACTAGTTCCCTGTTGGCCTCATCCAGAGACTGTTCCAGGTGTGGCCATTCCCAATCACCCGGATGGCCAATCAGTGCTGCTCTGAGGGGTTATCCTCCCAGCCCTGCATAGACACTTTGCTTTTGCATTGTTGTCAATAACTTGGAAGGAAGCTGCAGCTTGTGTTCCTGCTTTAGCTCTGTGGTATTCCAGTTACCCAGCATTTGTATCCTGCTTCCAAGACCCTGCACCAGCATTTCTACACCTGTGTGTCTCCAAGTACCTGCTCCAGCATTCCTACACCTGTGTGCTTCCAAGACCCTGCACCAGTGTTCCTGCACCTGTGTGCCTCCAACACCCTGCACCAGCGTTCCTACACCTGTGTGTCTCCAAAACCCTGCACCAGCGTTCCTACACCTGTGTGCCTTCAAGACCCTGCACCAGTGTTCACCTGTTCCTGCATTACAAGTACCTGCACCAGTGTTACCCTGTACCTGTATCCAGTACCTGCTTCCTGTCCCTGCACCTGTGTTCCCGAGTCGCCTGCACCTGTATCCAGTACCTGCTTCCTGTCCCTGCACCTGCGTTCCCGAGTCGCCTGCACCTGTGTTCCCGAGTCGCCTGCACCTGTGTTCCCGAGCCGCCTGCACCTGTGTTCCCGAGTCGCCTGCACCTGTGTTCCCGAGTCGCCTGCACCTGTGTTCCCGAGTCGCCTGCACCTGTGTTCCCGAGTCGCCTGCACCTGTGTTCCCGAGTCGCCTGCACCTGTGTTCCCGAGTCGCCTGCACCTGTGCTTCCGAGTCGCCTGCACCTGTGCTTCCGAGTCGCCTGCACCTGTGCTTCCGAGTCGCCTGCACCTGTGCTTCCGAGTCGCCTGCACCTGTGCTTCCGAGTTACCTGCACCTGTGCTTCCGAGTTACCTGCACCTGTGCTTCCGAGTTATCTGCACCTGTGTTCATCTGTGCCAGTGTTCATCCGTACCTGTGCTTCCGAGTTTCCTGCACCTGTGCTTCCGAGTTTCCTGCACCTGTGCTTCCGAGTTTCCACTGTGACCACTTGCACCCGCACGCTCCAGCATCTGCACCTGTGTCCACCTGTCTCTGCGTGCCTCAGTACCTGCACCCGCAACCACCTTCACCACTGCCTACAGTGCTTCCGGCACCTGCTCTCCAGTGGTCCAACTCCGTGCTTCCGGCACCTGCTCTCCAGTGGTCCAACTCCGTGCTTCCGGCACCTGCACTCCAGTGGCCCTACTCTGTGCTTTCCCGCTCCTGTGCTCCCGTGCCTCTACTACGTGCCTCCAAGTAACTTATCAGTTCCCAGCTTTCCAAAGACTTTTACAGACTTTCAAATGTCCCCTGTACCAGTTCATTCTATGCAATAAACATTACCCATTTGTATCCACTTGCCTCCGTCCTGTTTCCATTGGGTTGTCAGCTAGCCACCAAGGTCACTCCCGGGTCCCAAATCCCCAGTCGTGACACTAGTTATTCAATATTGTCCTTATATCTGCTCTAAAGCGGTATATACCAGTCCGGATTATGTTTGTGTATATATGATCTGTTTATTTGCATTTACTTTCGCTTGTATATTTTGTATTTTTCTCCTGTTTGCCTAACTTATGACACTCCAGTGGTTTATAGCCACTAGCAACATATTCTATTTTTTTTATCTAGTTGTTAGACAGGGGGACGACTGGATTTTGGATCTGGCTTCTCCCCTGATCATACACCGGATCATGCGCTCTGCCTACTTTGATGGGTAACCCTGGCTAAATGTTGGGGACACTGTCAATTAATGTGTGTTTATAATGGATACGCGTTACCATGGACACTGACGCTGTGGCAGGTTTCCAGCCAGCCCAGCGACGTGCCTGTGACGTCAGCGTACTCTTAGTAGTGTTACCCAGGCAACTGCGCTGCAACTAGCTGAGGCCGGAAGCGATGCTGGGTCACTTCCTGGATACGCTGATAGCTATGCACGCTGGCTGTGTGCTCCCATGGACACAGGTGTCATGCTGAGTAACAGGCACACAGGTGATTATGTTTTGATGATTCTCACACTATATATATCCGGTCATGTTGGAGGGTAATTTATGATCCTGAGGATGGGGATACAACATCGAAATGGCTGTCGGGCATCAGTGACCCTCCTAGTGGACCACCATGTTACATTTATTGGATGTGGTAATTTCCTTGTACTTGGACTGTATAACTTCTTCGCTGGTGTGTCTACTCTTTGCCTTGATGGAAGCTCTCCATCATTAAGCATGATTTTTCTCCATATATAAAGATTTTTTTTGGACATTTACTTTGTTGTGCTGGCTTCTAATTTTTTGCATATATATATATATATATATATATATATATATATATATATATATATATGTAGACAGCGGACTGGCACTTGGTACAACAGAGGTTAAATTCAGGTGAGGTGCCTTCCAGAAAATAATTATAGCAGCGTATCTCCAAGTCCAAGGAAGCAAAGTTCCAAACAAAAGAAGACAGGAGGCGGCACTCTCAAGCAACGTGGTAAACTGTATTCAAATCATATCAAAACGTGTAAAACAGAGTCAGCTTGTAGATGTCGACAAGTTTCGAGGCATTGCGCCCCTTCCTCAGGACAACTGACCAGGCTAAGAAACAAACGTGCAGTGCAGTTAGTTCTGCACTGCACGTTTGTTTCTTAGCCTGGTCAGTTGTCCTGAGGAAGGGGCGCAATGCCTCGAAACTTGTCGACATCTACAAGCTGACTCTGTTTTACACGTTTTGATATGATTTGAATACAGTTTACCACGTTGCTTGAGAGTGCCGCCTCCTGTCTTCTTTTGTTTGGAACTTTGCTTCCTTGGACTTGGAGATACGCTGCTATATATATATATATATATATATATATATATATATATATGTCACGACTGGGGATTTGGGACCCGGGAGTGACCTTGGTGGCTAGCTGACAACCCAATGGAAACAGGACGGAGGCAAGTGGATACAAATGGGTAATGTTTATTGCATAGAATGAACTGGTACAGGGGACATTTGAAAGTCTGTAAAAGTCTTTGGAAAGCTGGGAACTGATAAGTTACTTGGAGGCACGTAGTAGAGGCACGGGAGCACAGGAGCTGGAAAGCACAGAGTTGGACCACTGGAGAGCAGGTGCCGGAAGCACGGAGTTGGACCACTGGAGAGCAGGTGCCGGAAGCACTGTAGGCAGTGGTGAAGGTGGTTGCGGGTGCAGGTACTGAGGCACGCAGAGACAGGTGGACACCGGTGCAGATGCTGGAGCGTGCGGGTGCAAGTGGTCACAGGTGCAGGTAACTCGGAAGCACAGGTGCAGGTAACTCGGAAGCACAGGTGCAGGTAACTCGGAAGCACAGGTGCAGGTAACTCGGAAGCACAGGTACGGATGAACACTGGCACAGATGAACACAGGTGCAGATAACTTGGAAGCACAGGTGCAGGTAACTGGAAGCACAGGTGCAGGCGACTCGGGAACACAGGTGCAGGCGACTCGGGAACACAGGTGCAGGGACAGGAAGCAGGTACTGGATACAGGTACAGGGTAACACTGGTGCAGGTACTTGTAATGCAGGAACAGGTGAACACTGGTGCAGGGTCTTGAAGGCACACAGGTGTAGGAACGCTAGTGCAGGGTTTTGGAGGCACACAGGTGTAGGAACGCTGGTGCAGGGTGTTGGAGGCACACAGGTGCAGGAACACTGGTGCAGGGTCTTGGAAGCACACAGGTGTAGGAATGCTGGAGCAGGTACTTGGAGACACACAGGTGTAGAAATGCTGGTGCAGGGTCTTGGAAGCAGGATACAAATGCTGGGTAACTGGAATACCACAGAGCTAAAGCAGGAACACAAGCTGAAGCTTCCTCCCAAGTTATTGACAACAATGCAAAAGCAAAGCGTCTAGGCAGGGCTGGGAGGATAACCCCTCAGAGCAGCACTGATTGGCCATCCAGGTGATTGGGAATGGCCACACCTGGAACAGTCTCTGGATGAGGCCAACAGGGAACTTGTTTCTTTCAAGTGGTAACCACAGAGTTAATGGCTGAATCAGAATCACCCAGGTGCTCATTACAAGCAAATAGTCAGATCTTGCTGCAGCAGGCTGAGAAACAAGACTGACAGGCAGGTAAGACAGGACAAACACACTGAGTTCTGGCAGGATTGTGACAGTACCCCCCCCTTTACGGGTGGCCACCGGACACTTCAGGAACTTTGAAGAAAAGTCACAATTCTGCCTCATCATCAGAACAGGTGGACCATCCATCGTCGATGTAAACGGAATTCCCGTTCCATTGGACACGATAATGAGGATGACTTCCGTCCTGAAGGAACACTTGACTTGGACGAAGAGGACCACTGGAGAAAGACGTAGAATCAAATTCATCAGGGATAACTGAAGTATTTTTGACTGGAACTGAGAGACGAGAAGATCGGGCCCTTGAGGCTAAGGCACCACTAAGACTCAAATTAAATCTTGTTCGAAATCCAGGGGCTTTCGGATAGCTATCTTTAGCATCTAACTGAAATTTTCTCAGAGGTAAGACATGGCAAGGTGAAACAGGATTTTCAAGGAAAGGGGTAGAGTCATAATCCTCATCATACTCGGAATCAGAATCCATGTCTAGAGTTAAGACTGCCTTGCTCTGACTGGAGGTTTCTGAAGACTTGTTGGGGCAAGGTACCGTAGCAGATTCCACTTGAGGATGAGACAGAGAAACACAGCCCACTCTTAAGCTCATGGGTACAGACCTTGAAGATGTGGGATATTCAGCAGAAAACTCGAAGGAATCTTTGGAAGGAGACAGAGCCATATAATTTAGTTCCATATCTATGGACTGAGTCTTCGGTGACGACTGTGAACCAGCCTGTTTTCTGGCAGCCCGAAAATTTTTGATATATTGGTCAAGAAGAGCTTGATCTTGTTCGGGGAGTTCCATCTTGGAGGACTGAGCTAAATCTGTGTTAAAGTATAGAGTCTCTAGAGTACTAACTGTTTTTTCAACACAGTGGGAGTCGATAGAAGACAGGCTGGAATTATCAGGATCAGGTAAGTTTGGAAGAGTCTCTGGGCTGAAGGATAGTACAGACTTGGAAGTAGACAAACTTGGACCAGCTGGAACCGGAGGACATCCGATTGTACTTGAACCAGCTAGGACCGGCAGGGACTCTGGATTGACGGATGGGACCGGATGATCACTGAAGATGCTTAAATCGGCTGGGACCGGCATGGACTCAGGATTGATGGATGGCAACGGATGATCACTGAATATACTTGATCCGGCTGGGACCGGCATGGACTCTGGACTGACGGTTAAGACCGGATGAGAACCAGAGGTGTCGGAATCGGCTGGAACCGAATGAGCCTCCTGACTGACGGCTGGAACCGGATCATCAATGGAGGTACTTGAACCGGCTGGGACCGGAGTGGACTCTGGACTGACGGATGGGACCGGATGAGGTCCAGAGGTGTCGGAATCGGCTGGAACCGAATGAGCCTCCTGACTGATGGCTGGAACCGGATCATCAATGGAGGTACTTGAACCGGCTGGAACCCGAGTGGACACAGGACTGCGGGCCCCCACTTGGGGCTGAAGACTGCGGACCCCCACTTGGGGCTGAAGACTGCGGACCCCCACTTGGGGCTGAAGACTGCGGACCCCCACTTGGGGCTGAAGACTGCGGACCCCCACTTGGGGCTGAAGACTGCATGTGGTCAGAATCACTTTGTTCTTGGGCTTCCGGAGTGAACAATTCTCAATGAAGTGGTCTGGATTACCACAGTAGAAACATAAATGGAGAGACCTGCGTCTTTGGCGTTCAGATTCTGAAAGCTGGGACCTCCGCTTGCCCTGGACAGAAATTTCGCTCTGAAGGTTGGGAGGCCTTTCAGATTTCACAGGCACTGTCACTGAGACTCCTTTCACTTTGGAGCTGTAGCTGATGGGCTTCACAACCTCAGGAGTGTAACTGAGTAACGTAGTTATTATGGGAAAATTTTTTGCCAAAAGTTCTTGCAGCTGGATAAGTGAGTGGTGGTAGGTTCCCATTGGTATTGCTGTCAGATTTTGCATAGCCACTTTAAAGTCACTAGCCAAGTCCAGGGGCTTTTGCATACTGTCACAACTGGGGATTTGGGACCCGGGAGTGACCTTGGTGGCTAGCTGACAACCCAATGGAAACAGGACGGAGGCAAGTGGATACAAATGGGTAATGTTTATTGCATAGAATGAACTGGTACAGGGGACATTTGAAAGTCTGTAAAAGTCTTTGGAAAGCTGGGAACTAATAAGTTACTTGGAGGCACGTAGTAGAGGCACGGGAGCACAGGAGCTGGAAAGCACAGAGTTGGACCACTGGAGAGCAGGTGCCGGAAGCACGGAGTTGGACCACTGGAGAGCAGGTGCCGGAAGCACTGTAGGCAGTGGTGAAGGTGGTTGCGGGTGCAGGTACTGAGGCACGCAGAGACAGGTGGACACCGGTGCAGATGCTGGAGCGTGCGGGTGCAAGTGGTCACAGGTGCAGGTAACTCGGAAGCACAGGTGCAGGTAACTCGGAAGCACAGGTGCAGGTAACTCGGAAGCACAGGTGCAGGTAACTCGGAAGCACAGGTGCAGGTAACTCGGAAGCACAGGTACGGATGAACACTGGCACCGATGAACACAGGTGCAGATAACTTGGAAGCACAGGTGCAGGTAACTGGAAGCACAGGTGCAGGCGACTCGGGAACACAGGTGCAGGCGACTCGGGAACACAGGTGCAGGCGACTCGGGAACACAGGTGCAGGGACAGGAAGCAGGTACTGGATACAGGTACAGGGTAACACTGGTGCAGGTACTTGTAATGCAGGAACAGGTGAACACTGGTGCAGGGTCTTGAAGGCACACAGGTGTAGGAACGCTAGTGCAGGGTTTTGGAGGCACACAGGTGTAGGAACGCTGGTGCAGGGTGTTGGAGGCACACAGGTGCAGGAACACTGGTGCAGGGTCTTGGAAGCACACAGGTGTAGGAATGCTGGAGCAGGTACTTGGAGACACACAGGTGTAGAAATGCTGGTGCAGGGTCTTGGAAGCAGGATACAAATGCTGGGTAACTGGAATACCACAGAGCTAAAGCAGGAACACAAGCTGAAGCTTCCTCCCAAGTTATTGACAACAATGCAAAAGCAAAGCGTCTACGCAGGGCTGGGAGGATAACCCCTCAGAGCAGCACTGATTGGCCATCCAGGTGATTGGGAATGGCCACACCTGGAACAGTCTCTGGATGAGGCCAACAGGGAACTTGTATCTTTCAAGTGGTAACCACAGAGTTAATGGCTGAATCAGAATCGCCCAGGTGCTCATTACAAGCAAATAGTCAGATCTTGCTGCAGCAGGCTGAGAAACAAGACTGACAGGCAGGTAAGACAGGACAAACACACTGAGTTCTGGCAGGATTGTGACAATATATATATATATATATATATATATATATATATATATATATATATATATATATATATATATATATATATATAAAGAAAAAAACAAATTCTTAGAATTGCACTACCAGTGTGTGGTCACCAATAGCACTAAACTCCCTACTAGTGGAGTTTAACACTACCCAAATACTATCCCAATAGTGCTGGTGCCCTATGATCACGTGTTTCGCAAGTATAAACAAAAATGAATTGGTGTACATAAACCAAATCAGACCACCTTCTATTCAAAAAGTGTATGTTGTGCAAAGGGTATTCAAATCAAAACCAACACTAATGCCCCCATCGGACACTCAAGCACTACCTTGGGGTCCCTATAGGAGTCTCCGATATATCTATATCCTATCCTATACGTGTCTAAGAAGCCAATACAGGCACAATCGCAGATTATTATAAAATACACGTCTATAGGAATACAATCTCCAATATAGTCGGACTAGACACAATCCCAGTGTGAAAATAACACTACCGCACCCACCCCCAACTGCCTACATTTTGGATGGTGGGGGTATGAAAAGGTCGGTAGGACGCCTACCGCATGCACTCGCCATGCTTCGGGCTGGCATGGATAGTGGAATAAACAAGGTCGACAGCTGTTACGTCGACAAATGTCATTGTTAACAGGTTTAATAGTGTTTTGCACAATGCACCCCTATGTACCCCTATACTCAACTAAATTTAGATGCTAGAGCGTCTAAATTTAGATTGACCCTTTGTTAGCGTCTAAATTAAGACGCTATAGCGTCAAAATTTAGCTTCTAAATAAGACGCTACAGTGTCAAAATTTAGCGTCTAAATTAAGACACTACAGAGTCTAAATTTGGACGTCACCATTGTTAGCGCGGTGTGCCAGGGTGTCTACTTTAGATGCCCCCTTTGTTAGCGGTGTGCTGGGCTGTCTATTTCTCTGTGGATCTACAAGTGCCACAATCACCTGTCAGCGCTGCCGCGGAGTCAGTGCTGCCGTGGAGTCAGCGTAGCGCTGCTGCCGGTGCTATGCTGATAACGTAACTTAGAGAAGTAAGGCAGCCCGGTGTGCCTGGGTGTCTACTTTAGACGCCCCCTTTGTTAGCGGTGTGCTAGGCTGTCTATTTCTCTGTGGAACTACAAGTTCCACAATGACCTGTCAGTGCTGGGCTGCCGCGGAGTCAGCGTAGGATGCTGATAATGTAGATTACAGAAGTAAGGCAGCCGTCGAGCTGCCAGGATTCAAACAGGCGCTACGCAGATAACGTAGCTTAGAGAAGTAAGGCAGTTTGGCAAGCTGCCAAGATTCAAGCACAGAGTGGCGCGCTGCCGCTGTGAAACTAAACAAGTACCATAATGTGTAATAGACATTTCGTGTATGGTGTAATGTGTAAGGGGCATTACAGTGTGGTGTATAACATGTAATCTGCATTATGGTGTGGTGTGTAAGGGCCAGGGTCAATACGATGTGTGGCGTAAGGTGCAATTGCCATTTCTGTAAGGCAGTACATTTTCAAAAAAGGGGGCATGAATCAGGAACAAAAATATAGTTTAATGGTTTGTTTCAGGGAGGAGGGCCCCAAAATGGTAATTTTCCCAGGGCCCCATGGTGGGCAGTATTCAATGAAGGTGATTTGCCATGGTCTACAGCGTATGTGTGCTATTTTCATGCTCTAAGGTGAATCTTTTTACAGAAAAAGTGAATCACCCTATTCAACGTGCAATATTCGCCGACGGCGAACAGTGAATGACGGATAATTCACCGACTGATAGTCTCCGCAATTCGCTGTGGTTTTTCAATGTGATTTGCCTTGAGTGTATTCAATGATAAGATGGTGAATTGCTTTCTAAGTGATTTTCGCTGTGTGTCACCGTGTAGTAATCGCCATCTTTTTATGGTGAACTGTAATGTGAACTTTTAAAATAAAGGTTTTTTTTTTATTTGGTGTAAAAAAATCTGATTTTTTACACATAACAGCCAGCAGGGAGCCGGGATCTGAGAGACGCTCATTACATATTCATATATTCACTGCTCCCGATCATTAAATATGCATGATCGGGAGCAGTGCAAGCGGCTCCCTACCCTGTCCTCTGCTAGCTCTCCCGGGGGGCAGCTTGTGCTGCCTTGGTCTCGGGGAGCCCTCCTCCCCTTCACATACATTCTGGGGCAGGCAGGGAGACTTCCATCTCCCTTCCTGCTGCCGTCTCCCTGCTCCATGTGGTGTCTGCCGCAGGGGTTAAGAATCGCCGTCAGGGGCAGCGAGCCCCTGCGGCATTGAATACTGTGACAGCGAGGGCTGACAGCGAAGGCTCCAACCCTCCGGAACATGGCAACAGTCACATGCTGATTAATGTCATTGAATACTGCCCGTCTTAAGTCTTAATCCAGCTCTGGTGGGAGCCACAAACACAGCTCTGCCAATTTGACATGGCAGTGGACAAGCTTTGTGTTTGTTAGAAGGAACTGCATTACTCCACACTGTATTAGGCACTCAAATGTTAATCATACCGAAAGGTTACACTTATGGATGCCAATCCCGATATCATCACAGTATTACGAGAATTAGGTAATTTTTGGCTTTGGTTTTGGGATCAAAATGAGCATGCGTATTTGCTCCCTGTCTGCTGGGCTGAGCTTAGCATCAGCATTGCCCGGTTTAGGTGCTGCCTAGTAAACATGTTATTTGACTGTGCAGCGTTATGTTAGAGGTCAAGCTGTGCAGCCACAGACTGGCCTTCCCCTCTACCATATCTGCTCACCCACTGAAGGACTGCTTCACAGCAGCTCCTGGTGCAGCCTGTCATCAGGAGGCCAATACCAGGATTCCTGGAATTGCCAGTTTTCTTAATACAATATTCAGGTAGAGTCAGGGCCGGCGCCACCACTAGGCAGCCTTAGGCGTTTGCCTGGGGCGCCAGACACTGGAGGGCGGCCACTTGGAGCAGCCCCCCCCCTCCCCGGATCAGGTGAGTGGCTCCCTCTCTCTCTTCCCTTGCTTGCCCCCCCCGTGGAGTGATACCGTGGCCATCACCGCGTCCCAAACCCCCCTTCCCCCCTTGGAGCAAGATGCTGCTCTCTCTCTTCCTTCTCTCCATGGAGCGTCGCACCTCCCGCCGCCACCGGCCTGCTCCCCCATGGAGTGAGACGCTGCTCCCTCTCTATCTCTGCCCCCCCCCCAACCTCGCCCCACCGGGAAGTGATGCTGCGGACATCACCGCCATAGTCGACATAGTCTACACAGTATACCTAATTGCTTAATTTATGCTACTACAAAATACACTGGAGAACCATACCGATTGATTTTTTTTAATGAGAATTCTAATTTTTTATCGATCCCATTCATTCATATTATTTTGTATATGTATCTGTATATGTGTTTTATGTTTATTTGTGTGTAAAAAAATATATTTAATTCAATTGATTAGAATTGTATATATCATTTAATCAGAACAACCCCAGCGCTGTATATATCTGTAGTCATTTCCTCCCTAATGTTAATCTGGCCCATGGAAATGTTATTATAGTATATTTGTGGGGAAAATCTGTAGCTTATGATTTCAACATTAGACTTTCCACTGTACACCAAATGACTAATTTGGACATTAGAATAAGTATTTGTGGTTATTTCTTCCCAGACATCTCACAATACAGAGAAAAAAAGTAACATGTAGTCTAGTCTTCATGATCGAAAATGTATTGGAGTTGTGATAATTGCTTCATATCTGCTTTAAAGTTGCACATTTTAAATATTTTATTTGAAACATAATGGGATTTATTTGACTATTTTGTTGTTTTATGTTTCCACTTTTGTAAGCTGTAACAAATACAGTCTTGCCAATACTTTTTGGTTGAACAATAATGCCACCTAGTGTAAAAGTTATGCAACTTCATCTTTTTACACATAAATACAATATTGCATAAAATTTCCTCTTATGTATATCAAATCAGAAAATGGTTTATAATACATTACATGCACAACTACATCCTACTACCCCTAGTTTGATTTATATGCTGTATATAAACTTTCTTCAGCCCCAAATGAGAGAGTGGGGATGTAGCTCAGTGGTAGAGCGCACGCTTCGCATGTGTGAGGCCCCGGGTTCAATCCCCGGCATCTCCAGGTTTTTTTTATTTTGGTCAGTAGGGTTTACAAAAAAAACTAAAATGTATGTGTTTACCACACTTTAATATAATTTATTACTGTAATTGCTATGACAAGCTAAAAGCCACATAACATCAATAGTAATAAATCCGTTTGTACTGGTTGGCAGGGTGTCAAACACAAGGCCCGTGGGCCAAATCCGGCCCGCCAGACCTCGTCATGTGGCCCGTGCAGCCGCCGACACCCACCCCCGCCTGGCGCCGATTACATTACTGCGGGAAGCCATCACAGTGTGAGTGTCACATCACATTCAGTGACACTCACATGACGACTCGAGACATAGGGCCTGATTTACTAAGCTTCAAAAGTGATAAAATGGAGAGTGATAAACAGCCAGCCAATCAGCTCCAACTTGCCATGCCACAGACTGTGTTTGAAAAATGTCAGGCAGGAGCCGATTGGCTGCTTGTTTATCACTCTCTATTTTATCACTTTTGAAGTTTAGTACATCTGGCCCTGAGAGACATACCTAACAACGTGAGGAAGCCGGATGACACAGTCACTCCGCCGCAGCATTCGCTGGGAGGAGGAGGGAGGAAGGACAGTGGACACAGACTTGTTAGTGTCACTGTGTGACGTGCCCTCCTGCCTGTGGTGCCGCGTTGCGCAGCAGTGGCATCAGTTGGTTCAGTATATTTACTGTAAGTTTGGCAGTGGGGTGGGCACAGTTGTGTTGTCTCTTGTTGTCCAGACCAGTCTGTCCAGTCCAGAGTCTGTGGCCGGGCAGGCAGAGAGCCAGGCCAGCAGCACACAGCCGCAGCCTGAGCCCACAAATCTGCAGTGCGGCTGCCTGTGTCATGGGTCATTATCATTATCTGTCCCACTGTCACCACCAGTCCAGAACTCTAGCGAGAGTCCTGCAAACCCAGAGGCCCAGGTCACCTGCTGGGCGATCTGACGTCACGTCACTGTGCCCTGTCCTAGGCCCCCAGCCAATCTCCCAGGCCCAACCAGCTCCGGCTGTTCCACTGTCACCAGTCCAGGACTCCAGGTAGTCCCCTTCTGCGGCCCTTTGAGGGTGACCAAACTGCTGATGCGGCCCCCGATGAATTTGAGTTTGACACCCCTACTTTATAGTGTTTGGGTTAGATGAAAGCCCCAAATTGTATACAGTACTTTGTGTTGCTCTGCACAGGGGAGGATTGGGATTAAATATAAGGCAAGGAAATTTCTTATATGGGTGGGTCTATGGAGGATCCCTGATCGTATGGTCGATTCTGGATTGGCCAAACTAATTTCCTTCCCTGAGTCTTATGCTGTTAAACCCTTCCCTAATGTACATCCATGTGTTCAAATGTGCAAGGACTGAGATGCTTACTTCCTGTGTCTACAGGAGCTGTAGTCATGATTTGTGTGTATTTGAAATCACTATCAGTTGCACTATTGCAACTTCCAAGGTCATCCAAAAATGACCTCCAACATGCACCATTCAGTGTCCTGTATACCTCGCAACATTTCCATTTGAGAAATCGGGATGCTCCAGTGTGGGAGGCATGGCCTATGTCATAGGGGCCGTGGATGCAGTCCATGCCCCCATTTGTCATCACTACGGGGCATGGCCAGTGTAGTGTAAGCTCAAGGGCATAACTACCATAGGTGCAGGGGGTGCAGCTGCTATGGGGCCCAGAGCTGAGAGGGGCCCACTTTGCCTGTTAAAGTTACATGTGCTGTATACATTTTTCAGCATTAGGTGATATATAGGGGCCCTTCCAAACTTTTGCTATGGGTCCACATGTATCTAGTTACGCCACTGTGTAAGCTGCTGGCCATGCCCCAGCCACTCTGCCTCTCTAAATAGACCCCCCCACCACAGGACACTGCCAGCCACAGGTAGGATGCGGGACCAACCCAAAAAACTAGATAGTCCTAAGAAAAGCAAGACAGTGGAGAGGTATTGTGTCCCTGTATGCATCCGTAATTAGGAACATACCTATATGACTCCAACACTCCCACACATACAATATTCACATCTGCATCTGATTAGCCAACTCCCTACAATCCCTCTGAAATCAACACTTCTCTAATACAGGATGCAGTCAATGTACCGACAGCCAAAATACCGACTGTGAAAATACCGACAACCATTGGCAGACAGTTAAATTACCGACACATTCAAAATGCCAACATTCATAATGCCGACATGGTCAAAATGCTGACATTTAAAATGTTGACATGACAAAAAGTCAACATGGGTTTTACATATTTTTTTTCTTTGAAACATACTTGTTCTTACTTCATGATCCAAGTGGGCATAGAGTTAGATTGTAAGAGTGTTCCAAGCACAGGGAGGCACAGTCATCGAAGCCTGACGAGTGCAGCGAGCCATGCCACATAGACATTTAAAAAAGAGACAACTTTTTAAATGATGGAATTTGGACCATAATGGCTCTTTGACCATGCATTTTGAATATGACAGACTTGTCTGTATTTTGACCATAGGTATTTTGAATGTCGGGAAACCATACGGAACCCTCTTACACACCTCAAGCGTGTTGCAATTCAGATGTATGCACAGATGTAAAACATTGATTCACATTGCCAATGCTCAGAATCAGGCCCATAATGTTGTATACTATGCCATAGTGGTGCTTGCTACATAATATTTTTACAAAAAACAAACAATGTACATTAGAGATAAAAGAAACACATTGCACCAGATTGGTGGAAAAAAATACAGTTTTGACCCTAAATCACACAGAAAAAAAAAACCACACATTTCCCCACAGGATAAAAAAAAACAAAAAAAAACATTGGTCCCCATAGGAAAGACATAAATCACAATTGTCCCAGCTCCAAGCTGAAATAAATCCCCCTTAGCCTCTGACTCAAGTTCTTTGCTTGCAGTAACAACCTTTTACACTCCAGGGAGCATTTACAAAAACAGGAGAAGTAAAGATTTTTTATTTCCACTGCTTGCAATATATAGCTATTTATGTTTTTCAATTACCTATGTAACTAGCTATGTAAAAAAAAAACAACAGCATGCAATATGAGACTACACTTTTTACCAGCTAAGATGCCATGAACAAGTGGTTCCATGGTGTAATGGTTAGCACTCTGGACTTTGAATCCAGCGATCCGAGTTCAAATCTCGGTGGGACCTTCTTTCTATTTTCTACAGTTAATTTAGAAAAAAATATTTATGGCATACAAAGCAGTAATAAATGTATAGTTAAAGGCAGACTAACCACTAATTAAATGACTAATTCACTTTTATGCAGGTTTTTTACAACAGATCCATTTCATTTCTCTAATTTGTCCAATACAGACTAATGCCAGGGTATGTTCCTCTAGCACCTCTTACTGTACAGTCTAAGCCATGGTTACTTTACAGAATGACTACATATATTTTAGTGCTATTTTTAGGATAATATTGTGTACACACGTTGCAATTCTGAATAATTTTCTAGAATATATATATTCAATATCAAATAGAAAGTTAGTCAGAATTTCACAGTGTTAGCCGCTTTTGATCGAAGCCCAGTGGTAGCAGCTTCTTCTACCAAGTGTGTGTGGACCTTAATCCTCCATCAGTGCACTGGACAAGAGAGCAGCTGCCTGGAAGAAGAGACAGGAGCCTTACCATGAGGTGGGAGAATGTGAGCAATAAAAGTGCAATACCGGTTCCATTATTTTTGTGTGTTTATTATGGTATGTTTAACCTCTTCATGACCCCCTCATTTATATTATTTAAATGTTTGATACAGCTTATCCTATAAACCAGTGGAAGCCAACCCTAGCCCTGGAGAGCTACCAACAGTGCACATTTTCCAGACAACCTAGCTGCTGCACAGCTGCACTTATTAATCACTGACACATTTTAAAAGATACACAGATGGAGCTAATTAGCTCACTTGTGATTCTGTGAGGAGACCTGCAAAACATGCACTGTTGGTAGCTCTCGAGGATTAGGGTTGGCTACCCCATCTATATACCATCTATAGTGTTAGATATTAATACTGTATTCTATACAGTATCCAGCATATAAAAATACCAATGTTTTTATTAATGTCCAGGTATCGGTACTTGGTTCTTCCACCACTCCACCAGACTCCCACTCATACTCCAATGTGCTGCAGAGTAGGAGATTGTGGACTGCATTTGGAAACCCCCTCTAGAAATTCTGCATTTGCCACTGCCACGGTCACCGACATTTGGAGATGGAGTGCAGCCGAGATGGAGTGCAGGAGGACAATACACTGGGCCACCCGGGCCCTTTTTAGCATTTAAGGCAGGCTGTGGTACTAATTGATGAAGCAGTCCGGGGGGGAACATGGCAACCTGCCCCCAGGCCCAGCCTGTCACTGCCTGGGGCATCGGGATCGAAAGCAGGAATAGACTATACAGACAACTCTATTTCCGCTTTGATCTACTAGATCAAAAGGAGGGCCATGGTGCTTAATGCAGCATGGTCCCTGCTGCAACCCCCTCCACCTCCCATCGATACAAGGTCCCGGTGGCTGCCGATATTGAATTGATATAAGCTGCTGTAACATCGCACTGTCTGTACAAATCTTTAGGGTTATGAGTTAGCTAAAATATGCAAAAAAAAACCTATGTTGACATTCTGGTGTCAATATGTTAAATGGCACCATTATCAATAATGTCAACGTTTACGAATCTCAGCATATTGCTTCTCTGCAAAATTTCCATGTAAACATCCTGAATGTCAACATTTTAGATCTGTCTACATGTTGGTGTCAAAATTCTGGGGGGGTTTAGTTACTAAGATGGGAGTTCTATCGACTATGGGACGTTGCTATGGGCAACCAATCAGTTACTATCTATTATCTTCTACAAGGGGCTAAATAAATAAGTAGATTCTGATAGGATGCCATCTTCAATAAAACTCCCATCTTAGTAAATAAACCACAGGATGTCAACTTTTCATACCACACCCAAAGGAAAAGACAATAAAAAATGTTCATGTCAGATGCATTCCAAGATGCATGCAGCTAAAAATGTAGCCAATGTATAACAGCTAACAGAAATGCATTTTTATACTGTGTGAGTAGGAGTTAAATAAAGCTGGGTACTACGGTAAGGCTTGAAAAAAAAAGAAAGAAAAGTGTTTATCACTTCATAGGATGCAATAGAGAAATGATAGAAAGAATCTGATTGGTTGCTTTGGGCAACATCATCTATTTTCATTTAAAAAAGCTTTAGTCAATGTACCCTTTATTATGATATGCTAAAGTTGCCTTATGCTATTTGTATACAATATAATGTGGTTATGGTATAAAGGATTAACAGTCAAAAGGTCAACAGTCAAAAGACCCCAAATGGTCTACATGGACATGGTCACCAAAGACAAAATGTCGACATGAGGAAGGCCAAATTATTTTCTTTTTGTAAATGTTAGTAGGGCACAGATCCAATTGCAGAGCAGTAGTCACACTTAGATCCTGTTGTGAACCATATAGATGCCGCTGTACATGTAGGGGCCCCTTCATGGCTTAGAGCCAGTGGTGTAACTACTTATTTTGCGCCCCCCCACCACACATTTTTTTCGCCCCCCCCCACTCCCACTTCCCTCTGTGCCCCCCCATGCACATACCTGCCCACCGCTGCATCTGCGGTCACAGTCCCATCTCTCCCAGCGCTGGCTCCTGCTGCTATAATGAAAAGGTACTCTTAGAAAATGGCTGCCCCCATACTGCAGACAGAAAACTGTCTGCAGTATGGGGGCAGCCATTTTCTAAGTGTCCGTTTTCATTATAGAAGCAGGAGCCAGCGCTAGGAGAGACGGGACTGTGACGGCACGGCAGGCAGGTACCGGCAGACAGCAGCGGGTAACTATAGCCCTGCAGACCCCCGGCGCCCAAACTTTCTCTGCGCCTCCCCGTCACCGCGGGGGCTGCGGAGCTATAGTTACGCCACTGCTTGGAGCCCAGAGACAGGTAACTTCATTGCCTCTGGGAGTTACAACCCTGCGAGGGCAAGCTCGGCCTAATGTATGGGGGCCTTTACACTGGCCCTGACTAGACCCAATGGCACAAAAAGGCAAAACAAAATATCAGTCTATCATTCTATTGGATGATATATATTACATTTATTTTTATTTCATTGGGGGTGGGGAGTTTAGGAAGGACAAAAGTGATGCCTGTCATAACCCTTTTAAGCTCTTACTCTCCCTCTACTCCTCTACTGTTGTCTGAGGTGGAAATAAATAAAGTTTGAAATAACAGTTAATAAACAGTGGAAGGAACATTGAATAACATCTGAGACAAACAAAGTTACAAATTAAACTTAAACATTGTCATTTTCTAATGTACAGCCTTGCCTACCTGACCCTCTCCATGTGGGAGAAAATGCTCTGTTTCTGGACTTTCCTGGTAATGTATGATTGCCATCACCTGTGGTGAAACACATGGTGTAGTACATATTAGAATTGTTAGATATCTAAATACATTGAAGTAATATTTCTATATTGCTGATTGACATTCAGTTTAAATCATAGCCAACACATGTTTCACTGCCCACGCAGCTTTCTCAAGGCCTGGCACCCTTCCCTGTAAAGTATTTAAACAAGTATACTGCTGCATTTGTCTAAACCTGTTAACAACTATTCGGTGGCAATAATAGAGGCAATATAGCCAGAATTACTAAGACCACACAGTCTCTGATTTAGAGGACTGAGTTTAGTTGTTTGAATTAAACTATACCACAGGGGACATACATTTATCTATTACTGGAAAAGATTTGAGGTTATGTTCTCCTTCTAAACAGCAGAGGGCATCCTTGCCTGTACAGTATTAAAACCAGTACGCTGCTGTGTTTGCTTAGATCTGATTATAAAAACAGCTTTTTAGTGGCAATAATAGAGGCAATATAGCCAGAATTAATAAGACCACCGAGTCCCTGATTTAGGTGACTGAATTTAGCTGTTTATATTAGACTATATCACACGGGACATACATATATCTATTCCTGGCTCTTGTACATAAAAGTGCCTAAGATCCCTCAGCTGACCAGCAGAGGGCAATTAAAATCATAAAATACAAGAGTACCAGTAAAAACAGTAGACATATTGAGTAAAAAAAGTTTATTTATTACCTAATAAATCTATTAATCACTGATACCTTCTCAGTAAACTTTCATATACATTGAAGTCATGCTGGAATAAATAAAATTGACATTTTCCGTTACATATCTTTTTAAGATCACTTTTCTCTTCTAATTTTTCACTAAAACACCATCTGCGTGTATATATGTTTGTATGTGTGGTTTTAACCCTTAAAAATTCACTGCGGCCTCCCACCAATATCCTATAATGGGATTTTTTAGAACATGACACATTAAAAGTTAAATTTTATGTAATTTTTTTTCCCTTGAAGTGCGCTCCCAAAATAACAGTCCTTTTCTCTCTTGCTTGATGCTTAAACTTATACTGTTTGGGAACTGCACCCCCACTAACTGATTGATTAAAATGCGGGGAATGGATCTACGGATCATATAAATATAATTTCCTCAGTGTGCAGACATACCTCCAGCTCCGATAACGAGCAATCTGTTTATTTTTACACTGCAATTTAGATATAGGGTTTCAACTAGGGATGTGCAGGCTCGGATTTCCCAGATCCGAGCCCACACGTACGTCATCAATCCGAGCCAGGATCCGAGCAGCGCTCAGAGATTCCCGCCTGACTCGGATCCGTGCATGAGGGCAAATCGTCATCGCCCGGCATCGGATTCTTGTGAGATCATGGAAACCCTTTTTTTTTTTTTTTTAAACGTTTTTTATTGAGTTTCAATTGAGTTTGTAACAACAATAAATGAAAATAAAGAAGTTATACATATACATATACATAGTCAATTATGAATATGCAGGAGTGGAACGAGCTTGGGCACATATTGTACATATAAATCATTTATAACATAAATTCCAGAACCATACACAAGGAGGGGATTTGTCTTAGGTCAATGATGTAATTTAGACCGGTTATCTAGTTGAATCAGCTGCTCCTTTGATGGTTAGGTTTCATGAGGTCACTTCCTGAGTAACCCATAAGACCCTCTGTTTGTAGTAGACTTGTTCCTTGTGCATAGTTCCTATCTACAATTGAACTTAGCTTTATGGGTAAAGAATGGTATTCCTACATTATTCACATACTAGGCATAGACACAGAACATGAGGGGGGGGGGGTGGGGGGGTGGGTCCGTATTCTGTAAAGAAGAACTTTTATACAGTATATTGCCCACTTCTATCAAGATGTGTAGTAAGTATTCTTATAATCTTATCATTTATATATAGCATAATGGCAACAACAGAGAGTATATCCATAGATTAGGGGGTCAACACAAGTAAGCTGCGACACATGTGGCAGTCGCTTTTATATATCAAAGTGAGTAAACCTTCTCAGGTGTCATTGGGATCACGACCCAGATTTCAGCCACGTCTCCAATCTTTTCTTCTTTCAACCAGAAGAGTTGTCAAATAACTATAGATAGTATCCGTGTGTTAGCATATCATCAGATCTAGATCTCATTTAGGGCTAATAGATAAGGGCTGGCCCTTGACCATAGCGAAGTATCGAAATACTGTTGAATTGTGTATCTCGAAGTTTCATCCAACGAGAGTATATAGCAGTTCCATTTCTTGAAGAATGAGGTAGCTGAAACGTTTTCACGGAGTAACAGGGATTTCAAGTCGAAATATAAAAGTTGGAGAAGTCTTGATTTGAGATCTTGGATGTTGGGTGCAGACTTTTTTATCCAATATCGTAGGATTAGTTTTTTCGCCATTGTAAAAATAACAACCAGAAAAGGGATGTGATGCTTAAAAGAAGGGAAAGAGTCCAAACTGTGGAATTTGAATAGCAGGAACACTTCCGGCGATACAGGGACACTAATCTGAATTGTTCTTTCAATGAATTGAGCAATTTTGTTCCAAAATCTACGTATCTTTGAACAGTCCCAGAAACAATGCATATATTTTGCGTTGGCCATAGCACATTTGTAACATTGACCCATCTGAGACCATGTATTTCCTTTGAGCGGGGGAAATATAAAACCGAAGCAGGAATTTTAAATGTGTTTCTTGTAAATAGGCTGATTCTAGTATTTTGGAATAGTGGCAGTAGTTTGAAATAATGTACTCTGAGTTATGCTGTATGGCAGGGATGTCAGTGGACCATTTTGCAATTATATTGGGGATATGAGAAGTAAAGGAGGGTGAAGATTCTATCAATAGAGGGTAGAGCATATTTATCTTAAATTGCCTTTCTGATCTAAGAATTAGCAGCTTAAGTATGGGATGGGGAGTTGAAGTTAACTTTAGGGAAGGTTTAATAGAATGAGCATAGTGTCTAACTTGAAGGTATACATAAAAATGCGTATGCGATAAAGAATAGGTTTGAGATAGGTCACTAAAAGGTAATATTTCACCTCCCGGGTCAAAGATTTTGGAGATCATAGAAAGACCCTTTTGTTTCCAGAGCCTGAGAACACTGTTGCCTACCGAGGGTGGAAATTTGGGGTTACCCCATTAGGGGATATACGGGGAAAATCTAGAGTCACACTTCAGTGTTTTATGAAGTCCCTTCCAGTTCACAAAAGTGTCTCTGAACATTATATTTGTCTTGATCTCTTTTGGAATATCCGCAAAATCCATATGGAGAAGAGCCGAGGGAGAATAGGGATGAAAATTTGCACAGTCAAGAGGGAAGTCAGTGTACACCGATTTTTCCAGCAACCAGTCGCCTGCATACCTAAAGAATACTGCGGTAGTATAAGCCTTAAAATCAGGGATTTTTAACCCACCACACTGCCTAGGCAGCATCAGCTTGTTTAGGGCGATCCTAGTTCTGCCTCCTCTCCAAAGAAACTTAGATATATGTTTATTTATCTTTATTAGATCAGGATATTTCAAAGAAATAGGAAGTAGTTGAACATTATAAAATAATTTAGGGAATATAATAGATTTTACTGCTGCCGTTCTACCTAAGAGTGAGAGGGGTAGAGTGTTCCAAGATGACATGAGTGAGGTTATTTTAGTGATAGCGGGTGTGAAGTTTGCTTTGTACAAGTTTTCTGTTTTGTCAGTAATGATTACACCTAAGTATTTAATTTGCGATTTGGCTATTTTAAATTTTTCAAATATTGGAAAAGATTTTAGATCAGCAGTATAGTTACCTATCATTAACAGCTCAGATTTTTCTAGGTTAACCCTGTAACCTGAAATCAGCCCAAATTCGTGTATTATATCGACTATAATGGGAATAGAAATCAGAGGGTTGGTGACATAGAGGATCATGTCATCTGCAAATAACGTGACTTTCATTTCATAGTTTTGGATCTTTATTCCTTGGTAGTTTGAAGATTGTCTGAGCAGTAGGGCCAGTGGCTCAATGGCCATAGCGAAAAGGAGGGGGGAAAGGGGACAGCCTTGTCTAGTTCCCTTATATAGGCGGAAGTGATCAGAAATTTGGCCGTTGCTGATAATCTGAGATGTAGGATTAGAGTATAGAAGTTGTATGTATGATATAAATTTAATAGGAAAGCCAAAATGTTCCATTGTTTTATACAAATGCGACCAGCTCACAAGGTCGAAAGCCTTCTCCGCATCGATGGACATAATTATCCCCGGAGGGAGAAGGCTCGACCTGTTCTGAGTATGATGAATAGCAGTTATCAACTTTCTGACATTGATCACCGAATGTCTGCCGGCGATGAAGCCTGTCTGATCAGGGTGTATGATCATAGGCATGAGAATTTTGAGTCTGTCTGTCAGGACTTTAGCCAGGATCTTATAGTCCGAGTTCAACAAAGAAATCGGCCTATAAGATCCCGGAGCCGTTAGATCCCTTCCCGGCTTTGGTAGTGTTTTAATATATGCTGAATTGAAGTGAAGGGGTAGGGTGTTATTGGTGAGCATGTAGTTAAAGGCCCTGACTAAGGGAAGAACTATTTGGGGGAGCATTAATTTATAAAAACTGCTGCCAAAGCCGTCCGGTCCCGGCGCTTTGCCCTTTTTGAGAGACCTGATAACCCCAGTCACTTCCTCCTCCGTTATCGGTTCAGTTAGAGCTGGGAGATAATCTCTTGGAATTTTTGGAAAGCTAATAGTAGATAGTAGTTGGGGAGTAGGATCTTCCACGTTGTTTGGTGTGGAGGTGGGGGTATTTGAGTTTGAGTATAAGTCAGAGTAAAAATCTTTCATAACCTGAGCGATGTGTTTATTGGATGTTGTGTATGTATTATCTGAGAGTTTTAATGGGTGTACTGTAGTAGTGGATCTAGAACCATTTAACATGTTTGTCAGGAGTTTACCAGATTTGTTGGCAAAGCAATGGTAACGATAATTGATGTTGTATAATTGTTTGTTGCCTCTGTTGTGTAGGTATTCGTTAGAGTGTGTTTTTGCTAGAATATATTTTTGTTTATTTGTTGGAGAGGGGTTTTGTCTATATTGTGAGTATGTCATGGATAAGGTTTGTTGAAGTAAGAGGAAGGTAGCGGAATATTGTTTGTTTAGCTTGGCTACGTATGAGAGGATGAATCCTCGTAAGACAGCTTTTGCTGTCTGCCAAAACAGAGGGGGGTTTGTGGTTGCGTGCGACTGGTTGCTGGTGTTGAAATTATCCCACTCTTCCATCAACTTATTTTTAAATTCTGCTGAAACTAATAAGTGGTTTGGAAATCTCCAAATGGATTTCGCGGTAGGCTCTTCATTAATGAGTAGTTTAAACCAAAGTAAGGAATGGTCGGATATGAAAATTGGTTCCATTTCCGAAGCTGTGACTCTAGATAATAGTTTATCTGAAAGGAGCATATAATCAATACGCGAATATGTATGATGGGCAGCAGATAGGCAAGAGTATTCTCTGACAGTGGGATTCAATGTTCTCCAAATATCTGCTAGCTGTAAAGCTGAGGCCACCTGTGTGACACCTAAAGCGGGGAGGGATGGGGCTTTTTTTGTCTTTGAGGACTTATCTAAATAAATATCGGAAACCAGATTAAAGTCGCCACAGAGTATCAAATTAGTATGCATAAGAGGGGTCAATTCGCCAAGTAGTTTGGTAAAAAATTGTTTTTTGTATACTGTTGGTGCATATATATTGCACAGGGTATACTGAGTAGAATGTATTATAACCTGAGAGATTATAAATCTTCCTTCTGGATCGGTTGTGCTTTTCACTAGTTCATGGGGTATGTTGCGTTTAATCAAAATAACAACTCCTCTTGCTTTTGAATTAAATGTGGCGCTAGCTAGGTGTTTCCATCCTAGCATTTGGAGTTTTTGTACTTCAGGAGCTGTTAAATGCGATTCCTGAAGCATTACTATGTCTAGCTTCATTTTATTGCAGTAAACTAAGATCTTTCTGCGCTTAGCTGGCGAATTGATCCCTCCCACATTTATAGAGCCCACCTTCAACTCCGTCATGGTTTCATTTTATCAGAGTAGGAAGATCGGGAATACACTGCACATGGAAACTTATAGATGAGGACCGGGATAAGACACAGGAGGGGGGGGGGGGGAGACAGGACAACAATTTCTAACATTACTAAATATGGAATCTATTGCTGTGTCCAGCACAGCAATAACAAGTGTTTCTAGAATCCAACACTTACGGTTAACAAATAAGAATAGTATTTCTACTAAATTTACTAGATATAGCATCAACTTTCCGGAGCAAAGCTCTCTCCGGCTCCGCCTCACTAGTAGGTATATAGGGTATGACTGAGTCTATGTTAAAGATAGGTATAAAGGAAAGAGGGGGATAGGGGGGGGGGATGGGGGGGGTGGGATAAGAGTGTGATTTCTAGAGCTTGGCTTCTTATAGGCCACACCAGCTGAAGGAAGGGAGGGGGGGGGGGTATGGGGTGGAAAGAAGGGGGAAAGCGAGGGGGGGGGGGTAGGATGTGTCATCTAAAGTTAACTGGAATCTTATAACTCTATAAACTGAATTAGACACTGAATTATATAACTTTCACATAATGAACAGTCTAGCATAGGAGTAATAACTTTGCCAGAAATGGCTTCTTATTTCCTCAGACCGGTTCACAGTCAAGGACAGAGTGGCTTCCTGGTAGGGGGAGATATGGGGGCGTCAGAGATGTCGTCTTCTTTGTGGAGTCGACTTTCTTTCAGGAATTCTGTGACATCAGCGGGGGTTGAAAAATCATGTTGAGAGTCCTTCAGAAAAATTCTGAGTTTAGCAGGATATATTAACGCAAATCTCAGTTTTTCAGTAATCAATTGGCTGCAAATCGGCGAAAACACTTTTCGTGCCTTCGTGACTTCAGCAGAGAAATCTTGGAATAGTCTCAGTGAGTGGCTTTCCCATTTAATAATGGGTACTTTCCTAGACGCTCTCCACAAGACCATTTTGTGAATATAGCTTAGGCATTTAAAAATAGTAACCCTTGGGCGGGTGTCATTTGGGCGTGGGGTTGCTCCTATGCGATGGACACGCTCTATTACCATTGTGGCGCATTCTTCCCGTACGCCTAATAATGAAGGCAAAGTTTGGCTAACAAATAGTTCCAGAGCCTGTCCTTTAACATTTTCAGGTAGCCCCACCAATCGCAAATTATTTCTCCTCGATCGGTTTTCGATTTCTTCCAATCTGTTAATAATGGAGTAATTTTCTTTTTCAAGGCGTTTAATTTCGCACTGTGCGTTTGCCATGCTATGTGACAGTGAGCCAATGTTGTGTTCTGCGGTGTCTACTCTGTGCGTTAGCTGTTGTAACTGAGTAGTAATATCACTCACCGCCTTTGCCAGAAGTGGGGCCATGGTGGAGGTGATTGTGTCGACCATGTCATCATATGTCAGCGGGGGGGTCTGTGGCAGTCGAGAGGTGTCTTCATCATCCCCTTGAATCTCTGAGGAGGATTTCTTAGAGGCTGGGAGCAGTGAGGTAGCGTCGCCGTCTGGCGCCATGTCTGTTCCAGGCCCTCTCTTGAACTGGCGCCCGCTCTGTTGGTGGGAGCGCTGCGGCTGCGGGGCTGTCAGATTTCTGTCCATTTTCCGTTCCGGGGGACTGAGGGGGGATGGCAATGGATTTGCTCAGTCGTCTGGAGGCGAAAACGCCGTGTAAAGAGGTGAGGTATCGGAGCACGGAGCGGAGCTGAGTGAGGTGCGACTCACTCCATGCACCCGGAAACCGGAAGTCAGAGATCATGGAAACCCTTTAAAATCTGCCACCTTGCGCTGCCATCTTCACTCCAGTCTCGGAGAAGGGTGGGATAGGGTGTGCTATGCTGTGCTGCTGTGTAATGATGTGTAATGCTGTGTAATGCTGGGTACTGTCTCTGCTCGGCCCTCTCTCCTCTCTGCTCAGTGGGATCATTATCACCATTTTAACTTCAAGGACAACTGCTGTGTACTGTCTCTCCTAGTCCTTGTGCTGGGGCCTGCCTCTGCTGTGCTGTATAGTCCACTGGTGCTGCTAGTGCCAGCCTAGTACCAACCTAAGTACTTACCTAACTACTGCAGTATATAATTCCAGTCTGCAGAGGATGGAGGAGCAGCAAAAGGCCATTCAAGCCTACACGGCCACCTATAACATAGGCAGAGGAGCGGGGCTGCACCTGACTCAAGCATAGTGGAGGCTGATTTTCATGTTGTGCAAGGTTCTCCAGCCGTTTAAACTTGCCACAGGTGAAGTCAGTTCCGACAGTGCCAGCTTGAGTCAGGTGATTCCCCTGATCAGGCTGTTGCAGAAGCAGCTGGAGAAAATGAAAGAGGAGCTACAGCATTGCGATTCCGCAAAGCATGTCGCTCTTGTGGATGAAATCCTCCATGCGCTTTGCCAGGATATGAGGGTGGTCAGTCTGTTAACGTCAGATGAATACGCTCTGGCCATCATGTGCGATCCTCTGTTTAAAGCATATGTTGTGTCTCTGTTTCCGGCGGACACAAGTCTACAAAGGTGCAAAGACCTGCTGGTCAGGAGACTGTCATCTGAAGGGGACCGTGACATGGCCACAGCTCCTCCTTCATTTTCTCCCACACCTGTGGCTGCGAGGAAACAGCTGCGGTTCCCACACAACCCGCTGGGGATATAGGGCAGGCAGGAGGGGGTTTGGACATCTGATCTGAACTAAAGAACCTGGCAATGATTGCTGACATGTCTACTGTCACTGCATTGGATGCTGTCACCATTGAAAAAATGGTGGAGGATTACTTTGGTGACAGCATCCAAGTAGACATGTCAGACAGTCCTTACCTGTACTGGCAGGAAAAAAAGGCAGTTTGGAAGCCCCTATACAAACTGGCTCTATTTTACCTCAGTTGTCCCCCCTCCAGTTTGTACTCCGAAAGTGTTTTTAGTGCAGTGGGGAACCTGGTCAGTGAGCGGCGAAAGAGGTTGCTTTCGCAAAATGTGGAGAAAATTATGTTCAGAAAAATTAATTATCAATTATTCAATGAAGACCAATGCCTCCAGAGATTATAATGGGACCTGTGATTGTGGAGTTCAAGGGGAAGAATTGATAATCTATGAGGATGAGGAAGTACACACTGAAGGGGGCGAGGAATCAGAGGAGGAGGAGAATGACGAGTGAAGATGACATCTTGTCACTGTAGAAGATATTATGAATTGTTTTTTTTGTGTGGGGGCCCAAAAAAATAATCATTTCAGCCACAGTTTTGTAGGCCCTGTCGCTGAAATGTTTGGTTTGTTAAAGTGTGCATGTCCTATTTTTGCAACATAAGGATGGGTGGGAGGGCCCAAGGACAATTCCATCTTGCATCACCATTCATTAAGGAGTCATTCATATGTAGGACTTGTCTTTAAATGCATACAACTGTTTGCATTCCACTAATGAGAGTCATTGATTGCTGCACCAATCGCCCACTGCTCTTCGGCTGGTCACCGCCTGTGCTCAGATAGGTTGTTACAGGTGTCTCCGGGAAGCAATTCTACAGTGTTGTTAATGTAGGCACTGTACGTTAATCACAGATAACTGATACATGTCTGTGTCACAGACGTTTCTGCCACTGCCTGCAGAATGCTGCCGAATCGCCCACTTCTCCTCGGCTGGTGGTAAACAACACGATCAAGCCAGATAGTGATCTTATTAGATATTAAACTGATAAAAACAGATACACAGCACAGCACACTCGCAGACCAACTCAGTGCTGCATGAAATGCCCACTGATCCTCAGCTGCACATCGTAAACACGATCAAGCCAGATAGGGGTCTTATTGGGTCTTATTAAACTGAACACGTACGATTAGGAAGTAAGCCCCCAGTTTCTGAACAGGAGTGCCGAGAGGGGGGGAGCAGGTACAGTTTACCCGGGCCCAGGCCTGTCAGGGGGATCCAGGTCTGGACACACATTTTTTTTAATTTGGTGGCGAGTGCGCTGGGTCTGAGTGCGCCGTAGTCAACTTTTCAGCAGCAGCATTGGGAGTGCGGATGTGGGCCGGCATGGGGGCAGCAGCATCACAGAGGTCCTTCCGCTCTCCAACTCTAGGGCCTGCTGAGAGCCCGCCACATGATTTGGGAGTTTACTCCTGGCAGAGCATGTTAACCCCTGGCAAAGCATGTAACTCTGGGCAGAGCATGTAACCCCATGCAGAGTATGTAACTCCTGGCAGAGCATGTAACCCCTGGCAGAGCAGGTTAATCCCATGGCAAAGAGCATGTTAACCCCTGGCAGAGCATGTAACTCTGGGCAGAGCATGTAACCCCAGGCAGAGCATGTAACCCATGGCAGAGCATGTAACCCCTGGCAGAGCATGCTAACCCTTGGCAGAGCAGGTTAATCCCATGGCAAAGAGTATGTTAACCCCTGGTAGAGAATGTTAACCCCTGGCAGAGCATGTAACTCCGGGCAGAGCATGTTAACCCCTGGTAGAGAATGTTAACCCCTGGCAGAGAATGTTAACCCCTGGCAGAGCATGTAACTCCGGGCAGAGCATGTAACTCCGGGCAGAGCATGTTAACCCCTGGCAGAGCATGTAACCCCTGGCAGAGCAGGTTAATCCCATGGCAAAGAGCATGTTAACCCCTGGTAGAGAATGCTAACCCCTGGCAGAGCATGTAACTCCAGGCAGAGCATGTAAACCCATGGCAACAAGCATGTAAACCCCTGGTAGAGCATGTTAACCCCTGGCATCAAGCATGAAGCCCATAGCAATGAATAGAATAGAATCCCTTTATTCGTCTCACAATGGAGAAATTTCAGTGTTACAGCAAGGTTCAAGTACAGATAAGAGTAGTAGCATAATAATAAGAACACACATAATAAGATAAGATCCAAACAATATAACTCAAGAATCTAGGAACATGCAGGTCTTCTTCAGACCATGACAGTTGTACATTCTAATTGCAGCCGGAAGGAACAATGAGCATTTAGGTAAGTGGAACTTACAGTATGTGGCATAATATGTGTGGTATTATATGTAATAGACATTACAGTGTGTGGCATAATATGCAATGAGCCTTACAGTGTGGAATAATGTGTAATGGGCATTATGGCATGTGGTAAAATATGTAATAGGTATTACAGTGTATGGTATAATGTGTACTGGCCACTACGGTTCGATATAACGTGTAATGAGCATTATGGCATGTGGTATACTATGTAATGAGTGTATGACATGTGTAATAGGCATTAAGGTGTAACTTTTTGTCCCTGTATCCACCTTGGAAGCAGTGGCGTAACAAGAGTCAACAGTGTGCGGGGACCTCCGTCCGTGGGGGGCCCCAGGAAGTTGTTGTACCGGGGCCCAGGATTTCTCTTGGCGGCCCTGCTCCAACCCAGGGGTAAAAGTGGTCCTAGAGAGGTGGGAAACTCTTTTCCATCTGCCACCTAGTAATTAATTACACCCTCCCCTCCACCCATTAGGCAATGTTTTGAGAGACGACTGGTAATAACCCCACAGTTGAATAATCAGATTATTATATGGATCGCTTTTCATTATTATATGAATGATGCACTATTTTTTTATCATTGCTTCTTTTATTGTGGGTGGTACCAGTGGCAATTCCATCTTGCACCTCTTTTGCCATTATGTGCTTTGTGTGGCCAAGTTAATTTTATTTAGCTGGCTTATTGGGTATTAAACTGATAAAAACAGTTACACACTTGCAGAACAAGTCAGTGCTGCACGAAATGCCCACTTCTCCTCGGCTGCACATCGTAAACATGATCAAGCCAGATAGGGGTCTTTTTGGGGTCTAGTTTTTCAAACTGCCTTCCTGTCTGCCGCTGCAGTGCCACTCCTAGATGAGCCACGTGTTTGTGCCGCACACTTGTGTGGCTTAGCATAGTTGTCCAGCTACCTCGTGCAACCTTTTGCCCTAAAAACAATATTGTGAGGTGTTCAGAATAGACTGGAAATGAATGTTATTGAGGTTAATAACAGCATAGAAGCAAAAAAAAACAACCCAAATTCTGTTAAAAAAAAAAAAATCAGAACCCAAAACCCAAAATGTTTAGGTTGTGTTTTGGTAAAACCCATTAGAACCCAAAACGTGAAGGTAATCAGAACCCAAAACTCAAAAAGTGGCCTGCACATCCCTAGTCTCATGTAGACTGCTGTACTCATTCATGTTTACAAGCACAAAGGGTGGCCTGAGGACATGTGAATATATGAGTTGGCACTAAATGATCACATGTGGATAAGTTGGGGCAGGTCTAGTGGTTCTTAGTAGCATATAGGAGGCATGTGGGGTGTTCTGATGTTGCAGTTCAATTTTCTTAATCTTGGCTTCTTGTTACAGCATGGACCAAATATGGTTTAAAGCAAAGTTTTCATTTCAGTTGGGTAAGGTGAGAGTACCAACTAAGAGAGTACATTTCTCTTAACCTTGTAAACACTATTTTATTCTCATGGGTACAACCAGTGACAAATTTCCCATTAGGCGTGTGCAGGGCCGGCGCTACCCACTCAGCGCCATGCTGAAAAGGCGCTGTCTCCCTCCCTGCTCTGCTAAAGCTGCCTCAGCCCTCACTGTCACTGCCTCCTGCATGCCGCCCGCAGCACCTGTCTGACAGCGGTCAGCAATATGGAAAGGCTGAGCAGCTCCCTGCACCGCGCACACACTGTCCTCCTCCTGCGACCTGCCCCCTCTTCCTCACGGACAATTGCGCTGAGGCATGTAGCGCTGTCTGTGAATGCCTGGATGACATGTCATGTCCGGATCCGGCCCCTACTCATTGCTCCCTGCGCCTGTCAGCTGTCAATCAAATGATGAACAGGCAGCAGCGCCGCCTCCCCTTCCTTCCCTCTTCTCAGTGTGCTATGCCAGTGCCTCTGCCAGTCCTCAACACTCCGCCACCTCTATCTCCTCCCCTTTTCTTCCATCTCCTCCTTCTCTCCCCTCCTTTCCCCCCTCAGTCACGAGTGCTGCACATACTTTTTGTACTGCTTTCAGATCGCATCGCACACACATTGCATGCATGCCGTGCGATCTAGCCCATAACGTATGCGATTCTCGCAGCGTGTATGGGCACCTTTAATGCCTGCAACATTTTGAGGACACAGCACTGAGATGGTGTACGCATCATGCATGTACATGCACCCGAGATCCTCCATAGGATCGCATATTGCATACACTCCCACAATCGGGCTGCAGCTTGTTGCAATGGCAATGTGAAAGGGCGCAAAATGTATGGTTTGCAGGAGGGCGCCGGACACCTTAGAACCGGCCCTGGGCGTGTGCCTAGGGGTGGCACTTCTTAGGGGTGACACCACCCAGGGGCATCGAGGAGAGCACCAGGCTTCAGCCTGGCCAGGTAAGTCCTGGAGGGGGGGACCCCTTTATTGGGGGGGTCCCCACTTCCCCAGTACCCCTGGCCAGGCTGACCGGTCGGTTTGGCCAGGGGGACTTGTATAAAAAGTCTCCTCCCTGCTGGCTGGTTTTGCCTGGGGCTGGTTCTTAAAATAAGGGGGACTCCTAGTCATTTTGTCCCCCGTATTTTGGGAACCAGCCCCGGTCCTGGAGTCTGGGACTGGTTTTAAAAAATCATCGAAGCCCTATCTTGTTGGTTTCATGATTTTTTAATACCAGCCCCGCCACTGGAGGGCGGTACTGAGCCGCCGAGGTACCAGAGAGGTACCAGCATCACATCCCGGCCGGCGTGAATCAACGCTGCCGCCCGCTCCCTGCTGGGGGTATTTCAGCGAGGATGGAAACGCTGCGCCCCCGCGCGAGCCGCCGGCTCCCTGGGGATTCAGCGAGGATGGATAGGACGATCGGGACTCGCAGCACCCGGATTCTGCATATCAGCTACACTAGGTACAGCGCTCCGGGGGGGGGGGGGTGCGGGCACCCGCCGCAGTATAGCCCGCACCCCCCCCTGTGCCGTAGTAAGTGTCGACCACCCCCCCCCCCGGGGGGGTTTTGCCTGTTGCGGGCGGGGGGCTTGCACTGGCCCTGAGCCCCGGCTCTTTCAGCCTGGTGCTGTTTACGGCCGTGGGGGGGAGGGGGGGGGAGGGGGGGGGGGAACCCCACTCCATATTTTGTATTTTTATTTTTTTCTATTGTTTTTACATACTGCAGCCTGCACAGATCTGACTGATCTGTGCAGACTGCCTATAGGAATTCGTATTAGCGGCTGTATATACGGACGCTAAACGAATCAATACGAATGAATACGACATCTGGGATTACAAAGGAGTCGTATTTGACTGCTTTTTAAATTCCCCTCCGGAATACGAATTTGCATACTGTTAAAACAGCCGTATGCAGTTGTATTCATAATATGAATACAAACAAATGTATTTGTATTCTTAGTAAATTTCCCAAAAAAACTGGGAAGTACGTGGACATCTTCGCAATGACAAAGGAAACGAAGAAAGCATGTGAGCTGGCAGCTAACAAGGGGCCAGCGGCTGAAGCAGCATATAAGACGTACAACAGGTGGCTAAGTGGGTTGTATACATTTGCAGCGTGTTATCTTAAGACCAGGCCTGGGGAAAAAATGAATGTGCTTATATACATGAACATGATACATGACATGGTGGAGAACAGCAAGGTAAACACCTGGAGGGCATATGACGAAGCCTTCCGCAGGAAGCACAGTGGCTGGAAGGTGCTTACATTGGGAGAGAAGGATGTAGAAATTTGGCTGTATATGACACAACCCAAGGAAGAGGAGCAGTCCAGCGAACAGGGGAATTGCCCGGGGAGGCACAGTTTTCAGGGGAAATCAAAAGGAAAATGCTTTGCCGTCAACAGCACCCAATGCACAAGAGGCCAGCAATGCAAGTTCAGGCAAATATGTGCACAATGTGGGAAAGGGCACCCAGCAAACTAATACAGTAGAAGGGCAAGTGTTTTCCCTGGGGAAAAGGCAGAAGGAGATCAGCGGTTTAAGTAGGGCTGCTACTCCAGTTAAGTTGGTCAGCATGCATAAAATTGCTAGGGTGGTACCACAATAAGGAGGACACAGAGTTTCTAAAAACAGGGTTCAGGGACGGATTTAAGTTACCCATTGAAGTGGAAGTCGAGGTTGCAGTAAAGGCAAAACATTTAAATTCTGCCAGTGAATTACTGCGCATAGTGGGAGAAAAGGTCCGCAAGGAAATAGAGGCGGAGAGCATAGCAGGCCCCTTTCCAGAACCCCCTTTTCAGCATTTAATAGTGTCCCCAATAGGAGTGGTACCAAAAAAGATGCCTGGGAAATTCAGGCTCATCCAACACATGTCATACCCAGGAGGAAATCTGCAGTGTATGATGCCACAGTGCAGCATTGCTTACCAGTCTTTTGAAGATGCCATCAGAATAGTGCGCAGCTGTGGGGTAGGGGCCCAATTGGGGAAGATAGATATTGAATCAGCATTTAGGCTCCTCCCCCTTCAACCATATAGTCACACATTCATGGGATTAAAGTTCGAGGGCAGTTATTATGTGGATTTATGCTTACCCATGGGTAACGCCATTTCATGCATGTTCTTTGAAAAATTCAGCACCTTCCTGCACTGGTGCGGGGACGGGCTGCAGGACAATTGCGCACTATCTGGATGACTTTCTAATGGTCAGCCAGGCGAACACTGACACATGCGAGCGGCTGTTACAATCCACGCAGGCGCTGTTCCACACTTGGGGCTCCCATAGCAACGGAAAATACAGTGTCGCCTATGAACAAACTGTCATATCTGGGACTAGAAATAGATACCATTGACAGGCTGTGTAGGTTACCAGAGGACAAGGTTGCCGGCCTTATGAGGCAGATTGGAGAGCATGCCAGAGCAAACAAGATTACCCTAAAACAGCTCGAATCGTTGCTGGGGTCACTTAATTTCACATGCAGAATCCCAATGGGCAGAATCTTCTGCCATAAACTGGAAAGGGCCACAGCAGGGGTAAGAAAGCTGTATCATCTGATTAAGCTGACAACAGAAATCAGAGAAGATATGTCGATGTGGGAAACATTTCTAAGGGAATTCAATGGTATTCGCATCTGGCCGGCACTGCCTGTGTCGAGAAAGAGGCTGCAGCTGTACCATACCCTCCAACATGATCCATTCCATTAGGTACAACATGCTCTGTTCCTGGACTTCCCTGCCAGTGGCAGTTACAGAGGTGAGGCTCCAGCACAGTCCAATATTAAAAGGGGGGAGTCACATCAACTGTCAGTGAGTCCAGGACAGTAATGTTTGGGGCGGAAGTAGGTGTGGCTCCCCCTTTTGAATATTGGACTGTGCTGCAGGCTCACATCTGTATCTGCCACTTGCAGGGAAGTCCAGAAACAGAGCATTTTGTACCTAATGGAATGGGTCATGTTGGAGGGTATGCTGTACACCGATGCAGTAGGGTCTTGTGGTTTCAGGGCATATCTCGAGGGAGAATGGTGCGCATCGTAGTGGCCGCAGAGCTGGGATGAAGCAGGGCGGACAAGGAACATGCTGCTGCTAGAGCTGTTCCCGATCATAGTAGCGGTGGAGTTGTGGGGTAACAGGTTAGCCAACATGGAAATAACCTTCTGGTGTGACCACCTGGGGGTGGTTCAGGCAGTCAATAGGCAGAGTGCCTCCTCCCCACCAGCGATCAATCTGATCAGGCATTTGGTAATGGTTTGCCTGCGGCACAACATTAAAGGCCCCGATACATTAGTCCGACTTGTCCTAGGGACGAGTCATACCTGATTTCCCCTGCAGGTCCCCGGGAGGGGGAAACACGATTAGGCACTTGATGTGCCATGGTGTGCATATGATAAATCGCATGGATTTATCATATGCAGTCCTTGGGGAGCTGCAGGAGGAGGGAGCCATGCGTGGGACGGCAGCGGGCGGGGAACCCTGCTTGGCTCTCTATTAGCTGGCATCCCCCGCCCACTGCTGTCCCGCGCATGGCTCCCTCCTCTGGGGCCGGGCATTGCCCATCCGACCTCCCGACCCCGATCCGATGCGCACGGGACCGCGCATTGGAACGGACGGCATGTCTACAAGTGCGATTTTGGCCGATATCACAGCCCGATTCATCCGAATCGGGTGAAATCATGCCCAAATGGCATAGTGTATGGGGGCCTTAACTTCCGCACCAAGCACGTCCCAGGGGTAGATAACATCATAGCTGAGTGGGAAGCCTTTAGGGAAGCGGCACCACATGCGCAGCTGCAAGGTTTAACATGTCCACCTCATTTATGGCAGGTTGTCAAGATGGCGTGAACAAGCTGGTGAAAGACTCGACATGGAGAAGCTACAGGGCAGCTTGGGCGGAATAGGGGAAACATAAGTAAAGAGCAGCAAAGGAGGGTAAGTGGGAAAGTTAAGCGCTAAAAGAATTCCTGTGGGGAATGTACAAATACGGGAAATCTAGGGCGTAGGTGAGGGTAGCACTGGCAGCCATTGCTTTCTTTACAGAGGTAGCAGGGGAGGAGGACATTACAAAGAGCTTTACCATCACCCGAATGATGAAAGGTTGATGCAGGCAGAACCCAAAGGAGCCTGATACTAGGCAGCCCATTACAGAGCGAATGCTGGGGCAGCTTATGGCGGAGAAACCCCAATAAAGGGGGTGCAGATCTCCAAGGCCTGGCATCGGAGGGGGCAAATTGGGGACCGAGGTCGGTTACAGGTTTCAGTTGAGAGAAGGGGTCCATGAGCCCCCAAAGCCAGCTTGATTCAGTTATGTTGGAGGGCTGGTGGACTGCAGTGCTATCTTTGCCACCTAAGCGAGTAAGATTATATTTGTAATCTGTTTAATAAATGTGACCTTTAATTCACAATAAATAAATGACTCTGATTGGTTATTTCAGGAAAAAGGGGAACAGGTGGAAGGGGAAGGGGGGGGGGCGATTAAGGGGTTGAGTTTCTTAGTCTCTTTAAGGGTAAAAGTATGGCGGGAGCATCAGATGCTCAGAGGTTTAATAGGAGCTAACAGCGACTAGCCGGGAGAGACCAATTAGTCTGGGCTCCCAAGGCCAGAAGGTGTGCCCCATTGTCTTGCCGGTATTAGGAAGGGGGCAGGGAGATACTACGGAAGAGATAGGGGAAGGTAAGAGAGGGATATAGGGAGCAGGCTCCTCCCTGGGGGCGTATACCCATACTTAAGGACAGGACAGGTATAGAGGGAGGATCAGAAATAGCAACCGGTGACGCAAAAAGGATTTTCCCACGGACCCACCCTTCGACGAAGAAGGAGCAACATCCAAGCAGCATCTAGTTACAGCAGAGATTGTCTTAATAGGGCAGAAGTACTGCTGGCCAGACAAAGCAGCACTGTTTACTTGTTTCAGCTGCCTTCAGCTCGAAAGCAGCCCAGTGTGTACGAGGCAACAATGAGCATTGATGCGCTCTCCTGCATCATCGCTGGCCCGGCCGCTCATCTGGTGGTATTACCAGCAGATGAGCGATGGGGTGGATGGCTTACCATAGCTTCCTGCTCAGGTAAAATCGCTGACACAGGCAAAAAAAAAAACACTCAATGTGTATGCACTGAGCATTTTTCAGCCCAGCAATTTTCCATATCATTGGTCAGCATACATACTGGGCAAAAAACGCCCAGTGTGTATGGACCTTTACTGTGGCTTGAATCCTGTGTTTAGCAACCTGCGATGGACCTGGGATTTTGAAATAACAGGGGTATAATTTTGGACCTTGGTAAAACCACCAATTTAGTGTTCTTACTTTAGCTTGTGATACATCCATATTAGTGATCAGTGAGGGTTAATGTATTACAGTATATGTTTTTGTTACCACATTAATAGTGGAGTTTTTCCAAAGTAAATATGTGTGAAGTAGTTAAAAAGGTAATATATTAAGGGGATGTGTGAGTAGGCTAAATGCTGGTAATCTTTTACAAATCAATAGTGTTTTACAGTTCCCCTAACTAGACATATTAGTGCCCTGTGCCAGAAAGGGGATTGGTTCCTCCCACACTACAAATAGGGACAGTGCACAGAACTTATACTCATTCCACTGCAGCTGCACACAGGATCACACCACACTGCAGCAACACATACAGGGTAACACCCAGTGGTGCAAGTAGAAACAACGTCTTAGTGGTACTGTGCTGCACGCCGAAAAATGGGCGTGGTCAGGGGTGTGGTCATATGACACAAGGGGAGTGGCTACATGACAAAACTTTATGCCCCCAGTGCCAGATATGTCCCCCACAGTGCTAGGTATGCCCCCAGTGCCACACATATGCCCCACAGTGCAAAGTATGCCCCCACAGTGCTACACATATGCCCTCATGGTGCTAGTTATGCCCCCAGTGCCAGATATGCCCCCACAGTGCCACACATATGCCCCCACAGTGCGAAGTATGCCCCCAATGCCAGATATGCCCCCACAGTGAAACACATATGCCCCCACATTGCGAAGTATGCCCCCAATGCCAGATATGCCCCCACAGTGACACACATATGCCCCCACAGTGCGAAGTATGCCCACAATGCCAGATATGCCCCCACAGTGCCACACATATGCCCCCACAGTGCAAAATATGCCCCCAATGCCAGAAATGCCCCCACAGTGACACACATATGCCCCCACAGTGCGAGATATGCCCCCAATGCCAGATATGCCCCCACAGTGACACACATATGCCCCCACAGTGTGAAATATGCCCCCAATGCCAGATATGCCCCCACAGTGACACACATAAGCCCCCACAGTGCGAAGTATGCCCCCAATGCCAGATATGCCCCCACAGTGCAACACATATGCCGCCACAGTGCTAGTTATGCCCCGAGTGCCAGATATGCCCAATAATGCCACATATGCCCCACAGTGCTAGTTATGCCCCCAGTGCCAGATATGCCCCAGAATGCCACACATATGCCCCCAGTGCCAGATATGCCCCCACAATGCCACACATATGCCCCCACAGTGCAAAGTATGCCCCCACAATGCCACACACATGCCCCCCACAGTGCTCGTTATGCCCCCAGTGCCAGATATGTCCCCCACAGTGCTAGGTATGCCCCCAGTGCCACACATATGCCCCACAGTGCAAAGTATGCCCCCACAGTGCTACACATATGCCCTCATGGTGCTAGTTATGCCCCCAGTGCCAGATATGCCCCCACAGTGAAACACATATGCCCCCACATTGCGAAGTATGCCCCCAATGCCAGATATGCCCCCACAGTGACACACATATGCCCCCACAGTGCGAAGTATGCCCACAATGCCAGATATGCCCCCACAGTGCCACACATATGCCCCCACAGTGCAAAATATGCCCCCAATGCCAGAAATGCCCCCACAGTGACACACATATGCCCCCACAGTGCGAAGTATGCCCCCAATGCCAGATATGCCCCCACAGTGACACACATATGCCCCCACAGTGCGAGATATGCCCCCAATGCCAGATATGCCCCCACAGTGACACACATATGCCCCCACAGTGTGAAATATGCCCCCAATGCCAGATATGCCCCCACAGTGACACACATAAGCCCCCACAGTGTGAAGTATGCCCCCAATGCCAGATATGCCCCCACAGTGCAACACATATGCCGCCACAGTGCTAGTTATGCCCCGAGTGCCAGATATGCCCAATAATGCCACATATGCCCCACAGTGCTAGTTATGCCCCCAGTGCCAGATATGCCCCATAATGCCACACATATGCCCCCAGTGCCAGATATGCCCCCACAATGCCACACATATGCCCCCACAGTGCAAAGTATGCCCCCACAATGCCACACACATGCCCCCCACAGTGCTCGTTATGCCCCCAGTGCCAGATATGCCCGGGCCATAATGACACACATATGCCCCTACAGTGCTAGCTCTGCCACCTCAATGCAACACATGCCCGCCACATATGTCCCCACAGTGGCAGAAGCCAGCAGCAGCGGCACAAGTTACTCACCCTTCTGGTGTCCTGGTGTCCGGGTCTCCTCTTCTTCTCCCCCGCTGCCGCTGATGATGATGCTGTGGCTTCTTCAGGGGACAGGGGAGTGCAGGGCAGGACAGGACAGGGCAGCGCAGGACAGGGCAGCGCAGGACAGGGCAGCGCAGGACAGGGCAGCGCAGGACAGGGCAGCGCATCACGCGTCTCTCGAGTCCTTCCCCGGCTTCACTGTGTCTGGGCCGCCAGCCAATCATACCTTGCGGGCTGGCTCCTGATTGGCTGCTGGCCCGTGAGCTATGATTAGCTGAGAGCCCAGTCACAGTGACACAGGGAGGGGAAGGAGAGATGCGCTCCCCTCCCCTCGGCTGTGGCGGGGCAGCGGAGGCCACGCCCCCTGCCACTTAGATATGCGCGCATGCGCATTAGACACTTTCCAGGGCATTTGTTATGGCGGTACGGGGTACCGGCACAATATGTTTTACCTGTACGCTGTACCACCCCGTACTGCCATATTTACAGCCCTGGTAACACCACATTGCACTGGCACACGCAGGGTTACATCGTTCACTCCAGAGGCAGTGGGTGGGGGTGGACACCGGGTCACAGCAGGAAAAAAAAAGATCCATACATAGATACACACACACACTATATACAACCCATATCTCCAAACATGACCCTCTCCAGGAGGGACACACTGCTCTATTCCTGGACTTCCCTCTTAATTAATGATTGCCATCACCTGTGTTGAAACACTTTTCTTATCACATACCCTGTTCAACACAGGTGATGGTTATCATAAATTAAGACGGAAGTCGAGGAATAGAGCATTGAGGGGCAGATTTATTAAGCTTGGAGAAGAGATAAACTGGAGATAAAGTGGAGAAAAGGTAAAAGGAGATAATGCACCAGCCAATCAGCTCCCAACTGTCTTTTTCAAACACAGCTGATTGGCTGTGCTTTATCTCCTTTTACCTTTTCTCCACTTTATCTCCAGTTTATTTCTTCTCCAAGCTTAATAAATCTGCCCCTGAGTCCCTAATGGAGAGGGTCATGTTGGGAGGTATGACAACCCACTGCAGACATAAATACATATATACACACCACCCACTGCATACATACAATACACACAGCATGCATACATACATATGTAGACAAAAAATGACATATATACACTGTATTAATACATGTATACCAGGGACGTGCAGTCAGGGGAGGCAGGGGAGGCAGAACCTCCCCTGTCATTAATGATTACTAAAATAATACAAAGAAAATAACTATGACACATATGTGTCATAAGCATATGCTTTATATTAGAAAAAAAAGTGGTAAAAATATTATTAGAATTGGTTACAGAGGCTCCAAGAGCGGTACCTCCGGGTGTCAATGTTAAAGTTCTGAACTATGGGGCGGGTAGGCGGCGGGGACAACTAGCTGTTGTCAATGCCCATTAGAAGAAGCATTACAGGCGGCACCTATAGCGGTGCCTCAGTGACAGTCAGGGACATGCTTTCTGTTTCTGGCTATATGAAGCACACCCCTGTCACTGAGGCAGATGTGATTGGGCACAGTAGCGCTGCCTCAGTGACAGGGGCGTGCTTTCATATAGCCAGAAACAAAAAGCACGTCCCTGACTATCACTAAGGCACTTCTATAGGTGTCGTTGTCTCCCTCTCCCCCCCCATAAAGCCCCAGCCCCAGCGCTAATCAAGAGACTAATGGGAGATTGACTGATCCCCCTCTCCCACAGCGCTAGCCCTAGCTCCGCGCTGAACGTAAGACCAGCGGGGGGAATAAATAGTTTGCAACTGCCCAGCGCCGTCCCGAGTGCTGAATGTGACACCAGCGTCTACCCCTCTCCCCCAGTGCTCCGGAGTCTCCAGTTGATTTCAGCTGCTCCCCAGGCGCTGGTCCCAGCTCCAGCACTGATGAGCAGCTGAATGGGACAGCAGCGGCTCCCCCTCTCCCTCGGCGCTGGTCCCAGCTCCAGCACTGACGAGCAGCTGAATGGGACAGCAGCGGCTCCCCGTCTCCCCCGGCGCTGGTCCCAGCTCCAGCACTGACGAGCAGCTGAATGGGACAGCAGCGGCTTCCCCTCTCCCCCGGCGCTGGTCCCAGCTCCAGCACTGATGAGCAGCTGAATGGGACAGCAGCGGCTTCCCCTCTCCCCGGCGCTGGTCCCAGCTCCAGCACTGATGAGCAGCTGAATGGGACAGCAGCGGCTCCCCCTCTCCCCCGGCGCTGGTCCCAGCTCCAGCACTGACGAGCAGCTGAATGGGACAGCAGCGGCTCCCCCTCTCCCCCGGCGCTGGTCCCAGCTCCAGCACTGACGAGCAGCTGAATGGGACAGCAGCGGCTCCCCCTCTCCCCCGGCGCTGGTCCCAGCTCCAGCACTAACTAGCAGCTGAATGGGACAGCAGCGGCTCCCCCTCTCCCCCGGCGCTGGTCCCAGCTCCAGCACTGACAAGCAGCTTAATGGGACAGCAGCGGCTTCACCTCTCCCACGGCGCTGGTCCCAGCTCCAGCACTGATGAGCAGCTGAATGGGACAGCAGCGGCTTCCCCTCTCCCTGGCGCTGGTCCCAGCTCCAGCACTGATGAGCAGCTGAATGGGACAGCAGTGGCTCCCCCTCTCCCCCGGCGCTGGTCCCAGCTCCAGCACTGACGAGCAGCTGAATGGGACAGCAGCGGCTCCCCCTCTCCCCCGGCGCTGGCCCTAGCTCTAGAGCCTTCAGATGAGACCAGCGGGGGAAGTGACTTGGTGGCTGCCGCCTGGCCCCAGCCCAGTCTCCATTTCTTATGAGGAGATCAGCGGGACTTCACGGCTCCCCCCTCATGTGATGCCAGCACTGCTCAGCAGAACTGCAATCCCAAGGTCAGTGCTTCCGACCCCCATCCCCAGCCCAGTGCCCCCTATTTAACCAGCCATCCCCCTTCCCTAGACCAGTGCCCCCTTAACCAGCCATCCCTGTCCCCAGCCCAGTGCCCCCTATCTAACCAGCAAACCCCTTTCCTAGCCCAGTAACCCCCCTATCTAACCATCCACCCCCTTCCCTAACCCAGGGTCCCCATCCCCAGCCCAGTGCTCCCCTAAGCAGCCATTCCCCTTCCCTATCCCAGTACCCCACTATCTAATAAGCCATCCCTGTCCCCAGCCCAGTACCCCCCTAAGCAGCCATTCCCCTTCCCTAGCCCAGTACCCCACTATCTAATAAGCCATTCCTGTCCCCAGCCCAGTACCCCCCTAAGCAGCCATTCCCCTTCCCTAGCCCAGTACCCCACTATCTAATAAGCCATTCCTGTCCCCAGCCCAGTACCCCCCTAAGCAGCCATTCCCCTTCCCTAGCCCAGTACCCCACTATCTAATCAGCCATCCCTGTCCCCAGCCCAGTACCCCCCTAAGCAGCCATTCCCCTTCCCTAGCGCAGTGCCTGCCCTATATAACCATCCATCCAACAGCACAGTGCCCCCCCCCCATCAGCTGGGGTGGTAGAACAATGGGCATACTCCGTGGTGGCTTGGTGGAGCCAGTACCAACAGGGTCTGTGGGGAGCGCTGGGTCTGGGTAGGAGCTGCTCTGCCGGTCTCTGCTGCTCATGCAGGCGGCTGCTCCCACACTTGCCTGTCAGCGCAGAAGCAACGCGGACCCAGCGCTGCCCACAGAGCTTGTCCGTGCTAGCTCCAACAAGCTAGGGTACTTGTTTCCTAGCACGACCACAATCGCGGGCATCGGGTGTAATTTTTAGTGGTCTGCGACGCGACCGACGCGATGCCCCCGATTTCCCATTGAAATGCATTGAAAAAAGTAAAAATCGCGTCGGTCGCGTCGCAGGCGGCTAAAAAAAGCTTAAATGGTCCAGACGCGATGCCCCCGATTTCCCATAGGAAACAATGTTAAATGCCTCAATTTACCCGCGATGCCCCAGATTTCCCATAGGAAACAATGTTAAATGCCTCAATTTACCCAAATCATCATAGGGAACAATGGTAAATGGGCCAGAAACCCCCAAAAACACCCCTGAACAGTGAAATGTCCCCCCAAAAGTAGTTTATGCCACCCCACGATCAACGTGAACCCGAAGCGTGGTGAGCGCAGCGAGCCCGCGAGGGGCGACGGTACGCGTCCTCCGACCTTTTCATACCCCCACTATCCACGTCGGCGTGGAGTTGAGAATAGAATAGTGTGGCGAGCGCAGCGAGGGGACGCGGATACCTTCACAGGTAAACGCGTCCCTTTGCGGGCTTCACAGGTATCCGCGTCCGCTCGCCACGCTTCGGGCTCGGTGGCTCGCTGCGCTCGCCACACTATTCTATTCTCAACTCCACGCCAACGTGGATAGTGGGGGTATGAAAAGGTCGGAGGACGCGTACCGCTGCGCTCGCCACGCTTCGGGTTCACGTTGATCGTGGGGTGGCGTAAACTACTATGGGAAATCGGGGGCATCGCGGGTAAATTGAGGCATTTAATATTGTTCCCTATGGGAAATCGCGGGCATTTTTACTAACGATGCCCACGATCATGATCAGTGTGGCCGTGCTAGGAAACAAGTACCCAAGCTAGTGCCTCACCATCCCCTAACCTCACTGCACATCACTGATGTATACATATACACAACACACACTTCATATTTACATTACACATACATACACTGCTTGCATACATATACACACAACATACATGTACTGTATATATACTACATACATACAGAGACATACATACAGCATATATTGATGCACACACACACTACATACATACATACAACACACACTGCATACATACACACACAATACATGCATAGATACACATAAACACACAGAACATACATACATACATACATACATACATACAAACACACACCAAACAGCACTTACCGAGAGAGGAGAAAGGAGGAGACTGCCTGTGCCTGAGTGAGTGGAGCTGCTGGGGCAGCATGTGCTCAATAGCTCCCACTGCTGGTGCCTGAGTATATGTGAGTGGAGCTGCTGGGGCATTATGTGCTCAACAGCTCCCACTGCTGGTGCCTGAGTATATGTGAGTGGAGCTGCTGGGGCAGTATGTGCACAATAGCTCCCGCTGCTGGTGGCTGCCCTGTGTCATGCAGACTGACTGAAGCAGCAATGCACTTATTGTGCTGCCTAACAATCAGGGCCAGCAACAGAAATCTTGGAGCCCCATGCACTGTTATCTCTGCGGCCCCCCACACCATCAAACGCTATCAACCCTCTCCCATGCTGGAACAAAAACTGGATGCACTCCCTCACCCTGTGGCTTGCACTCTATCACACTGACCCTCACCATGCAGACCACATTCTATAACACCGACGCATTCCCTCACCCTGCGTCCTGTGTTCTATCACACTGATGCGCTCCCTCACCCTGCGACCTGCGCTCCATTACACTGACGCACTCCCTCATCTCGTGACCTGCGCGCTATCATACTGACACGCAACATCAACTTAAGTCCTGTGCTCTATCACACCGATGCTCTCCCTCACCCCGTGACCTGCTTTCTTCCACACTGACATGCTCTCTCACCCCTCGATAGGGTTACCACCTAGTCCCTTTAATTCCGGACACATATTAATTACACAGGTTCTGTGGCTGGCTGACTTCAAGACTCCACTTCACCTGATTTTAAACTGCCACAGAACCTGTGTAATTAACATGTGTCCGGAATTAAAGGGACTAGGTGGTAACCCTACCCCTCGACGTGCATTCTATCACACTGACACTCTCCCACACCCTTCGGCCTAGGCCCTATCACCAGGGCAGCCGAGAGGTATGCCGGGCCCCGGGAAAACATGTGGATGTGGCCTAATTGAAGGGGGGGCGTGGCCACCTCCCATGATTAGGCCACACCCCCAAAACATTTAGGGGGTGAAAAAACACGGTCAGTAAGATGCTCATGCTGAGCCTGCTGTAGGTGTTTGCTGCACGGGAGGGACAGGGGGGGTCGGACCAGGGCCCCCATCAGGCCCCTCCAGCAAGCTTGGGCCCGGGTGATTAGTACCTGCCCCCCCCCCCCCTCGGCTTCCCTGCCTATCACACTGCTGCACTCTCTCACACCGCGGCCTGTGCTCTATCACACTGATGCACTCCCTCACCCCACAGCCTGCGTTTTATCACACTGGCATGCTCCCTCACCCTGCAGCCTGTGTTCTATTGCACTTCTGCAATCCCTCACCCTGCGACCTGTGTTCTATCAACACCACTGATGCACTCCCTCACCACACAGCCTGCGCTCAAAGGGGACAGGGATGGCTGTCCCATTTGACCCTCCCCCTGATGCCTGGCCTGATAACAGCAGGCAAAGAAGGAGCCATAAGAGACGGAGGCCCAGGGTAACATACCTCCTGTGGCCCCCTTTAATCCATCTCTGTCCCAGGTAGAGTGGGCCTTATCTCAAAGATATGCAGATTTATACACAAATATAAGTTGCAACCATTTGGCTGCCAACTCTACATGAAATCCCGGATATCTTTATTTCTACTTTTGTAATGAATCTTTTGCATATTAGCATATGTGCATAAATAAACTAATTATTAGTCTCTTAACTTGCAAGTGTCATTAATCGTTCATTCTTTGGCCTGCAGTAAAGCACATGATCACCTGCAGGCATGCTTACCAGCCAAAAGAGTTAAGTAATATCAGGTGTTTTATTAAGAAGGGCAGGTTAGACTTGTTGATCTAGTACAGTGTGCAACAATCTTTGAGCATATGCCACATGCAGCTGAGATGAGAGCATATATCTGGCTGTTTCTACAATAATACATGGAAAGGTACTGTTTTAAATATTATATAAGCTTCCAAATGCAGTGTTTTGTGCAGTATACTGTAACTTTCAACGTTTTCGTGACTATTTGTGTATACTGAATATAACATAATGCTGTTCACAGCTGAAGTCAAAACAGTTTAGGAGACAGAGCTAATCATTTGTACATGGAATTAGTAGTTAATAGGTTTGTTTTTTTCATGATCTGAGTGTATTGTTCTGTAGACTGGCATTGATTCAAAGAAGAAACTTTTAATTAGGATCGTATGGTGACGGCAATCTGAAACTGATGTGCTTACTTTAGTTGTGATGGTCGACATTATGTTGAAAATAGTTTTTCATAGTCATAGCTTGACTTCTTTCTTTGTTTAAATAAGAGCAATGTGACGTTTATTGGGTGATTTGAATATGTAAACAAAATACTATTTATTTTTATGACTGCAACATGAGCTTCATTATTTTTTTTTTTTTTAATATCTATTTTATACATTCAAAACTGGTGGGGAAAGAGTGTGTGTGTGTGTGTGTGTGTGTGTGTGTGTGTGTGTGTGTGTGTGTGTGTGTGTGTGTGTGTGTGTGTGTGTGTGTGTGTGTGTGTGTGTGTGTGTGTGTGTGTGTGTGTGTGTGTGTGTGTGTGTGTGTGTGTGTGTGTGTCAGTCAAAGTGGACTACCTGACCCTCTCCTTCATGAAGAAAATGCTCTGTTTCTGGACTTCCCTGGTAATTTATGATTGCCGACACCTTTCTTAGCGATTACCTAGCTCACCACAGGTGATAGCAATCATACATTACCAGGGAAGTCCAGAAACAGAGCATTTTCTCCCTGAAGACAGGGTCAGGTAGGAAACCCTGATATTATATATATATAGAGAGAAAGAGAAATGGAAGAGGCGGCACTCAAATGGGATTTTTCAAAAGTGTATTGTGGCAAAAGAAAGGACCAACGTTTTGGGGTCTTAATCACCCCTTTGTTAAGGTGCAAGTGGAAATCCAAAAAGCATAAACATTCACAAGAGTGCATAGGAGGTTATTCAATTTACCTATCAGAATGATCCAGCGACCTTCCTTATTCTTATGGGAGTCAATTAGGTCAAAAGTTAGATGGGATGCTAAAAGGATAGAGACTCCACGTTTGCGATGCGATTTTTAATTGTATAAGCACCCGAATGGGTGCTTACAATGTTAAATGCATCCCCACGCCAGCCCCACCATCAATGCGAACCCGAAGCGCAGCGGTACACGTCCTCCAACCTTTTCATACCCCCACTATCCACGTCGGCGTGGAGTTTATTCTAAATAGTGTGGCGAGCGCAGCGAGCCACCGAGCCCGAAGCGTGGTGAGCGGACACGTATTACTTTACATGTATTCCGCGTCCCCTCGCGGGGCTCGCTGCGCTTGCCACGCTTCTGGCTCGGTGGCTCGCTGTGCTCGCCACACTATCTAAAATCAACTCCACGCCGACGTGGATAGTGGGGATCTGAAAAGGTCGGAGGACGCGTACCGCCGCCCCTCACGGGCTCACTACGCTTGCCACGCTTTGGGTTGGCGTTGATAGTGGGGGGCATTTAACATTGTAAGGGCCCATCAGGGTGCTTGTACAATAAAAAATCGTATACCATCGCATTGTATGCCATTGTATGGCATAAGATGCCATACAATTTTTTTTATTGTACAACATCTTGTCGCATCGTATACCTTATTTAGTCTTATGGTATACAATGCAATAGGCGCCGTGCTAGGAAACAAGTACCGAAATTTTCAACCCGGTAACTTGTTCTTCTGTGTGAAGGTGTATCAGGCTGCTCCCGGCAAAATGACACAGCATTTGAAATGCTGTGTATTTGCCAGGATTTTCAGACTTTTCTGTCTGAAAGGGGTATTATACTGAACAGCCTTGTATTGCACAGCCAGCGATGGACTGGGCCGCTGAATCAGCCCTGGCATTTGTGAATGCATGTGATCTTTGTCATGCACGTGCACACGTGGGCACACATACACCACGTATAAGCGTGCTGCCTCTCCCGGCTTGCAGGAGAGAAAGTGAGGAAGCGGCGTGTGATGCCCCCCTCTCCTGGACCTCAGCAGCGGACATTAAGAGTCCAGCCGCGCTCTCTATGTGCTGATCGGGAGGCGGAGACTTCACCTTGCATGAAGAAACCGGCCCACCTGGCTATCAGCCTCACTGGTATTTGACAGATGGCCAGTCCAGCCCTCTGGGGTTAAGCATCTGCACAGTTAAGCGCGTGTGCAGATGCCTGGTGCAAGTGGGCATGACCAACTGCTTGTTCGCCATCCCATTCGCACCTAGCAGTGCGTGGAGTGGCGGCAAGGGGTCATACCCATGGAAACGTCCAGCCTTTCATGGGCGCTCCCATGAAAATGCTCGGTGTTCCCATGTAAATGCGCCCGTGACACGGGTGCAGGGGGCAGACAGCTGACATCGGCGTATGTCAGCTGCCCGCCCGCTTCCCTACAGGGTGCCCGCAGATCTAAGAAAACACAGAGGTGTCTTAGGTCTGCAAACGACTACAAAATCATTCGATGGTTTTCGACCATCGAATGATTTTGTCCTCGCACGCAAGCCTGCGAATGGAGGCAGTTCAGGATTAAGGTTTTGGATTGAATGGAAACAGGTCCAAATTACATAATGTTAGCAGTTTTATAATTTTGTGGGGGGGGGGGGGGGGTAGGCTGTCAGTGGGGCAGGAGGGATCGCAGAAGAGATGGGAGATTCCTGCTTCTGTTCATCCTACATCCATTCAGGGGAAACATTTACTTATTATGTGATAAATGGGTTCCTTCATGTTGGATAGAAGTTCAACATCGCTGGGTATCACTGGGTATGTACTCAACATTCCAATTATGATTTTATGCTGGTCTCTTCTCTGTTCTTTAACTGCAGAATTGGTGGCAGGTGGGCAGTCTATGTTCTGGAATTAGTGACTACATGCTTTTGCCAGTCTTAACTATTGCTGGAGTTTTATTGCAAAGCATCATACTGTATGTAGATTATTCTAAAGGATGAAACTAAGGGTGTAATTCAGGTTGGCTCGCGACATGCGAATATCCCCGCCGCATTGCATATAGACGTTTAGCATAAACATCCATTCAAGGGGAGCGTACCGGGGCCCATCCGATGGCCGCTGGCCATCTAATGATTTTTCCCCTGTTCGCAAATAGAAGTCAGTCTTGGCTGATCTCTATTTGCGGCATCCGGCTCCAAGAACGGAGTGGGCACTGACGTCATGTGATGGCAGCCACCCACCACCAAAAGCCATTGGTCCTCCTGCATTCACATGGGTACGCCCAGCATTTTCTTGGATATATATATAGATTCTATATACCAGTGGTAGCCAACCCTAGCCCTCAAGAGCTACAAACAGTTCACATTTTCCAGACAACCTAGCTGCTGCACAGCTGCACTCATTAATCACTGACACATTTTAAAAGATACACAGATGGAGCTAAGTAGCTCACTTGTGATTCTGTGAGGAGACCTGCAAAACATGCACTGTTGGTAGCTCTCGAGGACTAGGGTTGGCTACCCCAGCTATATACAATGAAATGAAATTCCTGGAGTTAATGGACGGTCTCGCTGCCAAGACACAGCCGGGCATGCATATAGATTCATATGCATGCCTGGCTATTGTTATCTACACAGCAGCTGAGGCAAGAAGCAGTAGCATATTTATAATGGGTGCAGTGTGTGCATTGCACCCTGGCCCCTGCGAGGGGGTGTGGTACACTTGAAAAATGTGCATGTTGACTGTGTAGACATTCGGGACAAAAATAACAAGAAAACGTCGTCCTTTTGACTGTCGACCTAATGCTTGTGTCGACCTGCCAACCCTGTCGACATTAGCCATGTTGACCTATTTCAAGTGTCAACCTAAAACGCGTCGACCTTTAGTGGTCGACCCAATGCAAGTTGACCTAAATTGGGTCGACCCAATGACCCATACCCTGTGAAGAGATACGGTGTACATAGTATCTATTCATGCGACAAGGCACATGCAGGCTGTTTTAGCTGAGAGCCAATAGGACCAGGGGCGGCGCCCTGATAATACAGTCTAGCATGAAGACTAAAGGTGGCCATACACATGCAGATTTATCTGCAGATCTGGCTGGTTGGAACAAAATCCTGGTTATGGATGAGAGCAAATGACAGTTGACCATTTGCTTGGAAATGCTGGAAAACTGACAAACTGTCACTCACCCATAACCTTGTTTTTGTTCCAACCAGACAGATCTGAAGATAAATCTTACTAGTGTATGGGCACCTACACATTTCTCTTTATTACTGTATAAAAACTTTACCTTCCAGAAAAAGAAAGCATAAAAAAACAAAATAATATTTTTCATGACAGGTAATTTTTGATGGTTTTATTGATGTTTAAAGATCAGGAAGTCAGGGTAAAATATTACCTACCCTTCAGCAGGTAAAGGATAGGAGTAAAATTATCTTTTTATTCAAACTTTGTGTACTTAAAGGGTGTATACCTTTCCTTTCTTTAGATTCAGCCTTCCTAAATAAACATGACGCCAGGAGATAAGGTCCAGAGAACACATATGGTATGTGTCTCTGCACAGTACAGAAGTGATATAATTATCTTGCTGTTAGAGGCTGACATTTACCTCAGTCAGGTTTGACAGGAATCGTGAGAGATTGTACAATGCTTGAGGCGCTACTACCTGGCAAGGAGGAATGGATCATCTATACCACAGGTTCTAAAACCCCACACAGTGCATGTTTTGCAGGTCTCCTCACAGAGGGGTTTATTCTAGTTCATTCTTTCTGACAAAATCCTTCTTAAGGCCCCCATACATTAGGCCGACTTGTCCTAGGGACAAGTCGGACCCAATTTACCTGCGAGCCGCCCGGCAGCTCCCCGGGAGGCTCACATACAATTTGGCACTTGATGTGCCATTTTTACATGGGATAAATCGCATGCGATTTATCCCATGTAAAAAAAACCCCGGGGAGCTGCAGGGCGGTGAGCAGTAGTGGGGGCGGGCAGCGGCAGTAGTGGGGGCGGGCAGCGGTGGTGGGGGCGGCCAGCGGCGGTAGTGGGGGCGGTCAGCGGCGGTGGGGACGGGCGGCGTTTGCGGTGAGCGCAGTGTACTTACACATAGCAGCAGCGGCGGGGACGGGACGCGCAGTGGCGGCTATTATATTTTTAAAATACTTGTCAAATGACCGGCCGCTCTCTGATTGGCTGAGAGCTCTCCGGCCAATCAGAGAGCGGCCGGTCATTTGACAAGTATTTTAAAAATATAATAGCCGCCACTGCGCGTCCCGTCCCCGCTGCTGCTATGTGTAAGTACACTGCGCTCACCGCAAACGCCGCCCGTCCCCACCGCCGCTGACCGCCCCCACTACCGCCGCTGGCCGCCCCCACCACCGCTGCTGCTATGTGTAAGTACACTGCGCTCACCGCACACGCCGCCCGTCCCCACCGCCGCTGGCCGCCCCCACCACCGCTGCCGCTGGCCGCCCCCACCACCGCTGCCGCTGGCCGCCCCCACTACTCCCCCGGTGTCTGTATGCATATGCCTGTCAGGTGGCAGGCATATGCATACAGGGAGGTCGGACGTGATCGTATGTACAGACCGTCCGACCTCCCTGATCCGGTCCGATGCGCACGGGACCGCGCATCGGATCGGATCAAATGTCACATTCCTACGATTTTGGGCCGATTTCATCCGATTATCGGCACAAAGTGCCGAAATCGGATGAAATCGTCCCAAAATCGCATAGTGTATGGGGGCCTTTAGATGGACAAAACCATGTGCACTGCAGGGGGGCAGATGTAGCATGTGCAGAGAGAAATAGATTTGGGTGAGCTATTTTGTTTCTGTGCAGGGAAAATACTAACTGCATGATTTTACACTTCAATATAGATCTCACTTTGAAGAAAATCCCCACCCAAATCTAATTCTCTCTGCACAAGTTAAATCTGCCCCACCTGCAGTGCACATGGTTTTGTCCATCTAAGAAGGATTTTGTCAGAAAGAATGGACTAGAATAACCCCCAGAATCACAAGTGAAATAATTAGCTCTACCTGTGGATTTTTTTAAAATGTGTCAGTGAGTAAGGAATGCACCTGTGCACCTGTAGGGTGACTTGGAAAAGGTGAACTGTGTGGGGTTCTGAGAACCGAGTTTGCGAACCCCCTGATCTATACTGTTGACTTGCCTCCTTTAAAACACATTTTTTTCTACTAGTGTCCGAATTGTAAAGCGCAACGGAATATGTTGCGCTTTATAAGAAAAATAAATAAATAAAAGTAAATAAATAGTGTTATGGTGCCCATACACTCATATGCCAACTTACACACAAGAAAATACTGTAAGATCTGTCTTATCCTTCCACGGGATACTTACAAAGCAATAGGAACTATATACACCACACTCCTCCCAACTTAGATAAATGCAGACAAATTGTAAATGTAGCACTACACAAGGTATATGTTACCCTAGAAGGCTACAAATCAAGCCTTTGGGGTGCCTTACGAACTCTGTCTGGGTAACAATGTTTAAATTCCCTAGAGACAGGCTGTTCCACTGAAGTCACACCAGAAGGTTCAGGGTCAGTTGTTGTCACTAGGGGAATCTCTTGTTCAGGTGACTCCATTCTAGGCATTGGAACAGTCTCTGTAGTCAACCCAGAGGGGTATACATTTTCCTCAGTGTAAGGAACAGTCTCTGTACCAGGCCATGGGGGGTAAACATAAACCCCTACATCACTAGCTTGGCTGTGTCCAGATTTCGACTCACCAGTCATCTGCCTCCTGGCCTCAATTATTTGATCAATGTGTCATTGCCACAATTCCCCTCCAACTTCAATCACATACATCAGTGGGCCAGATTTTGAAGAAACTATGCCCGGTTGCCATTTGTCTCCTCTGTAGTCACAGACAAGCACCTTTTGGCCAATGTCGAAGGATCGTGTAGGTTTCTGGTAAACAGTTTAAAACTGTTTGTTTTGTACCTTTCTTCTCACATCTGGTTTTATCAAGTCCCACTGAGACCGCAAGTTACGCTGCATAAAAAGCACAGCAGGTGGTTGACCAGTAGTAGAGTGCTCAGTTCTATGATATATGAAAAGGAAGTTGTCAATCTTATGTTGTAAAGGCAGATGTTCCTGGTGTGCAGACTTGATAGCCTTTTTGAACGTTTGTACAAATCTTTCAGCCAAACCATTAGTGGCTGGATGGTGTGGAGCTGATGTGAAATGTCTGTGCCATTATCTTGCATGAACTTTTTGATTTCATTCGACACGAATTGTGGTCCATTGTCACTGCATACTTGCTCTGGTAGACCATTTCTGGCAAAGATGGTTCGTAGAACAGCAATTGTTTTCTCAGACGTAGTGGATTTCATATTTATTACCTCTGGCCATTTTGAATGAGCGTCCACTGCAATAAGAAACACACAATTCATGAATGGACCAGCAAAGTTGTTATGTGTATGGGGCTGTGGATGGTGAATTTTGAACTCCTTGACTCCATTCACATCCTTTTGTCAATGTTTCGATTTGCCCATCGATTCCTGGCCACCACACATAGCTTCTATCAAGACTCTTCATTTTTACTGTGCCCAGGTGCCCCTCATGTAAGTTTTCCAACACTCTTTTTCTCAATTTGGGTGGTTTTACCACTCTGGAACCACACAACAGAGTTTCTTGACAGACAGAAAGTTGATCCCTCCTGGCTGAAAACCCATAATATTGAGCATTGCCATGTTTAGGCCAACCTTTGAGAGTTAATTCCATTACTTTAGATAAGATTGGGTCTCTCCTTGTTTCCCGATTGATCATGTCATTGGTTATAGGTAGCTGTTCTATTAACATATTGTGATAAATGTTCAGGTCATCTTGGTCACTGGCTTCATTGCCTTGGGGCAAGGGAGAACGTGATAGACCATCAGTGTTGCCATGTAGTTTTGTTCCTTTAAACTCAATGTCATATGAGTGTGCACCCAGGAATAATGACCAACGTTGAAGACGAGCAGCAGTCATGACTGGAACTCCCTTTTTGGGAGTTAAAAATTGACACCAATGGTTGATGATCAGTTACTAATGTGAAGCTTTGTCCGTACAAAAATTTATGAAATTTCTTCACTCCCCATACTAGACTTAAGGCCTCTTGATCAATTTGTGCATAATTCTTCTCTGCTGCAGTCAAGGACCGTGAGGCGAATGCAATTGGTTTCTCACTTCCATCTCTTAGTTGATGTGACAACACTGCTCCAATGCCATATGGTGAGGCATCACATGCCAGTCTGATCAGCAGTGTTGGATCAAAATGAGTAAGGACTTTATCAGATGTAATCAATCTTTTTGTTTCTGCAAAGGCTTCCTCAGTCTTTTGTCCACTTCCAACGAGCACTTTTCTGTAGTAAGGCATTTAGTGGGTGTAGGACTGTGGAGATGTCTGGTAAGAACTTGTGATAGTAATTGACTAGACTCAAGTAAGATCTTAGCTGCGACACAGACTGGGGCCGGGGTGCTTGCAGTACTGCTTCAATTTTGTCAGCCATCTTGTACAGGCCCTCTCTATCAATTATATGTCCACAGTAGGAAATGCTTTCTTGGAAAAATGCACATTTGTTTTTATTTACTCTGAGTCCATACTCCTGTAGTCAATGTAATACTTTCTCCAAATTATTTAGATGGTCCACGTCATCTTTGCCTGTTACAATTATGTCATCCAGGTAACATTGTGTACCTGGTATTCCTTGCAGGACTATATCTATTGCTCTCTGCCATAGTGCTGGGGCTGAAGATAGTCCAAACACAAGACGGTTATATTGTAATAAGCCTTTGTGTGTGTTGATGGTAAGATATTTCTTGGACGCTTCCTCAATTTCCATCTGTAAATACACTTGAGCTAGAACAATTTTGAAAAAGCGGTTACCCCTGAAAGAGCTGCAAAGATGTCCTCTATTTTGGAAAAAGGATACTGTACAGTTCATAGCACTGGATTTATTGTCATCTTGAAATCGCCATAAATTCGGATACTTCCCATTTTATCCTTCTTTACTACTGGAACTATAGGCGTAGCCCATTCACTCCATTCCACAGGGGAGAGTATACCAGAGTCTTCTAATTTCTGTAATTCCTTCTCAACCCTTGGTCGAATAGCATATGGTACTGTACAAGCTTTATGAAACTTTGGAACTGCCTGTGGATCCACCCCTATTCCGTCGCGGAAAATGGATTGTACAGCATCCAACAGTTTTGAAAGTTCTTTAGTAGCTGCATCACTGCTAGATACATTGGAGGTGGTAGATTGTAACGTGTGAATGGAATGCCAGTCAAGTTGAATTTTCCTTATCCAATCACGAGCCAATAGTGCCGTCCCACCCTGTGGAAGTACGTATAAATACAGTTCATGATTATTGCCTTTGTATTTCACAGAAACCTTTATTTTTCCCAGTGGAGACACCAGTTTGCCTGTGTATGTGCGGAGATTCACTGATGTTTTCTTTAAAGGAATTGTAGCAAATAAGCACTTGTAATCCTTTGCATTTATCACTGACAGAGCAGCGCCTGTGTCTAATTCCATTTTTAAGTCAATACCTGCTACTTTTAAGGTGACCCAAATCACTTGGCACTCTTTTGACCTTACAGAGTGCACATCTAGGCTGCCTAAGCCTTTTTCTGTCCCATTACTATCAGTAGAGTCGGATTCATTGTCGGTTACCTTATGCACCTGGGGTGTTGTATATTTTCTCCCAGAGGCTTTATATGCTTGTGAGCGGTTGGGTGTTTTCCCTGACTGACATGTCCTTTCAATATGGCCTCTTTTCTTACATTTGCAACATACTTTGTCTAAACCAGCACTGACTGGCTTCATGTGAGGACTTCCCACAGCAGGCACAGGGCTGTCTCTGATTCCAATGAATTGGAGTGGTAGAACATTCTGGAGCCTTCTGTTGCAATTCTGATGCATCTCTGGTTGCAGTCTCCATTAAAATAGCTATGGATAGTGCCCTCTCTAAGGTCAGTTTAGGCTCACCCAGCAATGTATTTTGTGTATTTGCACTTATCATCCCACAAACCAATCAGTCTCTTAAGGCATCTGATAACCCTGCTCCAAACTCACAGTGTTCAGATAACTTTCTTAATGCAGCAATGTACTCAGACACACTTTCACTTTGATTTTTTCTGTGACCTGAATCTTTCAGCAATCACTAATGGTTTAGGATTTGGGTGCTTTTGTAAGATGTCCACAATGTCAGTGAATGACTTGGTGGCTGGCTTATCAGGTGTTACTAAACTCCTCAGTAACTGTATGTTTTGGCCACCATCACACTTCGTAAAGACTGCTACTTTCTTGTCAGCCTGCACACAGTTAGCATCACAGTACAATTCCACTCTCTCAATATATGTAGCACAGTCCTCTATAGCACTATCAAAAGCAGCTATTGTGCCAATATATCCTGACATTTTGCCTTAATGTCCTCTTTCCTCTCTTCTGTATATTAAGAATGATAGAACTCACATGCTCCTGTATTCAGCGATGGCTGTCTGCATGTGCTGCCCTTTTTCACCCCATAATTGTGTAGAGTTAGTCCTGTGGCATTCCACTGATCACTGGAGCAATACTGAAGAATAGGTTTTATCCTCGTCGCCAGTGTTAAGTCTGTAACTTATATTATATCAAACCTTCATAAAGGAGGACACAGGAGTTCAGCATGCTTCTTTACTCATAAACTGCAGGGAAGGAACTTACACACAAGAAAATAAGCTCTGTTGTATCCTTCCACGGGATACTTACACAGCAATAGGAACTATATACATCACAGTGATCACTTCTGCAATTTGATAGATAGTATGTGCAACACAAACTATCTATCGATGCAACATTTGACCGGCGGGTCAGCGCATCACGTGGCATGGTTCACAAAATGTGCATACAATCATTCCATTTATCGAACAGTAATTGAATGATTGTATTCAATATCTCATAAGTGTATGGGCTACATTACAGAAATAATTAAATGTCTGTGTTGCTCACCCTCCCTTTTGTGATTCTTTTATTGTGACCTCAGCGGGGAGCAGCATTTTTAGTTATACCACTCTATATAAAAAAAAAAATGGCAATAAATGATTGTAAAATAAATTATGCTTCGCTATTCTCAAATTACCCCTTCTTTCAAAGTGAACCGTTGATCCGCCTAAAAAAATTCTGCTGGATCCCAGCTCTCGTTAGTGACCCGTTTTGCCCATCTTTAACAGCCATATACCAGTCTAGTTAATAGATCACTGCACGTTTTTTCCCGTTCACTGCTGTCTATGAACTAAAGGCAGCTCACACACGAAAAGTACAAGGGGCAGATAGCTGTCACAGACAAAGAAGAGACCACTATGTTCCTGCCCTCACCAAGGTACATACATACACCTTATTCTCCACACCATGCAGGACATCGCGCTAGTACCCCTGCCACCCACTGCTTCTCCCTGTCACCCACTGCTCCCCATCACCCTCTGCCTACCCTTGCCTTTTGTTGTCACTGTTTTCCTCTAGATGTCAACATCTCCCTCTGTTCCCTTTCCTTCTGTCAAACTGCGCCTTCCAATGCTTTATACTGTCACACTCTTCCTCTCCATGTTACCCACTGGTTCCCCGTGCCCTTCTCACACACCTGCATTCCATTGTCACCTTTTTCCTCCCCCTGCTTTATACTATCACCCTTTGCCTCTCCCTGTCATCCACTGCTGTGTAACATATTGCGAACAAGGGTTGGGGAGGAGAGGAGCCACATTACATTTTTGAACCTGGGCCAACCCCTCAAGTTCTGCCACTGGTGCATCCACATATATAGCACAAATTCACTGCAAAGATAAAAGTTGCTTTTATATATACCCTAGGAGTGATTTGACCTAGGCCTTTATATTTTTGCTATGCTTCTGTAGTCTCCTAGAGCTGTGGTTCTCAACCTCAGTCCTCAGGACCCCCAACAGTGCACATTTTCCAGCTCACCTGGCTGCTGCACAGGTGCACTCATTAATCATACTCACCTCCCAGGGATCGGCTCCTTCTCTGACCTCTGGAGCTGTAAAGTGAACTGCTGCTTTGCAGCATCCCTTTACTGCACCGGTTGTCACAGAGCAGCAGGAAGCCTGGAGACTAGAGCAAGGATCACCAGACCCTGGGGAGGCGAGAAGGAATTGTTTTAATTTTTTTTACGAAGTGATCAACTTGTGTATCCATTGGACAGTGTGTCCAGCTTATCACATTGGCCATGCTCCTGCACTACTTTGCAGAACCCCTGATTCTCGTGTAAAGGGCCCCATACATCAGCAATTAATTGTGACAATTTTCAGATATGGAGATGATTGCCACAATTAATTTTAGATGTGTGGGCTCCCCCTTTTGGCAATCCCAATCAAAATCGCCAATCGATTGCTTAATTAGGTTTTTAAACATGTTTAATAATCTGGTATTATCTGCAGATCTTTTTTATATGTGTGGGCATTCCCAATTTGTCTTCTTCATCTATTTACATTATGAACAGCTGAAATGACAATCGATTGGGGCAATTTCCAGATATGAAGATGCAATCTTTAGATGGAAAAATCTGCCGATCACTGAAATAAATCTGTAATGTGTGGGCAAAGTCAGATAGATTGTAAAATCCATTTATCTGGCCAAAAAATCCCTATATCTGGAAATCCATAAATTGTGATTGCTAATGTATGGGGCCCATGAGCTGGCGTTCTTATCTTAAGGGCTCACTGCAATTTTTTTTCTTCTTTGAATTTTTTTTATCACTTTCGCCTCAGACCACATTTCTCATTATAGGTGTGGGAAATGCTATCTGGTTATTAAAAAAAAAGTATGTGAAAACAGCTCGGAAAATACAAAAGAAATGTGAAAAGGGTGTAAAAATAATGTTAAAAAAATAGACCCCTCAATGAACAATACGTTATTCGGACCCAGGGTCAGAGTTGCATGCAGTAGCATCTGTATTTGCTTCTTTTATCTCAGTTGAGTCTGAAACTTTATGATAATACTAGTATAACATGCTTACCGACTCTTCCGGGAGTGAGGGGGGCATGCAGTGGCGTAGCTACCATATGGCAGCCACTGCGGCCAGGGGCGTAGCGAGGGCGGAGCCACCGGAGCACGCGCTCCGGGCTCAGAGAGATCAAATGGCGCCGGAGCCGTGTGCCACCGGCTCCCCTGCCCTGCTTCCCCGCCCAGCTGCAGCGCTTAGTTACAGACTTACACACAGTGCTAGTTGGAGTGTAGGTGCCGAGATTTTGCTGCCTGTGACTCAGAGGCACCCGGCAGGTCAGAGCAGCAGGGACAGTGGCATCATGGGAATTGTAGTTTATATGTTACTGCTCAAACTTTGAGCAGTTAACGTTTAAACTACAAATCCCATGAGGCAATGCTTTGCCCTGGGAGGAAGTCTCACACAGTTGATCTTGTTGTGAGACAGACTGAATAGGAACCGCGCTGGTGGGATCAGGATGCCTACATGCATGCAGGGTCAGTGAATGCATACTCTCCAAAATTTGAGGGGCAGAAATCGGTACACACTTAGGAAGGGGGCGTGGTCACGGGCAAAGTGGGCGTGGTCACATGCAAAGTGGGCGTGGTCACGTCTCCTTTCCGAATGTGTCATGGGCAGTTTTTTCCCCACATTATTCTTGTGGCCCGACACAGTGTGAAATAACATAGTGGCCCTGGGCGGCATATGGCAGTGAGGGTGCCCCCTGGCTGAGCACCTGATGAAGCTGATGAGCTGCTGGCATATTAAATCAATATATTTAATATACTTATTTTTTAAATAATATATTAAATATACTGATTTAATATGCCAGCAGCCCACTTCTAAAACTAATCCACCAGTCAGACACAGTCACAATGTCCAGGCTATACCCCCACCACGCTCACTGGAATGAGATTTTGTGACAGTGACTCACGGAGAGGATGATCTCTCTCAGGAGGCGTTGGTGCACTGCAGCTTGAACATGTTAGGCAGCTGGGCTGAGCTCCGGGTCAACAGGGTCAGACTCCTCAGATCCCCCCTCATGTGTGCCCCGGCTGGCGGCCGCCGCGCACCTGCCAATCTGCCTCTGCCTCACATGATCTTTCGCGCCGACAGTGAGGCAGGGCAGTACAGTTGTCTCTCCGTCCCCTGAGCACACAGACTGTGCGCAGGGTACGGCGCTGGTGCTGCAGTGACGTCATGACGTCATGCAATGCCCGCCGGCGCCGCAAGGGACACTTGGGAACGGGAGGGGAGAGCCGGGCACCGCAAAGAGCAGAAGACACTTGAAAAAAATGCACAGAACACTTGGGAATGGGAGGGGAGAGCCAGGCACCGCACAAAGCAGAGGACACTTAAAAAAAAACGGTACTGTACCGACAAAATCGGTACAGTTGGAGGGTATGTGAATGCTGTTGAGTTGACAAGGCTGTCCTGGAGGGAGATAGCTCTAGAGTTCTCTCCCTCCCCCTACCTCCCCTGTGTTTATCGAAGCAGGAGCAGCAGCGTCAGAAGGAGGACTCCTACATGCACAATATGTGCTGACTTTTTCACTGACTTGGTAAAGATCTGTTTTTGATAAGATAAATAAATTGGTAGCTTATTCACTTATTCATCATTATTTGTTACTATTCACCTCCTGCAAGCAAATTGGTGTGGGTGTGTGTACATATATATATACACATGTATAATGGGCATCATGTGTGGCTTATGTGCGATTGGAATTACGGCATGTGGCATTACGTGTAATGTGCATTAAGGTGTGTCCTGTAATGTTAGCTTGTGCCCCCTTTTTGCCACGCTAGAGCCCTGCCTACTACAAATCTGGGTCTGTGTGTGTGTGTGGGGGACGCGAAACATGCTCCGGGCACCATGGCTCCTAGCTACACCACTGACTGCGGCAGCTTAAGGGGGTTGAAGCCAGCGGGGTGGGGAGGGGTGCCGATGCCGGTGCACACACATTCGGCAGGCTGGCTAAGTTGACAGGGACTGACAGGCGGGGCTAGAATGGGCATTCCGTCAGTTTAATAAGGAGGCGCCTCTGGCAGCCCCCCTTTCCCGGCTCCTGGCAATAAACTACCTCACTGGCTGCAGGTGATGGGGACAGGTAGGGGGCGGAACTACATACCCTCCGTGCACTGATGGTCACCTCTCTTGGTGCCTAGCAGCTGGCCTATGACAGAGCTGCTCCACTCCACAGCCACAGGTGTTGGGCCCGGATCCAGCCATCCCTGGTGTCTGCCTCCCTTAATAGAGCAGACCATACTGCAGTAGAAGCAGGGCCACAATGCTAAACATGGAAGCCTTGGCTTCCCGGGGGCCACAACGCTGCCTAAAGTGGAAAAATCATTCAAATGTGAGTAGTGACTGAATGATTGTTCCTCTTTGCAGGTGCATGCGAGTTGTGTAGTGCGGGGATTCTGTCTGTAGAGGGAGTGCATTCAGCAGGTTGGCGGGCAGCATTTACCTGCTCGCTAGGCAGCAAATATTCCCAGCCTAGCGATCAGATGTGACCCGGTCCCATGTACTATAAGCACAGCTTGAACCCATTTTTCAATTACCTGGGCAGGACCCGGGAATGCTGCATAAAAGGGGTATTATATAGCACCACAATATTCCACTGCACTGTGCACTTACTAACCAACTGTAATAAATCAAGACCATGATTTGATCTCCCTGCTTGAAAGCTTATATGCTACAGATCGATGTTGCGCTACAGCCGCATGTGTCTGTTTGGCATGCCAATGTCGCACCCACTGCATCGAATCGCTGCGTCATGCCATCTGACAAAACTATGGCGGCGATTCTGTTCTAAGCCCTAGCGCGGCACAAGAGGCATCAAGGTGGAGCACTTAAGTTGGAAAATGACTAAACTTGCAACTAAGCACACCCGAGTACCGGCCTTCTCCTGCTTAGCAGCTCACTGGTTAGAAGAGCTCCCTACTGGCACTATTCACTTTGTACCACCTTGCAGGTAACAGTACAGTTATAAAATGAAGTGCTATTGTCTTCCGTGCTTGTCAGTGACGTAAGTTTGTGCCAGTTGCCCGGAGGCAAGATAAATACTGGTGTCCCCCCAATAGTTCAATCAGTAAGGTGTCTGTCTCCAGTAAGACAGTTCATGGGTTCTAATACAGGGTGTGACACTTGCACAAATTATTTTAGGAGGGGGAGTCAGCCACAGAAGCGATATTAGCGACTTTCAATTAACTGATTCAAAATCACAGGGGAGGAGAGGTGCCCCCTTGGGAGAAGGAGCCCGGCGGCAGATAACTCCATTGCCTCCCAGAGTTCTGCCTCTGGTGCTTGTAAAGCTGGCCATACATCAGAAAGATCGATCTTAAGATCGATTGCGCTCATGATTGTGTACAATTTCCCTTGAAATCCCGGCAGTCCTTGGTGGTTTTTGGACACACAATCTGCATACAATCCATCATACAATCAGTCATACAATCCATCTGCAGCATGATTGTGTATACAAGATGTGCACACAATCTGCATACAATCCATCATACAATCAGTCATACAATCCATCTGCTGATTGATTGTATGATTGTGTACATAAGATGTGCACACAATCTGCATACAATCCATCTTACAATCAATTGAGATTGTATGATTGGGTACAATATCTTTCTGATGTATGGCCACCTTTAGCGATCACCTGTCCCGAAAAACTGTGACGTTCTTAAGGTGACTGCCAGGCTGTACCAATGTAACTTTCTGAGGGAACCATTGCTTTATGTACATTGTGCTATAGTGCTTGCAGGGCAGCTAAAAGCCAAAGGGCCAGATGTACTAAGCCTTGAAAAATGATAAAATGCAGAGTGATAAACCACCAACCAATCAGCTCCTACCTGTCGTTTTTTTAAACACAGCCTGTGACATGGAAGGTATGGAACTGATTGGTTAGTGGTTTATCACTCTCCATTTTATCACTTTTAAGCTTAGAACATCTGGTCCATAGTCTCCTTCACACAAAACAAGCATTAGATCATACATGCCCGTTGTATAACCTTTGTTACATGCATGTGGACAGTATGAAGTCCCTGTGGGCTCATAAATATGTGTTTAGCAGCATTACAGTATTAGCCTAGGGCACCTGGAACCTTTACTAAGGCCCTGTCTGTATAGGACACATTTATTTTCACATATCCAGGGCCAGATGTATTAAGCTTGAAAAGTGATCAAATGGAGAGTGATAAACCACCAGTCAATCAGCTCCTAACTGTCATGTCACAAGCTGTATTTGAAAAATGGTAGCAGAATCTCCATTTTATCTCTTTTCAAGGCTTTGTACATCTCGCACTAAATCCTTACACAAGTATCGAGTTGTCTGCTGCCTGAAATCAAAATAGCAAAGTGAGGTTACTGAGGCATGACTGTCCAGTTCTCCAATAGTTAAAAGGATACAAGTCTGCCTTCATGATGCTTGCCACATTGTGACATCAGGGACAGCAAAGCACAGTTATTGAGGCATACTGTTCTGCTCTGTGATATCTGAAAGGAGATACAGTAGGTGTAAATGTAGGGTACTTGCCGCATCAGCAACCACACAGTGCAGTTAGTGAGTCACTGACCTTCTTGCTTGGCCAATGTTAGAGTGATGCTTGTACAAACGCCACGTTTACTGCACAAAGAGTAGTGAAGTCTGTTCTTCAGTTAGTAAAGTTAATCTTGTTTATTCTCGGTGTTTAAAACAGAATATAAGTTCAATACACATCCCCTGGCATGTTAGAGAGTGGACACATCCCCTGGCATGTTAGAGAGTGGACACATCCCCTGGCATGTTAGAGAGCGGACACATCCCCTGGCATGTTAGAGAGCAGACACATCCCCTGGCATGTTAGAGAGCGGACACATCCCCTGGCATGTTAGAGAGCGGACACATCCCCTGGCATGTTAGAGAACGGATTCTTGCAGCCTGGAAGCGGGCAGCATTTACCTGTTTGCTAGGCTGCAAACATACGCTGCCTAGAAAACAGGTTTGAATCAAAGGCCCAAAGAATTGCGGGGGCCCTAGGACATCTGCCCAGGAAGCCCATGTGTTAAGATGGCCCTGAGTAAGTGTTTTCCTAACCAAGAAAGATTGCCTCTCCTCTGCCCTTGGAACTGTAGGATACAGAAGCAGCCACAGTATAGCCCATAAAGCTCAGCCTAGCATGTTCCATATCGGGGAGATGCGTCTCCTGCAATCAGGGCCGACTCTACCACTAGGCACCTGCCTAGGGCGCCAGGATCTAGGGGGGCGCTACCAAGTCTGCCTATCAAAAAATCCAGGATGTCTGTGAGGATCCTTGTTGTACTTAATGCAGATTGTTGCTGTGGAACCTCTACGACCTCACCTCCATACTTTCTCTTGAGGCATACTGCCCTATTTTGATGCCCTCTCTTCCTGTACTCTGTTGTGGGTGGCAAAGGGGAGGGTGCTGGGGACCTCCAGAGAAAGCAGGGGTCTTGCCCACCTACCTGGGGGGCTGGGATGATCACTGCATTTTGGGAGGCTTCCTGTCATTCCAGAATGTTAGGCAAGTATGCAATAAGGGGTTGGAAAATGGTTATTGGTGGCAGTATGGGGGGGGGGGCAGGGGCGGCAGTAGGATGACGTTTTGCCTAGGGTGCTGAGAAGCCTTATACCAGCCCTGCCTGCAGTAACACACTGTTCCACTGCATTTTCTTCAAATATAGATTTATTTTTTTCTGTTTGCAGTAGATATAATCGCAACCACATTCCCATAGCATTCTTTCAAAACAGTCATGCTAGACAGAAATAGCCAGAATGTTGTTAAAAAATAAAAAGCATAATACTCACTGCATTGAGATTGGGGCCCAACCTGACCCAAGCATATGAGTAATACATTCTGCAAAACAAACCAAGAAAAATAAAAGCAAAATCAAAGGTGTATATTTACAAAGATTCAATGGGTATGAATGCACCCATTAGTACCTATTCAATTACAGCTGGGACCTGATGTCCGGCTAATTTACTAACCGGCAAATTTGGCTGATTTGCCATTTTTACAAACAGAAACTTCAGCCGAATAAGGGTGTACGAATGAGTAGACCATCGATAAAACCAGAGACGTAACTACTTTTTTTGCGCCCCCCCGCCGGACATTTCGGGCGCCCCCCCGAAATATTAACCCCCTCCTTACCCGTCCCCATTGCCGCCGGCGCTTCTGCCTCTAACCCGACACGCAGATCTGTGTCGGGTGACGGGCGGTCCCCGGCTCCGGCTGCAGTGCTAATATAATAACAGACACTCGGAAAATGGCTGACCCATACAGCATTATGGGGGCAGCCATTTTCCGAGTGTCTCTTTTTATATTAGCACTGCAGCCGGAGCCGGGGACCGCCCGTCACCCGACACAGATCTGCATGTCGGGTTAGAGGCAGCGGCGCCGGTGGCAATGGGGTAAGGAGGGGGAGGGCAGGAGTCGGGAGCCGGGACCAGGTGGTAACTATAGTCCCGCAGACCCCCCAGGCGCCCACACCTGCCTAGCGCCTCCCTGCCACCGCGGGGGCTGCTGGACTATAGTTACGCCACTGGATAAAACGCTGCCGTAAATGGTCATGAGACTCATTTACTAACATTCGTACTGCTGAATTCGGCTAAGAATTCAGCAGAATGTATTTTTATAATCCGTACTGGGCTCCAACAGTCAGCGGGGTCATACCACAGCCAGGGGAAACCTTTTACATAAGTTACCCCAGCCAAAACATGACACCCTGGCTGCTCAACCCTGGCCGGATCCCTGGGGGACGTCAGTCACTTGGATTCCCTCATCCTGCAAAGTCATGCCCCGTCATATATAACCATTGATCATATGTAACCACATTATTATAAGAATGATTGAATAATTATTCACATGATTATATTGGTTTCAGATCTCTACTTCAGAACTGTCAGTTTGTGAACTTAAAAGGAAAGTGTCACAGGAGGTTATTCGACCAACTGCACATCTGTACGGCTCTCAGTATGATTCCGTGAGCTCATCCTCAACATCATTTTTAATCGTTGGCTGTATGCGAGTTAATAGACAGGAAGCTGGCGTTTGGGTGTGGTGACCAGGTGTTTACTGGGAGTGCCAAGGAAAACGCAGGCAGGCCCAGGTGTTTCAGGGAGGGTATGTAACATCAGCTCTGCCCACTATCCACCTGTTTCTGTTGCACTGGCCGAGTAAGACCTGGGTTTCGCTCAGACTGCACACTCTGGGAATATCATTCGATGGTGATCAGTTGCGAATGGATTTGCAACTAATCGCTGGGCTGCAATATTTTCACAGGCAAGGCGGCGATTAGCTGATTGCAGGGTTCTACAAATTAGCAGCCCTGTGATCAGGTTTGCATAAGCCTCTTAGTGCAGTTGCTGAGTGTTCTAAATTCCCAGAAGGACGTTCCAAACAGTATGCACAAGAAAGTAGCTATTGTTCCTTTTGGCAAGCAACCTGGATGGCCTCCCAGCATTGTTGAACAGGAAAGTCAGAAGCTATTGTTTACGAAGACCAGGTTAGGTGATCTCTGTACCATTGTATCAGCGCTCAGAAAACTCATTTCTTATGTTCTCTTATTTTCCTGCAAATATCAGGCAACATAAAGCTGTGCTTGCAGAGCATGTGTTGCAAAGCACGTGTTGCAGAGCATAAATAGACTTTGTAAAAACAATTTTTTTTTTCATTTTTAGCTGGTCCTGGGTCTGCTGGAGGGTCCCAGGTAACAATCCCCCACCCCTCACACACACACACACACACACACACACACACACACACACACACACACACAAACACGTGTTGCAGGGAGCCACGCAGTGGGGAGGGATATGACATGCAGCATAGCCTCTCTCTGGAGCTCAGCATACGCTGCTCAGGGCAGTGTGCTGAGCTGGGGAGAGAGACAACTGCAGTAGCAGCCTGTCCACTCCCTCCATCTCTACCCAGTGACCATGAACCCTGCATTTAACTGGGGCCCAGCAGAGCTGTCGGTAACCCATAGTTGCCTACCCTCCCGCTTTTAGCGGGAGTCTCCTGTGTTTTGACTCTTTCTCCCGGTCCCCTGGAAGGTCCCGGGATCCTCCCGGTTTTTCAGCCTTCTTGCCGAAATATTGGACTGCGCATGCGCAAAGTGCCGGGGGGCAGGTGTCAGCAGCGCTCGGCGTTGCTGTCCTCTTAGATGACAGCCGCCGCAGAGACTGGCAGCAGGGAGCGGAGAGTGGGAGCGGCTGGAACGGCAGCGGTGAGTACCGCTAGCAAACTAATTACGTTAGTCACGCCCACGGATCTGCCCCCTTTGGTGTCATGTCTGCCGGGCCTGCCCCCTACTTGATTGAGCTGGCTGCCCTCTCCCTGATGTACAATGTAAGCTCTCACGAGCAGGGCTTTTCTTCCTCATGTGCTTGTCATTCTCCTACTTTAACCATCTGTGGCACCAAATCCTGGGGTTGGGGGGGTTGTAAATTGTTACGGGGATGGGTCATGTTGTTACTGATAAAATAATCAATACAAAATCATAGTAATAATAATAATAATAATAATAATAATAATAAAAACGTCATTAGAAAACTTACGTTTATCACAAAATTACATTTGGCATATATTTAGTATATAGAGGGTTATTCAGACCTGATAACAGGGCTGTGAAGTCTCAGCTTGAGCATTTAAAAAAGTGTATTTTTTTGAATCATTGGCCATTCGCAAGTTGATTGACAGGAAGCCCGCGTTTGTGTGCCCAAACGTTTCAGGGGAGGGTGTGTGACGTCAGCTCCTACTAATTTCTCTTTACTTGCTTCATACAGTATAGTGTTGTAGTGTCATAAAATTTAATTTGGTGGAAATCCACTGCTTTTCTTAAAACATTTCCATTAATGATAGAATTTGTTGCCATCTGATATGTAGTTTAAAGTATTGTACCAGAAAAAACTAGACCAGTGGCGCAAATACAATAGCAGCTGTTCCAAAGGGAGGGTATTAATCGCTCAAGGAAATATAGATCTAATACAAATGACAGACATCGTTCGGGTTTCACTGGGGTTAAAAAAATCAACAAATATGCCTAAATAAAATATACCATTTATTACATTAAAAACATAGAAATATAATAGCTGGCATTATAAATATCAATAATATAGAGCCTGTTGGATGTTGATGACTACACACATATATAGATAACGGTACTTATGTAGTATCTGGGCTGCCGATTTTTTGATTGTATGCCTTAAGTTAAGGCATACAATCAGATGCGATGCGATGCGATATCGCATCGCATCGCATACGACCATGCGATGCGATGCGATGCGATGACCCGATTTTTCCATAGGATTCAATGTTAAAATGGACTGAGTCCATTTTAACATGGAATTCAATGGGAAAAAGGGGTCCTTTTCATACCCCTACTATCCAAGTGGGCATGGAGTTGGATATAAACCTGTGGCGAGCGTAGCGAGCCACCGAGCCCGAAGCGTGGCGAGCGAAGCGAGCCCCGCGAGGGGACGGTATTCTGTGTCCCCTCGCGGGGCTCGCTACGCTCGCCACGCTTCGGGCTCGGTGGCTCGCTACGCTCGCCACAGGTTTATATCCAACTCCATGCCCACTTGGAAAGTAGGGGTATGAAAAGGACCCCTTTTCCCATTGAATTCTATGTTAAAATGGACAGAGTCCATTTTAACATTGAATCCTATGGAAAAATCGGGTCCATCGCATCGCATCGCATCGCATCGCATGCGATATGGTCGGGTGCGATGCGATGCGATGGACCCGATTTAAAAATCGGCAGCCCAGTTACTACATAAGTACCTAGATAACATACTGTACCTCAATGGAGCTGGTAGATCCTTTGGAGGAATGAAAGTCCAAGTATAATGTCCAGCAATATGGAGGTACCCACCCAGGAAAGCAGTTTATCTGTGCAGGTATTAGCTGCCCTTAGTAGGCAAGGTATCCACATTAAATTGCACGTACTATACATGGAAAAGATGAAATGTCCTCCCTTAAATGGCAAATGACGGTACCTGGGCTGGATGTACTTCTTAAATGCAACCGGTCCGGTTTGTACAGATGCTGTTGGTCCAAGTTGTGTGTAGAAATTTTTTTTTTTTTTTTATTTCATCTTTATTTGATTGTTTCTCATAAAATTATACAACACATACACATACATCAATACATTTGACATACCTAACATACAAACAAACATAAATTACATTTAGCAGCAGCCAGTATATACTCTTGTGGGTTTATAGCCGTTTTTCGTCCACCTTCCGACTCCATTTATTCATTCCCTCCTTTGTCTATAAGCTTATATTAGGGGAGTGATCTACTCGTCCTAGTATTTATGTGTGAATCCTAATCTATTTTCATATTTCATATTGAGTTTACTTATATCCCGTTATATGTGACTATTGTGTAGTTATCGCAGAGTTGACCATACAACTATCAGCTCTACTGTGTTCCCACCCTGTGAGGTATACAAAAATTAACCCATACCTATACCAAACAATTTAAGAATCACAAAAAAAAAAAAAGCTAACAGGTTACATTGAAAAACTCCTTGTTACAGGGTGCTCCTTTTTTTTTTTTTCCTTTTCCCCTATCTAACATTGTGCATATTTGTATTATGGGTTAGACCATCTCCCCCATATCCCACAAGTCCGGGACCCCCTTTATTACTAGGGGCATGATTTTCTCATGCCCCAACGTTTTTTCCGGGAGTTATACTTTGTTTCTACCTACAACAATATCATACGACCCAGACTACGTACATATGGGGGGGGGGGGGGGGAAGGGTCCACCCATGTGAGGTAAATATTAAATTATTATTTTAGTGTTTACGTGAATCCAATTTTAAGTGAATATTGTGTATATCTCTCTTCTTAATGTTATCATTCAGTGTTTATATTTATTTATTTTTTAAGTATTAACCGTTGTACTATTTTCTACTCTGTGATACACACGTTGACTAACAACCTATACATTAATTGAACTAAGGGCAGGAAGATTTAAGGAATTAAAGTGGAACACCTCAGATTCCATAGAGCCTATTTGTAGCTATTACATGTCGGACAAGCAGTATATTATAGCACATATTCATTCCGATCTACTATGTTGAGTTATTATATTTTGAGTTATACCATTTCCCCCATATCCCATAGAATTTGGAAATTGCGTTCCTCGAAAGGTACATATTTTTCTCATGGTCCATGGTACTGTTTACCAAACTAGACCAGGCTTGAGTTCTTGGGCCATTTTGGGCCATCCATGAACGGGCAATCACCGTTTTAGCAATTGCACATAGATTAATTGCAAGCTTTCTAAGATCTTTAGTCATTGTGTTACTGGGCCAGACCCCCATAATGACTGTTAGGGGTTGTATACAGTCTCTTGGAATCCCCAGGTCAATCAGTATTATCCCTATTTCTTGCCAAAAGATTTGTATCTTTGGGCACTCCCATACCAAGTGCAAAAAGCCACACCCCCTATTCTTGCATTTTGGGCACCTATCCGATGTGTTTTTAGCAAATTTACCCATCCTTTCGGGAGTAAAGTAGGTCCTATATAAGATGTTTAATTGTATCTGTTGGGTTCTGGCGGAGCTGGTGGCCTGCCCAGGAGCCGTCAGTGCAAGTCTCCAGTTTGTTTCATTTAGTTCAGGTATATTTTTAGTCCAGTTCGACCTTAAGCCCCCCAACTGATCACTTTGGGTATTATCTAACAGAAACCTGTTGCAGTTTGAGATCCGTTTATTGGAACTCAGTTTTTTAATAAATGTTTTAATCGGGGTCTCCTTTATACTGATAGTTTTGTCCCTGTTATTTTGCGCTATTGCACTCCTCAATTGGAGGAATCTATAGAACATATTTTTAGGGAGGTCAAATTCCAACTGCAGTTGGGAGAAGGATTTGAGATTATTGTTTACAAATATCTGTCCCATAGTGTATATCCCATATTGCCCCCAAATCTTGCCCCCTTGTTGTAAATTCAATTTTTTGAGCTGGGGAAGGGAAAAAATATACGTATCGGGGTCAGTTTCCTCAAAATCCATTCTCTTACACACCCAATTCCATACATTCCTAGCTTGTTTAAGCAGAGGAGGGGATCTACGATTTCCCTCTTTTATCAAAATTGCCTGCAAAGGAGTTTTGACCATGGTCGCATTGTCTATGAATTTGGATAGATCATCTGTGCATTCCTCCTCCTTAACCCAGCTTACCATATGGGTCATCTGGGCCGCATAATAATATAACTTGAAATTAGGCATCGCAACGCCACCTCTATTCCGCTCCCTACTAAGTGAGGACATTTTTATTCTAGGAGTTTTATTCCTCCAGATGAAGGACGATAACACACAGTTGATCCTCCCAAAAACCTTCTCTCCAATTGGGACAGGCGATTGTAAAAATATGTAAAGGAGCTTTGGAAGGATTGACATTTTTATAAGATTTACCCGTCCAATTACTGTCAACGGGAGTTTCTGCCAGCTTTTACACTTTCTTTTTATCTCATCTATTATAGGGTCAAGATTGTCAATAATAAAATCGGCAGGGTTTCTAGATATTATGATCCCGAGATACTTAAATTTATCAACGCTATGAAGGCCCGAGCTGATTACTACTGGCCCACTCCCCAGTACGTTAGTTAAAAGAAGATGTGATTTATTATAATTTATTGTTAGGCCAGAATACCGCCCGAATTCCTGGATGTTCTCAATAACATGAGGAAGCTGGTTTACATAATCCGCCATGCCTATCAATAGATCATCTGCATAAAGAGAGATAATGTTACCACCGATTCCCACCTCACCTAGGTCTGCCCTTAATTTGCAGGCAATTGGTTCTATCGCCACTGCGAACAGCAGGGGCGAAAGGGGGCACCCTTGGCGAGTACCTCAAAGCAGGGGAAATGACTCAGAGATATACCCATTGACAAGAATTCTTGCCATAGGGGACTTATATAGGAGAAATACTCTATCTATGAATTTAGGGCCCAACCCAAAAGCCATCATCACTTGTCTGAGATAAGGCCATTCAACCGAATCAAAGGCTTTATTGGCGTCGAAGGATGCAATCGCTACATTTCTACCCGATACCTCTGCCATCTGGATATAAGTAAAGAGTCGACGCAAATTAATGGCAGTAGATTTTCCACTCATAAATCCATTTTGATCCGGATGTATAATTTTACTAATAACTTTATTAAGTCTATTTGCCAAGATCTTGGCATAGATCTTGGCATCGACCGTGATCAGCGATATTGGTCTATAGGAATCGACCAAGGCCGGGTCCTTACCGCTCTTGGGAATGACCGTGATGATGGCTTCTGACATTGAATTTGTTAGTCCACCCTCAATTTCCATTTCCTGGAACAAATATAATAATTTTGGAGCTAAGCTCACTTCAGCTTTTTTATATATTTCTCCCGGCAGGCCATCTATTTCCGGAGCTTTATTTGCAGGAAGAGACTTAATCACCTCCTCCACTTCCTGAATGGTAATAGGGGAATCCAATGAGTTACTATCCTCTAGGGGCAGTTTGGGTATCTCTATGTTGCTTAAATAGTTTGCAATTTCATTACTCCCATGTTTTAATTTGGACTGATATACTTCCCTAAAGTGATCCACAAATACCTCCGCAATCTGGGGTGGGGTTATCCACAGATCTCCCTTATCTGAGTATATTTTTGATATTATATTCGGGGGTTTATCTATTTTGGAGAGATAGGCCATATATCTACCTGCTCTGTCAGTATTCAAATAGAATTGGTGTGATTGTTTTAGTAATCTTTGATTGGCCATAATTTGTAGATGTTCAACCCACCCTCTTTGTGCCGATAACCACTCTGTTCTACTTGGTTCGGTTTTATCAGATATATATTTCTGCTCCTTCTCCTTCATTTTAGTTTCCAGTACCAAGGCTACTTCTCGAGTTTCTCTTTTTAAGATTGATATTTTTTTCAACAGATTTCCTCTAAGGGCTGCCTTAAACGTGTCCCAAACTACTGTGGGGCTAGCTGTACCTGCATTAACCTCGAAAAATTCATCAGTTTCAGCATTTAGGTCTGCTGTATTACTAAATTGCTCCAGCCACGAGGGATGGAATCTCCAATATCTAAAACCCCCCTGTGGATCGGAGTCTATCTGCATCAATACAGGAGAGTGATCAGAAATACCTATTTTTGAGATGTTTTTAAGCAAATTTTTAGATGAGAAAATAATATCTATTCTTGAAAATGTATTGTGGGATGGGGAGTAACATGAAAATTGACTGACCTTTGGATGTCTCTCCCTCCATACATCCCACCACCCTATTTCCGAGGTAAATTCAGCGAGTCTGCTATTGCCGCTGTCATATCCCCCCTTGTTGTTCCATCTATCCAGACCGGGGTTCATGACCGCATTGAAGTCACCCAAACATATGATATAACACTAAGGTCGTGCGGAGACAAAGTCTACTGCCAATCTGAGTACCTCATAGGAGAACGGGGGAGGTATATATACCGCTAAAATACAGTATCTAATAGAGTCAACATTTGCATCCAAAAATACATATCTACCCCTATCATCTATTTTTGATGCTATTAGTTCAAAGGGAATATTTTTCGGTACTTATGTAGTATCTGGGCTGCCGATTTCTAAATCGGGTACATCGCATCGCATCGCATGCGACCATCGGATGCGATGCGATGCGATGCGATGACCCGATTTTTCCATAGGAATCAATGTTAAAATGGACTGAGTCCATTTTAACATGGAATTCAATGGGAAAAAGGGGTCCTTTTCATACCCCTACTATCCAAGTGGGCATGGAGTTGGATATAAACCTGTGGCGAGCGTAGCGAGCCACCGAGCCCGAAGCGTGGCGAGCGTAGCGAGCCCCGCGAGGGGACACAGAATACCGTCCCCTCGCGGGGCTCGCTTCGCTCGCCACGCTTCGGGCTCGGTGGCTCGCTGCGCTCGCCACAGGTTTATATCCAACTCCATGCCCACTTGGATAGTAGGGGTATGAAAAGGACCCCTTTTTCCCATTGAATTCCATGTTAAAATGGACTCAGTCCATTTTAACATTGATTCCTATGGAAAAATCGGGTCATCGCATCCGATGGTCGCATGCCATGCGATGCGATGCGATGCGATGCGATATCGCATCGCATCGCATCTGATTGTATGCCTTAACTTAAGGCATACAATCAAAAAATCGGCAGCCCAGATACTACATAAGTACCTATTTTTCTTAATAATTATAGAGACCCCTCTGGCTGACGAAGAGAACAGAGAATGAAAAGCCGTTCCAATCCAAGGACGCCTTAGCGCCAATACTTTATCACCATATAAATGGAGACAAATTATTTCAGCCGCCAATGTTTTGCATTGTTTTAGTACTAAGGACCGCTTCACCTTCTCATTTAGACCACGCACATTCCAGGTAAAAAAAACCACCATTTCTTTTCAGGTATAATTCCTATCAACAGTTGTATTTTATCTAGGGATGTCCCTACTTGGATCAGGCTATAGCTACATGATTTTTCAATAGATAACTCCACACTTTCCCAGGGCTGCATGCACAATACACAAACACAAAAACACATCACAAATACCATATACCCGCAACCCACCCCCCTCCCTGTATGACCTACCCATCTAGGCATACCTATTTCAAACCCCTCGCTATCAACTAACCCTTTCAACCTCCAACTTTCACTTAGGGCAATTTACTGTTTGTCACATCGCCATGAGCAGGCCCAGCCCCCCAGTGACCCCATGCATATATTATTTATGAAGTTTTCGCCCACCCCCCCTCCCCCCCCCCATGCCCGCACACCCACTGAGCAGTAATTTAGGATTTCCCATTTCCCTCCCCCTCCCCCCCCCCCCAATCTCTGGAATTCAATCATATAATCAATGTATCAAAAAAAAAGAAAAGGGAGAAGGAAGGAGAGAGGAGAGAAAAAAAAAATTTACTTAGATGTGTATTCTACTTCACATGTGATATTGCTATGAGCAACCAATCAGATCCTGTCTACTATTGTCTAGAGGGTGCTAAATAAATAAGAAGTGATTCTGATTGGTTGCCCATAGCAACATCACATGTGAAGTAGAATACACATCTTTGTTCATTTCCACCTATGCTGCTCATAGCATATTTTAATAGCACCAATGTGCCCTCCTGTGTGATGAACCGGCTACTAGATCTAAATGAAAGAGATGCTGATTGATATTACATAAAACAGTGTTAGTGGGTATGCAGCACCACTAATTAAAATTCATGTTGTATCAGTTTTATAATAAAAGGGCAATCTGACATCTATATTTCCTATAACTGCAAATTACAGCTGCAGTGCATGTATAATTAAGATGTCAGCAACATAAATGTGCCAATTCGCTACATGAACGCAGCACTGATCCTTTCATAGCGGAGCCCGTGCAACAGCCGGCACGTTAAATCCACATATTAGCTACTTTAGTTGCACATTGTACAAACGTGTAACAATAATCGCATTCTGTCCATGAATACAATGTTGCAAACCTTCACACTATTCATGAGCTCAGCTCCTACTGCACAATAGAGGCACACTCGTACAGTGCATATCTTTAATGGAGATATATATCTTAGCCCTATGGGGCCCATTTATGAAGGATCGCAGGCTAAGATATATATCTCCATCAATGCAATCTGGCCGGAATATTACCGGCGGTGCAGGAGGGATCGCAGCAGAGATTGGAGATTCCTGCTGCGGTTCCACCTGATACATTTAAGTGATCCTTAATATTTGCGGGGCTTTAGCCGCAAATATTGTTTGGTTAAGGCGGCCCCTGTGTCACTTGTATTATCCCATGATGCTGCGTAACTTCAAGATACAAAGCTATTAGCTCTGCTATGTGCCACAGTAGCCTTTTTGTTTTGAAGTGGCTTTTGAGCCACGTAAATCTTATACAAAGGTAGAGTAGACTCTTTGACATCACAATAAATGATATACTCTCCGCATATTAAAATAATTGGTACTTGTTTCCTAGCACGGCGCCCATCGCATACCGTATTTAGTGGTGTGCGATGTGTGCGATGCGATCTTCCCGTTAAATTAACAGGAGTGCTTGTACAATGAAATTTCGCATAGCATTGCATGCCAGCAAATGGCATGCAATGCTATTTTTAATTGTACAAGCACCATGATGGGTGCTTACAATGTTAAATGCACCCCCATTGTCAACGCAACCCCCACTATCAACGCCAACCCGAAGCGTGGCGAGCTCGCGAGGGACGGCGGTACGCGTCCTCCGACCTTTTCATACCCCCACTATCCACGTCAGTGTGGAGTCAATTTTAGATAGTGTGGCGAGCCCCGCGGAATACGAGCCCGAAGCGTGGTGAGTGCAGCAGGCCCTGCGGAATACGAGCCCGAAGCGTGGGGAGCGCAGCGAGCTAGGAAACAAGTACCAAATTATTTATTAAATAAGTTTAATAATTAATGCTTAATAATATTACTATACTAAGGAGATTGATTCTGGCACAATGAAATGCCTGCACAAGCTTTATTTAAACAATCACAAATGTCACTTTGGTTCTGATTAAGAACTGCTTGCTAGGCTGCATATATTCTCTGTCTAGCAAGCAGGTAAACAATGCCCCATCTCCCCGCCAAACGTAAGACACACCCCTGCCGCCATCCAAATCCCAGTAACAAGTGACAGCAGCCGCCCACCCCAAGGATGCATGGGAACGCAGGCGAAAGCCAAGCATTTTTGTGGCCATGCCCATAAAACACTGCGTGGTCCCCTGCTCCACCCCACTACCTCTTCCCGCCCACCGTTGAGCGCACATCGCAGCGAATGTGAAACTCGCTGAAGGCGTTTGCTCCCGGGGTTTGCACTTGCGTATGTTGAAACCTGCACCCTCGGGACCAGGGGCGAATTCGCTCAGGTCTGAATCACCCCCCTTTGTTTGTCTTTTCTCACTTTTTTTGTGCTTATCTACTTCATAGTTTTATTAGAATTAATAAAAGTTATATTTTATTTTATTCCTTTGTTGTTCCACTTTGGTGCACCACATACAGACAAATCTTCCTCTGTTCTGTTTAAGTATGCATTAGATTTAACAAAATGAAGATTAGTAAATGTAGCCCATTGTGTGCAATGTATGAGGGGAACTGTAGACTGATGAGAACCTGAGGACTGTGTACAGAGCTATAACAGCATATTACAATGTAAAATAATCTGTCACCCTGCCACTTATGTAATACTGGACTCTTATGCCTCAATGAGAGGATTTATGAGGATTACACTTTACATGTACACCTTTTAGAAGTAAACATTTTGCTCAATGTCAATATGTTAAAAGCAAACACATATGGAGTGCTCCCATGACTGACTCACATTCCATGGTAAGGATAAAGTTATTTCATCAGAAATGTTTTCCTCAGGGAAGGGTATAATAATGTTTTCTACACTTAGTATTGTTCTATGGAGTGTCAGATAGTGTAATGTGCTATATTATAATTGCTCAGCTGCCAACATTCTGTTGCAGGCCCATCCATGATAATGTTCCCATACCTGACACTGTACAAATGTGTAGCTGTGTATCTATTGAGGTTTAATTATTGGGGTATTCAATCCACAATGTTATTTCTGATGGGGGGAATAGGGGCTGACACCTACTCAAGCAACAGATCGACAGAAAGGACCTAACTTTAAAAGCAGTAAGGCCTGTTTTTCTGAAAACGGCCATGGATTGTCAAGATCACGGCCGGATCACGACAATCCACAGTTTTTGCAGACATGCCCCCTTTTCGATGATCGGCTGGCAGGACATTGAATCCGATCTACCTATAAACTGCTGAGCGGGCCGAAAACGGGCCCCGGTCCTGTCTGTCTGGATGTAACAACAGTTGGGACCCGGGATTGAATACCCTCCTAAATCTGTTCCAGTGTTGGATCACGGCTGGATGGGCCCACCGGGGGAATGCAGTGGTAGCCACGCTCATCATTGTGGCAATTCAGCTACTCGATCTTGTTTGGCGTGCCAAATCCGCACACACGGCATGGAATCACCATATCACCACTCGATGCATTTCTATGAGCCGCACGAGTTAATTAGATGCTCACAGAAAACTTCAGGATCGTGCCAATTACCATGGGAGTCGCACTGGGCAAATGGCATGGCTACGATGAGCCTGGCTACATCTTTAAATCATTTTATGGCAAGCTTCTCCAATGTAGCTGTACACGTCCACACTTGTAGACACTTATAGGTGCCACATTCACTTTCTCCCTGAAGTACCTTTACAGAAGTAGGCAAGTATGAATATTAGAGATTCAAGACCAGATATATCAAGCTTCAAAAGTGATAAAATGGAGAGGGATAAACAGCCAGCTAGTCAGCTTCTAACTGTCAGTTGACACACTGGGGGACATTTACCAAAATGGATTCGTAGAAAAAAAGTGTATTCGTAGGCAGAAATACACCTTTTTTTTACGAATTTGTATTTTTGGGATTTACAATCCCAAAAATACAACAATTCGTAGTCCTAAAGATGGAACATTCGTATTTGTATTTACAAATACGAATGTCTACACCATCGATAGAATACGACAGAAATCACCATTCAAAAGAATGGTGGTTTCTGATTTACTAAGCAGCCGTACTGACAATACGGCTGCTTAGTGGTGTGAAACACCCACGCAAATACGACTGGAAAATAGAACACCATTTTCCTGTTCTATTTGCGTTTTAGCCTGCACGGATCAGTCAGATCCGTGCAGGCTGCAGTGTAAAAAAATAGAAAAATAAATAAATAAATAAAAAAAACGGCGTGGGGTCCCCCCCACAGCCGAAACCAGCACCAGGCTGAAGGAGCCGGGGCCGGTAATTAAAAATCAGGGAACCCGACAAATAGGGGTTCCTCGATTTTTAACAACCAGCCCCAGGCTCCAGGTCCGGGGCTGGTTCCCAAAATACGGGGGACAAAATGACTAGGGGTCCCCCGTATTTTAAGAACCAGCCCCAGGCAAAACCAGCCGGCAGGGTAATGTCACAGCCGGGGGACACTTATAATATAAGGTCCCGCGGCCAAAACATTAACCCTACCGACCAGTCAGCCTGGCCAGGGGCCCTGGGGGAGTGGGGACCCCCCCAATGAAGGGGTCCCCCCCCTCCAGGACTTACCTGACCAGGCTGAAGCCTGGTGCTGTCCTCGATGCCCCTGGGCGGTGGGCATCGAGCTGATAAATGGTGTAAAAAAATAGATAAACTATTGTTTTTTTACTGTGGCACTACAAGTGCCAGCAAGACTCCCCAGCAAGCTGGGACTTGAAAAACCACAAGTCCCAGCCTGCTGGGCATTAAAGGGCCCGCTGGCACTTGTAGTTCTACAATAGTGCACAAAACACACTGATACACTTTTTAAATAAATCTTTATTACATACAAAGCCCACACATACTAATACTTACCTATCTTCTTTCCGTAGGTAGCCCTGATGTCCTGTGTCGGCGTCTTCTGGTCCTGTGTCGTCTTCTTCCTCCATGTCGACCATCGCTGTCGCCGTCTGGATCCGACGAAATCCATTTGGGAAGCTGTGGAAGGAAACCATACTCACCTGTCCCAGCGCGACGTAGTCCAGGTAAGTGTCTTGGCAAAAAAACAAAACGAACACCCGAATCCAGCCGGACAAGCAGGGAGCCGCACAGTGTTTACATCGTGCGGCTCCGCCTCCCGAATGCCGCTATTGGCCGCCTTGCGGCCTAGCGGCTCCTGATTGGCCGCTAGGCCGCAAGGCGGCCAATAGCAGCATTCGGGAGGCGGAGCCGCACGATGTAAACACTGTGCGGCTCCCTGCTTGTCCGGCTGGATTCGGGTGTTCGTTTTGTTTTTTTGCCAAGACACTTACCTGGACTACGTCGCGCTGGGACAGGTGAGTATGGTTTCCTTCCACAGCTTCCCAAATGGATTTCGTCGGATCCGGACGGCGACAGCGACGGTCGACATGGAGGAAGAAGACGACACAGGACCAGAAGACGCCGACACATGACATCAGGGCTACCTACGGAAAGAAGATAGGTAAGTATTAGTATGTGTGGGCTTTGTATGTAATAAAGATTTATTTTAAAAGTGTATCAGTGTGTTTTGTGCACTATTTTTTTAACTGTAGAACTACAAGTGCCAGCGGGCCCTTTAATGCCCAGCAGGCTGGGACTTGTGGTTCTCCAAGTCCCAGCTTGCTGGCACTTATAGTGCCACAGTAAAAAACAATAGTTTATCTATTTTTTTACACCATTTATCAGCTTGATGCCCACCGCCCAGGGGCATCGAGGACAGCACCAGGCTTCAGCCTGGTCAGGTAAGTCCTGGAGGGGGGGGGACCCCTTCATTGGGGGGGTCCCCACTCCCCCAGGGCCCCTGGCCAGGCTGACTGGTCGGTAGGGAGAATGTTTTGGCCGCGGGACCTTATATTATAAGTGTCCCCCGGCTGTGACATTACCCTGCTGGCTGGTTTTGCCTGGGGCTGGTTCTTAAAATACGGGGGACCCCTAGTCATTTTGTCCCCCGTATTTTGGGAACCAGCCCCGGACCTGGAGCCAGGGGCTGGTTGTTAAAAATCGGGGAACCCCTATTTGTCGGGTTCCCTGATTTTTGATTACCGGCCCCGGCTCCTTCAGCCTGGTGCTGGTTTCGGCTGTGGGGGGGACCCCACGCCGTTTTTTTTTTATTTATTTATTTTTTCTATTTTTTTTTACACCTTGCAGCCTGCACGGATCTGACTGATCCGTGCAGACTGCTAGAAATAATTCGTATTAGCGGCCGTATATACGGCCGCTAATACGAATCATTACACCATCGGAGGGTTACAAAGCAGTCATATCTGACTGCTTTGTAACTGATCCTCCGGAACACGAGTTTGCATACGACTTAAACAGTCGTATGCAACCGTAGGGAGAATACGAATACGAAAAACTAGGTTTTTCATATTGGTAAATTTCCCCCACTGGGTTTGAAAAATGACACTTAGGAGCTTATTAGCTGGTTGTTTATCACTCCACTTTTTTTTCACTTTTTCACTTTTTGAAGCTTGATACATCTGGACCTCAGTGACTGCAGGGTCAGAGTTAGTCAGTAACAAATGCATTCCTAAGCACAATACACGCCCGCTCTTATTCAGATCTGATAGCAGTACAAATTTGTTCTCAAAATGGGCAAAACCAAGGGCCTTATTTTGGTTCATTCTTTCTGACAAAATCCTTCTTAGATGGACAAAACCATGTGCACTGCAGGGTGGGGGGGGGGCAGATGTAACATGTGCAGAGAGAATTAGATTTGGGTGAGTCATTTTGTTTCTGTGCAGGTAAAATACTGACTGCTTTATTTTTACACTGCAATATAGATCTCACTTTGAAGTAAAACCCCACCCAAATCTAATTCTCTCTGCACAAGTAACACCTGCCCCACCTGCAGTGCACATGGTTTTGCCCATCTAAGAAGGATTTTGTCAGAAAGAATGAACCAAAATAAGGCCTCATGTGCACTACAAATGTAGATTTGGGTGGGGTGTGTTGAAACTGAAATCTAAATTGCAGTGTAAAAATAATGCAGCCAGTATTTACCCTGCACAGAAACAAAATAACTCACACAAATCCTCATAAAGTTTAAAACATGACAATTGCCCTTGTTCTGAATAACAGCAAAGCACAGAGAGTTAACCCCTTCAGTGCTGTAGCCGCCATTAACCCCGTGTGCCGGGCTCTCCGGCCAAAATGTGGTACTAAATAATGTGTGTGTGGGGGGAGGGAGGTGCGTGGGGGGGCCCTAAATGTGGGAGCCTTGCCCACCGTTCCAGGAGGCTGGGAGGGGGACCTGATTTTTGGGACCCTCTCGGCCATTGCGGGAGGGTAGCAAAGTATGCTTTGTGCAGGTTATAATTTTCTGTCTTATAAAACATGTTTCTTTGTGTGTCTGTAGGTATAGGTTGGGCATGGTCGCACAATCTCAATCAGACCTGGAAATCCCGTGCGAATGGTAATGCACCTTTAATTCTGCCTGCATGCCTCATTCTCTTGCTCCCCTCTTTGTTTGTCCCTTCCTCCCTGACATTCTCTCTGTCACTCCTGCTCGCTCTACCATTTCCCTTTCTCTCTTTTTACATAAAGCCCTCTCTCTTCCTGACCACCCTTCTCTCTTTCCTCTCTTTTTCCCCGACACTCTTGGTCAGAGGTGTACCTAGATATTTGTAGGCCCATAGCAAACGTTTGTAAGGGCCCCCTATTTAGCAACTGATGGTGATAAATGTATGTAAAACATATCAATTAGACAGCAAAGATGGGCCCCCTTCAGCTATGGGCCCCATAGCAGCTGCACCCCTTGCACCTATGGTAGTTACGCCCTTGCTCTTGGTCTCTCACTCTTCTGCCCCCAAAGAGGATTACGTTTACAACACAGAGCTTTTAAAATGTAATTGCGCTATAAATCCAGCAACCAAAACCACTGAAGATACAGCGGCTATGCGCAGTAAATGCAGCCCTGATTTTATCATTTCCACTTCTGTTTAAAACAAATGAAAACAAACAGGTTTCCCCTTGCATTACTCCTCATGTCCATACAGTATACAGCCTATAATACATTTTAAGATTAGTGTGGGCTAATTCATTATTAATCATTGAATTTACAACATCTGATCTAATTCTTCCATTTTTCTCTTTTAGGAACCATGATTTTCCAGTTATCATTCTTCCAGGTTTTTCTACCAATTTCGGCAGCTTTGAAATACAGTCTTTTGGCCTTGGCTTTAGCATTGTTTTTGGTTGCACTGGTTATTTTAGCATGCAAGATGCACCAGTATTATAAGTTTAAATCCTCTATTGGGAAAGGTAAGAAGAAATGTGATGTTTTTCTTTATGGCATTTCTGCTGCCTATACAGGCAGCCATTATACTATAGTGCACCCTAGGGGGGTGATTCAACAGTGCTCAGGGTTCATTTGCTGCTTACCGAGCGGCTTGACACCGCCCTGACAAATGCATCCCCTAGAAGGAGAAATCATTCGATGGTCGCGATCATCGAATGATTTCTCCTGCCATCGGAAATAAAAGTCAGTAGAAACTGACTTTTATTTCCTCCACCAAAGATGGGGTGAGCGCTTACATCCTGTGATGTCATTTGCCTGCCCCTGGCAGGCATCATCCCGCCTGCGTTCCCATGGGAACCCCCAGCATTTTCATGGTGATGCCCATAAAGTGCTAGGCATTCCAATGGTCCAGCGCCATCTCTGCTCATGGCCCTCCCTCCCCACAACGAACGGCCCTGTGAGTGTGTAACTGGCCAAAGCCATTTGTTGCTGGGGTCTGTACATGCAAATACAAATACACATATGCACATGGGCAGACCCCCAAACATTGGAATGCGTCTGAATTCACCCCGTTCTGAGTGATGTTGAATATATGCCCTATGTGCACTATAAAGCCCCTGTTTTCTTTCCAGTTAATCAATTTGGCCTCATCTGCAACTGACACCTGTGCAAGTCTGAATCGGCCCCTCTGATTTTAAATAGAGTGTGTCTGATGTCACAGGCATGTGCCGGATGTGTGCTCACGTCTCCATAGGGAGTAGCTATATGGGAGCGGCTATATAATAAACACCTATGTGCCTAAAAGTGGGTGTGAGACTGGCTGGGAGCTCTCATTACGATTAAATAACAGGGACACCCTGTTTGAGGAAAAAAATGCAAACAAGGGCTTGTATTACACATGTCATACCACATTATCTGCACTGTATGCTTATTTGATTATTCTGCGATGCTAAAGAGAATTACAGTAGTAAACTGATTTTCCTTTTACTAAGCATGGCAGTGGCATGTATGCAATGGATTGTTATAATGTATGTGTCAACTTACAGACAAGAAGTTCATCAATGGCAAGAGTCTTGAAAAGAAAGGAAGTATTCTGGTAAAAAATCTATCTCCTGCCTTTTTAGAGCCGGCAAGGGAAGAGCAGAAGTCAAAGGCAAGTTACTGTTTTTTTTATTTTTTTTATTTACAGATGTGTCCTTCAACATCTTTCCCCCTAATCAGGGCCGCCAATAGGGGGGTGTTATGGGTACAGCTGTCCCAGGCCCCGGCCTCTGGAAGGGCCCGGGCAGCTCATTTTGTCCACCACAATTGCCTCCGCTGCACTGCGCTCAGTGTGCTGAACACAGGCTTATTCAAACTAGGATTCTGGCGGCAGATTAAAATGCTGCACCGGCTTTTGAGTCGATCAGAGCTCCCGTACCAGTAGCCATTCAGAGCGGCTGCTGGTACGCAAGCTCTGATTGGCTCACCAGCCGGTGCTGTATTTTAATTGGCCACCGGCATATTGAGTTGAAGAAGCCTGCAATCTGGGACCTCTAGGCTGCAGCTAAGCAGAAGAGGAAATGTTGGCTAGGGGTCAGGAGGATGAAAAGTGCGAAAGAGAAAGTGAGGATATGAATGCATGTACTCTAAAGATTCCATGTGGACAGCATGGAATCTTGAAAAATTACCTCCTAAAAATTGCCATCATCACCTTCTAGGAGACTCCAGAGGTGACATTTAATAGGATGATAGATTCAGAAAGTGAGAGATTTGGTAAGAAATCTCCAGTTTTTTAAAGCAGCAATCATTTACACTTCAAAAGCATACTGATTTTGCAGTGTAAATGATTGTCGCTTTAAAAAACTTGAGATTTCTTACCAAATCTCTTACTTTCTGAATCTCTCATCCTATTAAATCCCCCCTAGAGGTCCTACTAGACCTCTTGGGAATGAAAGCCTGAATGAAGTAGGTCCAATAAACTGTGTGTGTTAAGATCATGGGCCAGATGTACTAAGCTTGAAAAGTGATAAAAATGGAGAGTGATAACACACCAGGCTGTCCCAACTGTCATCTTACAGACTGGGTTTGAAAACTGGAAGTTAGGAGCTGATTAGTTCGTAGTATATCACTCTCCTTTTTATCCCTTTTCAAGTTTAGTACATCTTGCCCACGGTGTGAGGAGAGTGCAGGCAAGTCTTTTCAGTTGCTTGGAGGAGCTTGAAAGCTGAGTGATGGATGATAGTTTGAGAGAGAAGTTTTGTCAGAATTGTGTGTTTTGTTTTTTTCCAGAATGTGAGTAATAACTGCATGTTTGAACCATGGAAAGGAAAGACACCAGATGAGAAAGAGATTACAGATTGTAGTTAAATTTAGCATGAGCACAGACCTTTACATATTTGTGAGGGTATTGGGTCAAGAGGAGAGGTAGTAGATTAGGAGAAAGAGAAAAGTGTAGATACTCATTTATGGAATCAAGTGAAGTGAATGTGACTGAGGAGGAGGTTACCATTTTATCTCATATTTTATCAATCTTGTCCTTGAAGTAGGAAGCAAGATCTTGTACACAGGTGCTGGGATTGGTATGAAATCCCGACAAGAGGGGGACGTTGATCGCCACGCAGTGGGCCCGGTGCCTCGCTACGCTCGGCACACTTATTTATTGTCCCTCTATGGGTGTTGTGGACACCCACGGAGGGAGAAAGTGTCGGGATCTCGGCAGTCGGGATTTTGAAGGCCGGGATTCCGACCGCCGGGATTTCAACTGCATCCCCAGGTGCTGGCTGGTGGCTTTGGTGGGGGGAGGGTTGAGAAGGGATTTAGATGTATTAAAAATATGTTTACTGTTAGAAGCCTGAGCAGAGATGAGAGTCTACATATGTTTTATTTGAAAGATTCCAGGGCAATACTATAGGAGTGGTAGATGGTTTTATATGTGAAGAAAGTCATTGGACTACAAGGTTTACGCCATTTATGTTTAACTTTCTGTGAGAGTTTTTGTAGGTGTTGTAGTTTTTGTAGGTGTCTTGTTAATTTACAGTGCCACTGTTGGCATCTAGGCCTGCGTGGAGTGGAGTGGGTAGATGGAGCCACTTCACCAAAGATTATTTTATGAGTATGGTTCAGGTGTGACACAGCCATCTCCAGGGTAGTGAAAGCAGAAATATGTAAAAGCAGTTGTTGCAGAGAGGCGTAAAGTTCTTGAAAATGAATAGCATTAATCTTTCCGGAGGCTTGAGGTAGATTGAGGGGGGACTTTGGTGACATTAACTGGCACGGTCTTCTCCTGGTTCACCTCATACCTCTCCGATCGCTCCTTCTCCATCTCCACTCCTACTCAGGGCCGGCGACAGGGGGGGTCAAAGGGGACATGTGTGACGGGCCCCGGCGATCTGAAGGGCCCCAGAGCCCGGCCAGGGCCCGTCTGTGTCAACCCCATTGCTGCGGCCTGGGCCGCGGCAATCTGGTGTCTGTGCTGGGCTGGACAGCCGACTCACTCGTATTGTGCGCCCCCGGGTCTCACCTCCTGCCGCAGCGCTGACTGAATTTGTCACTCTGTCCAGAGCCGGCCCTAGGCATCGGAAAGGTAGGCAATTGCCTATGACATCTAGGAAGCCTAAGGGCATCCATCGCAAGCCTAGGGACGGCTCTGTCTGGCAGCGGGCATCAGCGTAAAGTACCCAGTCCCCCAGGTCCACCCTCAACCCCTGTCCTCCGCCACAGACCGGGACTTCCCGAATCCTCACCGATCTGCAGCGTGTGGCTGAGCCAGCGGCTACTGACATCATGTGCTGATGGTGCCACAGTACACTGCTGGTGCTGGGCTATTGGCACTGGTCATCCAAAGAAGCTGGCCACTGTGCGGGCTGCAACAGAGCTGGTTCAGCTTGTGCAGTCACTGCCAGTCAGCACTCAGTCTCAGCTGGAACATTGAGGGACATTGTGTTGGAGCGGAGTCAGCAGTCCCTGCACTGTATAAGGCTAGATAACTTGACCAGGGGATCTCAATGCAAACAGTTAAAAGTAAGACAGCAATAAAATGACTATGTGGTTATGTTATGTTATGTATATATATATATATATATATATATATATATATATATATATATACACACACTTGTACATGCTCCCTCTGCTGTTTTTCTATAGTCGGGCTTCTCTAAAAAACATAGGATTGCCCCAGCAATTACCATTGATTCGGACCCATTCGCTAAGCAGCGTTCTTTCGCTGCATAGCTAGCGGGTAAACGGCGCCTGCTGGGGGAACAAATGCCTGGCCCCTTCACCGACCAAATGCCTGCACCTGCATATGAATGGATGTGTACACTTACACATATATTCGCATGCGGGCGCACAGGCTAAAAATCATTCAATAGTCACCAACCATCAAATGATTTTTTTTTTTACCCGTTCCCAAATAAAAGTCAGTCTAGGTTGACTTTTATTTGGCTTGTAGATGTAGGAATTAGGGGTGGGTGCCGACGTCTTGTGATGTCAGCTGCCTGCCATGTGCAGACTTTGAGCCGCCTGCGACCGCATGGGTACACCCAGCAGTTTTCAGGCCGCACACATCATTTTTGTGGGCACGCCCAGGAAATGATGGGTGTTCTAATGTGACAGCCCCCTGCCTGCCCCCTCTGTGAAGTTTGATACTCGCCGAAGGCGTTCCCACAGTGGGCCTGCACATGCGTATATTCACCGATACGCATGCGCAGACCTGCAACATTGGTTCCTGGACCGAATTTGGTCATAAACAAAGGCCCCATTAAGAAGTACTAGCCTGCTTTTGACATACAGTATAAACATATATATAATGATATATATTATATTGTACTGCTCACATGCACCCAAGATCCATGTGGGTGCTCCCTTTAAACAAAGCGCAGCCTGGCACGAATAGTTGCAGTTGGGTAAGATTCACACCAGCGACCCAAACGTGGGTAAGAAGAAGAGTGTCACACACACACACACATTATATATATATTATATATATATAGCTATATATATATATTTATTTTCAAGTTTGGATTGTTGGATTGTGAGTGCTCTGCCATACAGGACTTGTATATACAGATGATGGGCCGAAATCAGCTTCACATGCTGAAGGGGAAAAATTGCCAGTGAGTGTGTGAAGCTCAAACTGCGGTCGCATCCCGGAAAGGTGTGATTGGAGTTTGGGTGATGGCGAGGGGGCAGCAACACAGTGCTGGAGGGGGTTCCTGACAATGCATGTAGGGTGCATGATGTCAAACATAGCTCAAGACAGAAAATGGTGGACCTGCACCTGCCTTTTTCAATGCGATCATATTTCTGTAATGTGATTGCATTTCTGCCATTACAATTTAGTTGTCTGGGTGCCCTCAGTAATGTTTAAAAGTGTAGCAGGGGAGACTAAATACTAACAGGTGAAGACCAACAAGCAACTGAAATGTCCTGATGAATGTTTAACAAATTGAATTATAGGCTGATGTTGTATCATCATGTCCTGTGACTGCAGTGGTCTTCTGTGTTTAACTATAATATATAAGGGGCTTCAAATCTGTTGTCGCTATGACTGTCACTATCACTTGTTATGTGAATACATCTTTAAATGTAAGTCTGTGGAGTGTCGCCTCTGTTTTCTCCTCGTTCTGCTGCTCCTGAAGTACTTCATACATCTACATACCCATAAGGAGAGCACCCCGGCTTATTGAACCATTGTGCAGGACCAATCTACACTATATATTTAATAATACATTGCAAAAAAGTATTTATGGGTAACAACTTACAAGCTTCTATGAGGTTATCACAATAAGAAGCATAATGGAATAGAACCACCCATCAGGCAATACTTAACGGCATATGGATCATCTCCCCATGTACCAGTAAGTATTGCCTGAGGAGTGAGCTTTGGTGGCATTTTGTGAATAAGGAACAAATGTGAGTCAGGTGTTGTATGGTGCGGTGTAATGTGAATAAGGAGATAAATAAGGGCGAGTAGAGCAAGGAGCTGCAAGGTGCAGTGTAATGTAAATGAGTCACAATACAGTGTGATGTAATGTGAATAAGGAGCAATATGGGACAGTATAATTTGAATAACACTTCTTAATAATGGAAATGGATGCTGGGACAGATGTGGAACTAGTGGTGGGGCTAAGGGGCACCAGGGAAAATCTTGCCTAGGGCATCACATTGGTTAGGACCAGCTCTGTGTCCTCCCGACGTCCAGGTCAGCCGCTCAGCGCTCGGAAGCTGAGCCTGAGTCGGCTGTCTCCTATGCTGCACTGCGCACGCATCACTGACCTACTTCACATGCGCGGCACATTTAATCTGTGTTCCGCACTGTGGTGGCTGCCTTCGGGGGCCTGCCCTGCTGCTGTGGTCCTCCTGTGGACGGAGATTCTATTCTACTACACAGCTGAAGACTGAAGTGTAAAAGCCCCCCTGGATCCTTAATGGTATAGATAAGGAGTGGACTAAGGAGGGAAGGAGGCAAGGAGCTGCCTGGAGCTCATCTCAGAGAGAGCCAGGCATGGCCGCATGCCGGGGGGGGGGGGGGTTTGAAGGGCAAAGGGCCCCAAAAATATCAGTGTACAGGGCCCCAAGATTTCTGTTGCCGGCCCTGCTCCTACTACCTTGCAGCCAGTCGGTGTTCCCCAAGGGTCAGTCCTTGGCCCTCTCCTCTTCTCCCTCTACACCACCTCACTGGGCACCCTCATCAACTCCTATGGCTTCCATTACCACCTTTATGCTGATGATACTCTAATCTATCTCTCCTCCCCTGACCTATCCCCATCACTCCTGTCCAAGGTCTCCGAATGCCTCACGGCCATCTGAGCCTGGATGACCCAACGCTTCCTGAAACTAAACATGGCTAAAACTGAACTTATAATCTTCCATCCCCCGAACATTCCCTCTTCTCCCACTATCTCCATCAGCATTGGTGAAACCGAGATCACCTTCACCGACCAAACTCGCTGCCTCGGTGTCATCATTGACTCCTCCCTCTCTTCCACCCCCCACATTCGTGCTCTCTCACAGTCTTGCCACTTTCACCTATGCAACATCTCACGCATCAGACCATTCCTCTCCACTGACGCGACCAAATTTCTCATTCACTCTCTTGTCATCTCCCGCCTTGACTACTGCAACATCCTTCTCTCTGGGCTACCTCTCGCCCGCCTCGCCCCTCTCAAATCCATTCTTAACGCTGCTGCTAGGCTCATCTTTTTCTCCTGCCGCTCTACCTCCACCTCCCCCCCTCTGTCTATCTCTTCACTGGCTCCCCATTCCTTTCTGGGTTCTCTTTAAACTCCTCACCACCACCTACAAGGCTCTCTCCTCCTCCACCGCTCCTTACCTCTTTTCACTGATCTCTATCCACACTCCCTCCCGTCCTCTTCGCTCCGCCTCCGACTGACCTCTAACCTAATCACCTCCTCCCACTTCCATGTCCAAGACTTCTCTCGCGCTGCCCCCCTGCACTGGAACAATCTCCCGCCACCCATCAGGCTTTCTGATTCCCTTACCTCTTTCAAGTGCTCACTCAAAACCCACTTCTTCCGACTAGCCTATCCCCCCTCCTCCTAACCTCTTTTGCTCCTCCTATCCTGCCTACCCTACCCTACCCCTCCATCAATTCCTACTTATCCTATTATTTTTCGTTCGTCCACCCACCTCCTTTTAGTCTGTTAACTCTTATGAGTAGGGCCCTCCTTCCTCACGTACTCACCCTACCTCTTTACCTCACCAGCGCTCCTGCCCTGTTCTTCCCTTCCTCTACTTCATCTTCAGTCTCCTCGACAAGTTCGACACCTACTTCAGAACTGATTTTAGTTCTACCAGCTATACCCCTATTTATGCTGTCTTTTATCAACACACCCTGTACGTTACCTTGTAATTAGTTTTTTGTTTGCTATGTATGGTGCTGCGGACACTACATTAAGTTTGATGGAAAAGACTATGCAGGTGATAAGGTTTTGGTCTCAGAGAGGGAAAAAAGTGTTGGTGAACTCAGAAACTGAGCATAGTTTTGTGAATAGAAGATCCATGTAAGCAGCAGCAATAGCATCTCCGTCTACATTTATCTTGGGCTCACTGACAAGAGTGGCTGGCAGTACATGTACTTCTGTATTTGACGAAGTAGCAAATCTGCTCAGAAAAGGTTTGACCATTGTCATTCCTCCTACCACAATTTGTGAAGCTGGACCTGAGACTTTACACACATTTTATACCAATTGCTTTGTGACAAGTGTCATACCCAATCACCCATGGTACACTGACAGCTTTGTACAGTATGTGTCTATATTTGAACCGACTCACGCTTGAATTAACCATTAAATAAATAAAAATACTTTTTTTTTCTCCTTCTGATGTCAGTAGTCTTCTTGCTAAAATGAACATCTGTTTTCTAAGTGACTGAAATCTTCTTCACATTATTGTTTTCTCATGCTAGATCCAACTGATGCTGAAGGAAATGGAAAAACTAGAAGGGCATCTGACACCTTCACCTCCAAGTACAGAAAGTCTAGATGACCTGGGAAGTGACTCTGAACAACCTCAAAGGTTCAGAGGGAAGCTCAAATTTTCCCTTCATTATAATAAAAAGACTATGACTTTGCTAATCATTGTTCTTGAAGCCACGGACCTTCCGGAACACAGCAGAGACCCATTTGTCAAGATCAGGTGTTTCACCAAAGTCGATGAACCAAGATCTGAAGTACAGTCTGTTGTTCATGAATGTGAAACCAGAGTGGTGAAAAACAGTAGACACCCGATATTTGATGAGGATTTCTCGTTGTCACTAAAGGATCACCAGTTGTCAAATCTAAGCCTCAAACTTGAGGTATGGGCTATAAAATCTACTTGATTATTGTAAACATTTTAAATGGTTTTAAAAAGTGTGTATGAACTACTACATATGAAACTGTTAAAGCAAATGCTGGAATGACACACCATATATCATTAGATTGTTTGTAAGATCTCGCAGTGTATATGTACTACAGGTCGGGTCTCCCTTATGCATGTATTCCAAAAACCGAAATATTCCGAAAACCTTGTTTTTTCAGAATATTTCGGTGGTTTTTTTTTGGGGTTGGGATCATTTGGTCTACAGCATGATGGTCGACAGTCATTAGGTCGACACCATTATGTCGGCATGGGAAAAGTTCAACATGTGTCTAGGTCGACATGGGAAAAGGTCGAAATGGTTCTAGGCTGAAAGGTCATTAGTTCAACAGGTCGTTAGTTTGATGGGTCGTTAGTTCGACAGGTCATTACTTCGACAATGTCTAGGTCGACAGTCAAAAGGTCAACATGGGGTTTTTCACAGGTTTTTTTACCTGAATATCAACACAGTCAACATGGACACAGTTTCAAGTGCACCGCAACCCCTTGCATCGCTCGCTGCGCTTGCTAAGCGTCGGGCACGGTGCCTCGCTGCGCTTGGCATACTATTTTATCTCCCGCCATGCCCTAGTGGATGGTAGGGCATGAAATACCACCTCTTGGCACATGTTGGCTCAAAAAACAGTCAAAAACCCTATGTCGACCTTTTAACTGTCGACCAAAACATTGTCGAACTAATGACCTGTCGACCTAGAACCATGTCGACCTAGACCCATGTTGACCTTTTCTCATGTCGACCTAATCGTGTGGACCAAATGACTCTATCCCGTTTTTTTGTTTGTTCTTTTTCCCCCAGACCCCTTTTTTTATGCTTACATCATCCCCCAAAGTCCACGGCGGCATTCTCTTCAGCAGCATCTTCGGTCCCAGGGGTGCAATGCGTGGATGTGCAGCCTCACCATTGGTGTCACCGGTGCACCTGCGCAATGCACCCCTGAGACCAGAGATGCCTTTGTAGATGATCCTGAAGGCCGCTGTGGATTCCGGGGGACCATCGGGGCACAACCAGGGGACCAGATAAGTATGAAAAATATTACAAAATCCAAAAAAATCCCTTTTTAAAAATGCTCGTGGTCCCGAGCATTTCGGATAAGGGATACTCAACCAAATATCATTTGCCAAGGGTTCAAGGGAAATCGCTGATAACATTGGGGTTTATTTACTAAGATCAGAGTTTTATTGAAGATGGGATCAGAATCGGTCTTCATTGCGTAGCGAGCAGCTTAACGCTGCCCGCCCAGCCAAATGCCCTCCCATCCCTGAATCCCCTCAGTAACATGCGAGGGGATGTACAAGAACACATCCCCTCGCATGCAGCCGATGGTTGGCTACCATAAAATTATTTCTCTCCCCTTTGGAAATAACTCTGTCTAAACTGACTTTTATTTCCGTCGGAGTCCGCCTAAGAAGGGGGTGGGCCCTGACGTCATGTGACATCAGCCGCCTGCCCTGGCAGGCAGCGGCCCACCTACATTCCCAGGGGATCACCCAGCATTTTAATTGGGACGCCCATAAAACTTTGAAGGCATGAGCACAGAGGGTCTGAACATGCACACTGGGGGCTACATGCAAAAGAAACCAGTATTTTCCATGCAGAGAAACAATACAAATATATTTGCTCCCCTCGGGGCTGTCTTAACAACATTGTGGGCCCTAGGTAAAGCAATGCTCTGGGGCCCCTACCTAAGTAAAAAAAAAAAATCATAACCTCCTGCGGTGTTCTCCACCTGCTATCAGCCATCCAGCAATTAGCCTTCGTTTACAGCCAGTAACTGTTTGCCTGCAGGCGGGTAGAGAGTGTTTCCAGGCAGCTCTTAAATTATAATTTGAAAGCAGAATAATCCAATGACCGCCTCTGTTTCCTTTTGTATAACAGGTGAAAGATTTTGACAAGTATTCAAGACACACTCTCATTGGAGAATACAGAATTGCACTAAAAGATCTTAAAGTTTCTGAAAGTATGGATTTCTGTGAAGATTTGCAAGAAAAAACAAAGGTAAATAATTGTTATTTTACAGACATTGCTGCAACTTCATTAGCATCCTTGCCGTCGTCATGTCTGTGATCGCAACTGTGTATATGAATGTGCAAGGGCTGGGATGCCAACTTTGTGTAACAGTAATTACCACTATTGGAAGCACCACCTCCATGCTGGGTACAGGATCAATGTATGGCTTCCAATGTATGGGATTAAGCATCCAAAGCACTCCTTTGACACAATTAGAAGATATCCATGCATCTAAATAGCCACCTAGCAGTCCAGGAATGCTTAATACATTGTTGAACTGTGCATCAAACTCAGAATGATCTCCACTGTGTCATAGTCATTAAAATAAATAGTCTAAATGTAAAATATAAAATGTGAAATACTGTATTTGAGTCTGTCGACCTTCTGTGCTTTGGCGCAACTAGAAATTTTGCACCCCCCTGCCAAAAAAGTCTCTGGAGCCGCCCCCACCCCCCCCCCCCCCATATATTATTTATCATTTTTTTACCTACATGCTTATTGCTAGGGGTTTCTTGCTTGATGTCAGTGGTTACATGCTCAATGCCAGTGGTTACATGCTCTTTGACTAGGGTTACTTGCTCATTGCCAGGGGTTACATACTCGTTACCAGGGGGTTACAAGTGCATTGACAGAGGGTTACATGTTGCCAGCACTCCTGGATTCCGGTACTTCTGGGCAGCATGGTTTACGCTCCACTCTACTGACAAATACTACAGGTCCAGTAAGACCTCTAACAACTGTCTTAAACAATACGGAGGGCCACATTTGGAGGGCTGTTTCAGGAGATTCCATGCGGATATCCAGAACGCATGGAATCTGCAGAGATCCTGTGCCCCTGCTCCTCCCAACTTCCCCAAGCCACTGCTTGGACTGTGTGTTTTTGTTACGCCACTGCTTCTGTGGGCTTTTGCATAGGGACGCTCCAAACCACTGGAAGAAATATCTTTGTAGGATAAAATAGTTTGATTGAATTTAAGCTAACAAGGAGGTCAATTCAATACAGTGTGCAGTGAATGGCACTGGGAGGGAGCTCCCAGAGCTATTCTAATCGCATACTGCCAAGATGGAGAATGCTGGTACTCGCAGCACTCGCTGGTGTTTAGTTGGGGGCAGTACTATTTTTCTGGAAAAATAGGTTCAGGAACTCCAGGTCTGGGGGTGGATCAATTAAATAAAAATATAACGATAGGAGAGAAAGAGGGAGAGAAAGAGAGATTTATATATTGTATTTAGAAACAAAGGCACTCACAGGTGACTTTAAAATAAAACTTATCTTATGGAAAGTACATTTTGGCCCAGAGCAGGTTCAGAAACCCAGTTCCTGATGACATCATTTTTAATTAGAGGTTCAGGAACTGAGTTCCTGCTGGTTCCTGCTGAAAAATAGCACTGGTTGGGGGTACCAGCATTTTGCAACTTATGTGCCCAGCATCAATGCTGTTTGCACCACGCTAGGGCTTAAAACCGCATCAACGCCCTCGTTTTGTTGGATTTCTGCTCGCACCCCAGGACTAGTGCGAGCAGAAATCCACTTGTGCTATTCACTGCGCACCGTATTGAATTGGCCTCAAGTACTGCAAAGTAGGTACTTGGTTTTGCCTTTCATCTGGACTATTAGAGGGAGAGGAACCAGGCTGCTGCAGAACCGAGCATTCCACAACTGTATTGCAGATAGTAGGGGCAGTGTTAGCTGTGCAGGAGGGGTTATCTGAGGTGTAGGCACTGAAGCAGAACGCAGGTTTGTAGAATACACAAAGAGCATTTTTTCTGGATCCCCAGATGTGCAGGATTACGGGATTGCCCATATGCAAGTGCTGCTTTTCGGCATGTTCAGAAATGCTGGTGCAGGTTTTTGGGATCTTTCGTATAACAAACTTGTGCAGGTTTTCAGGATGTCCAGTGTATGAACAATAGTGCAGATTTGCAGTGTGCTTAGTTTAGGAACACTGGTGTGCATGTGCAGTGCAGTGGCGTAAGTTAGTCCCAGTTGCCCGGAGGCAAGATAAATATTGGTACCCCCCTGGTGATGGTTTGCAGCATGTGCAGTGTAGCAATACTAGTGCAGGAAGTCAGGATCTAATTTGCATAAGTAGAGCAGGAAACTGTAGTAGAGATAACAGACTCTGGAAGAGCTATTGTACTGGTAATATACTGCCAACACTTACTGACTTAAATAAAGTGATGTGACTGGTGATTGGTCCATCTGATCAAGTGTCTGTGACTTGCTGCACACTGTTTGGTTGAACATCCATGTGATACTTTGTGGCGCTCATGTACTGAAGCCATGGTAATCACCGGAGATGAACGCCAACCATGTACAGGTAAGTGTTTGGGATGTGAGGCAGCACTGTGGGGACCCTGAAGGACGAAAGGGTGCACAGCAGGACTTGACAATGGCCCCAGGGTCCAGACTGTGACAGGATAATGTAAATACTCTTGAACAACGGGTTAAGCTTATACTTATATATTCCTGCCCATTTCTTATCATGAAGATAGGAAGGAGAACATTGCACCATTGTTACAGATATGTTTGTTACAAACTGTGCCCATACATTATATAGCAATGTCTGATGTGCAAAATTAAGTTCCAGTGAAAACTTTAATCGTCTTGATCTTAGTTTTCTATGTTCTACCTGATAAATGTGCTGTTATTCTTTTTCTATTTACTTTGTGCTTGTGTGAGCCAGGATTGTGAAAATTATGTTCAAGCTGCTGTGTCACCGTATCAATACCAGCAGCAGATTTTCATCATGGATTAAAAAATACATGTTCCCGGACCTTTCACAATTTATTTTCCTACTACTGATTGAGCTTAGACAACTAAAATAAAATCATCATAATGTAAAATAAAAAAAAAAGGGAAGTTCAGGTTGTTTCTTAATGAGGGAGGTGAAAACGCTCTTTAGGAGTAAGAACTCCACTATATAAAAGTCCCCAGGGTATAGCTGCTGACCACGAGGTGCCCATACACTGCGGTGTCTTCTACCCTCTGAGGAGTCACCACGAAGCCCCCCTGGAGGCGTCTTGAACCTTCCCGGGCAACAGGATTGCAAACAACATAGTGTACAGTATGAGTATAATGCTGAAGTGTTGACACTGTTCTATACATTACTGGCTGACTCTTGTGGTGGGATGTACAGTAAGTTCGCTGGAGATGTGGGGTGCCGACCGGACTCTAGACTGTTATTTTAAGTGGCAATCATTTACAAGGCAAAACTACACCAGACAACAGTCTGAACCTCTGGCGAACTTGGACACTATTACATCCCGCCAAAGGAGACCTATTATTTCACTTGTGATACAGAGGAGATCTGGCAAACATGCACCGATAATGTTCTGTGAGGACTAGAATAGGTAAACACTGTCCTATATTACATTGCTACATGGAAATATGCAAATGTTCATACAGTCATTTTAATATTTAAACCTCTTACCTTAACTACAGGATATCATTGGAGAAGTTTTGATATCACTCAAATGTCTCCCCACATCACAGAAGATAGAAATTGGGATCCTGAAGTTCCAAACAAGCTCACATAGCTTTATTCAAGAAAGAGGTACAGTGCATTCATTGAAGTATAAGCCTCAAATATCTATCTATCTATCTATCTATCTATCTATCTATCTATCTATCTATCTATCTGTCTATCTGTCTGTCTATCTATCATTTGTCCAATAGTGGTATGGCGACTATAATTTAAATACACAGTCCATATATGATGATCCAATTTCAGTGAAACAGAGAGAGAAAGTTCATCCAAAAATTGTTTATTTTGATCCTTCAATGAGTTGTCACAGGTATTACAGCATTATGGAAACCTCCCAACGTGTTTTGTCTAGACAAGACTTCATCAGGGGAACATTTTTACAATCTTTCAGCAAAGATAGATTCTCAAAGTGTCCTTGGGAAAATTCCTTTTTCTTTTGGGAAGAATAGAAATATTCCTGGCAAGTATAATACTTTCTACATATAGAGCTATAGAACATGCACCAGAGCCCTCTGATGTGGGTAACTATCACTAACCCTGTATATTTGTTTTACAAAGTGCAAGAAGCGCTGCAACCTTATTGCCAAACTAAATATGATAGGGCATGTGAACAACATATAAAACACTCCAAACAGTGGCGTAACTATGGTATCGCAGACCCAGTGGTGGATCGGGGGAGCCAGCACTGGCAGGCTCTGCAGGGCATGATAAAAAGGTAGAGAGGTACAGACAAGACAGCTGGTTGGTGCACATTAGCTCTCCCACTGGTTAAGGCTATACACACAGAGCCTAATGGCTGCTGTGTATAGCGTGGGCTGTGAGCCGGGAGCCCTGCCCTTTCCGGGAGAGGGCAGCCAGCTCAGGAGGGGGGGGCGTTGCTGCTGGGAGGGAAAAGGGGTGGGTAGGGGGCGGATCCACATGGGCGGCTACTTGTTGGGGGCATGGCCAGAGCGATAGTGCTGTTTTAGCCACGCCCCCGAAGTGCAATGCCGGGAGGGTAAGGGTAGTCCATTCCGGGAGGGTAGGCAACCCTGTTATATTATCTATAAAGCTGCTCAGAACTGAGCTATACCTCCTATCCAGACAAGGGGTCAAATGTAATAAGATATAGAGTAATAAACTACCAGCTAATCAGCTCCTATCCTAGACTGTGATTGAAAAATGTAAAGCAGGAGCTGATTAGTTGGTTGTTTATCACTCTCCATTGTATCACTTTTTCAAGCTTAGTGCATTTGAGCCTGGGAAAGCTAGTGCAATAGTCCAAGTGGGCACAAGTGGAATATACACAAAATACCTCATCTCAATCAAACAATCCCAAATTTTTTTTTAAAAAATGTCATTGTTCATGCTTTTTTTTTTTTTTTTTTTTTTGCTACCTCTTCTTGGCTGCTATTGATTTTTCACTATTGACAACTAAAAGTGATATGGACAGAGTCAGGACAAAGTTACAGGGAGAGGATTAGTATAGAGGAGGCTAGCATAGAGGTGACAGGGTCAGGACAGGGGCCAATACTGAGATGACCAATGCCAGATATGTGTCAACAGGCTCCCCATAGGCACCACATTTTTCCTCCCCTCACAACCTATTTTAACATTTCATTATTAAGTTATATGAATACTTACCTACCCTCCCAGAATGGCCAGGAGGCTCCTGAAAATTGGGTCCCCCTCCCGGCCACACAGAAGGGTGATCAAGTCTACCACATGCCCCCGGCCTCTTCCGCATCTTCCTACCCTGCCGGTAAAATCCCACAATTTACTGGTGTTTGCAGAGGAGGAGGAGCTAAAATGTCACAATTTGAGTGATTTTAGCCCCTCCCGCTCCAAGTAAACACCTGCGGAGCTGGATTCGGATGTCTGTAGTGAACCATAGCAGTTACCATCACAGTTCAGTGTTTAAAAATTCACCCATGTCAACTTATGCACTCTCGGCAGCAAACATTGATAAGTAGAACAGAGAATTTCAGCAATTCCTTTAAAACATATAGTCTTACAGCAATTCAGAGCAGCATGAAGTAGGGATAATCATCTCATCACAATGGTTCACAACCATCAATGTATTTGTTGCGATGGCAGTAGTTTTACCATTCAATGGTAGTGTTCCGATGCTTGTTGCCATCAAATGGTAAACATTTGATGATGTTGTGATGGTTCTGGCCCCAGTCCTGTCCCCGGCTGGGAATGCTGAAGAGTTTTGTGCATGTGTGGCCAAGCTAAAGATGTTTTGCACATGCACAAACAATGCTTTTTTTCACATGGGCAAATCACATGATTTTTTTCTCTAATTCTTTTGATGCACTTTTCATCCCTAGCATGAAGTACTATATAAGGGGGTAAGTTTAATCTGCTTTGCAGGGAGGGAGCAAGTAGCAGAAGTTTTTGTCAAGTCGGAGCTGGCTGGTCCCTTCTGTAGCGTGAACAATGGCCAGTTACAAAGAGAAAGGGGAAGAGACAGCCAGGACCACCAGGCAAAGCATGCTGACCAGCAGCAGCACTGCCTGGCTAGCCATATTGTAGGTAACCCATTACACCCCATTGCGATGTATGTGTATAAAACTAATACAACACTGTAGGACTTAACAATAAAAGACTCAAAAAGTAAAGCAGTCAAACCTGCACTCTAACAGTCCATTGGGGAATTAATTGCAGATGTGAAGAGTCCGGCAGTCATAAGAACAGGATCTAAGGGTACTGAGACACCCTAAAGCTCTGAATTGAGATGATCACTTATCAAGTATAATCAATTTTGGTGTAATGGCAAACAGCAATATGAAAGTAAACAAATGAAATCAGGGGTTAGGAATTCTACAAGGATCATTCAGACCAGGAGCCAACCTCAACTGAGATATTTCCACGCTCAGCCAAGTATTGGTTTATCTACACTTTACTATCAATGCTGGACAAGGCAACTTGGAAATAACAGCACATACAGTGCCAAACATGTCCACTGTCATTTCCACCCATGAACAAACAATAGCCAACGAGTATGAAGACATCTGGTGCCAAATCAAAGTGTGGGCCATGAAGGGGGTGTGATGCATGTGTGGGAGTTCAGTGTCCAGAGACAGTCAAGATGTGGTGAGAAGTAGTTGAGCAGCAGCACCACTTACTGAGTTATACTCTGGGAAATAAACTATGCCATCCCTAACACAGCACCAAACCAGATAGGGGACCATAAAGTCACCAACCCAAACACCATGATATCCAGTAACTGTTACTGGATGCAGAAGGCGATTTTCTAAAAAGTAACCATCTGCACCACCCATTAAAAGGGAAACCCTTTTGTAACAGCTATCAAGTGCAAAAGTGATTAGAACCAGGTTAACAATCCTTTGACTCCATAAGTTGCCAGCAGCTGATAGACTTGATTCTCAGGTACCAGGTCGCATTGAATGATGGTTTTACTCTGTAATTGAGTCAAAGATCCAGTTATCATTTCAACTGTAAGTAAGGGAGACCTACTGTATGTCAGAATAGTGGAGATGGACTCAAGATGGTAAACTCTGGTAAGTAGCAGCATGAAGTAACACAAGAAGTAACACAAACCATGTGTCAACACCAGGGTCTATCCTTTGTGTGTAAATGGGCAGGGTATTGTTTCTTTATTACTGAATGTTGCCAAATGATACATGCATATTATGAATACTGTATATTCTAATGGCTTAGTTGAACATTGTCAGTGATACAGACCTGTTTTGGAAGATTTTGGTACACCGTTTCTTTAATTTGTGCATGTAGTAAAATAATTGTATGTGTTTTTTTGTCCTATTATTTCAGATGTATATGCCAGAATAGATGTCTTCAGTAATCACCATAAGCAGAAACATCAAAAGTCCAGTCTACGGGCAAAGTCTAAAGTGACCGTGTTCAATGAGACTTTTCTATTCAGTCTTCCTAATCCTGGGAAAACGCAGTGTCTGGTTCTCATCTCATTGTATGAAACTGTGGAAGGCGGGAGGAAACTCATTGGACAAGCTTCACTGGGGAACCAGCCAACCCAGCCAGAAGATAGCCATTGGGATCAGATGATGCAATCACTTCGTCACCCGGTAGCGGATTGGCATCCATTGTACATATAAAGACACTATCCAAATTAAGCCTTTTGTTTTTGAAACATTCGGGACAGTACTAAATGGGTTTGTAAATGTAACCAAGGACATGAACTGTTGTAGTAAAATAGTTTAATCATATTACCTCTTGAATTGGAGTTAACTCTTTTCTTTTACCATCCCATATTCACTTCAATTGCAACTGATATCTAGATTAATATTTTAGCCATTCTGGTTCTTAAATAGGGGTATGCATCCGGCACACCCTGAACCTGGAGAACCAATGACAAGTTCTTAGAACACAATCAGCTGCTTGGTCTCAGTCCGTACTTCCATGACTTTAGAACATCAAATAGGTTGACACATTGTGAAAAAGTGCCCTGCTACAGCCCTGGAAGCAATGGAAGGTGAAATTACTTATAAATAAGGAAACATAGTTTTTAAAAAGGCAGTCACAATAAGCACAAGGCTTTATGGAACTGCTATAAATACTGTGTTTAATTTACACATGACAGAAGTTTCCATTAAAAGTCATAACATATTTGCTCTCTGTTTATCCTTTGTTGGCAAGAGTGAATTGTGGCGGTGTATCCTACCCGACATTTACGGTAAGTCAGCCAACCACCAGTAGCTCAGTCTCTCCCAACTCATGATCTTATAAGCAAAATTCAGAGTGCTCAGACCCTAATAAGCATGTGTATGGTGGCAATTTTTTCGTTGATTTCCGCACTAGAAACAGTTTGGAGACTGAGCACTAGAGCATTCGCGGAAAAATGGTGCTGTGGCCATTTTTCTAGCCATTTCTGCAGCGCTGCTGCCTCCGACACTGGACTCCAGAGGATAAGTACAGTATTTTAAAATGGGTGCATTGTGGGTCTGCTGGAATCTGCTGTGACTTCTGAAATCAAAGCCAAAACGACAATGGCGCTGATCGGTGGGACTTATATAGGGTCTGGGTCTCGCTCAAGAATCCAACAGCGGGATGGTGACTCATTCTGGATCTGGAAAAATAGTGCTAAGGATCGAATTGCTTGGATGCTGCCTCATATCAGGTAAGTTTGGGGGGGGTCTCTAGGAACCAAGCCAAGATAATTTTTTAATACTACCCTAAAATTTCTATCACAAAACCCATTGTTTGTTGAGTTGTCAGAATTGAGCACGACCAGAGCTTCACATATAGCAGCCCATATTTCCATGGAGTCAATACTTTCGCTGGTAGTTTTTAATTTTAGAGTCTAATTTGTAAGCAGTAATACCAGGGGTAGATTGGCACAACTGTATACTAGCAAAGAGTAATAGACAGAGTAACATGATAGCAGGCATAAATCAGGCTCTCCAAGGTAAGTGGAAAAAAATGTAAAATGCCACAGGACTACAGGTAAGCATGCAGACAGGGTCAGATTAAGGCTTGGGGGGGGGGGGGGGGGGGGGGGCTGGGGCACGTAAGAAATGATTGCTTGGGTAAAGAGGGATATATTAGATTGTGCATAACTTCCCTCTCAATATATGATTGGCGTCACCTGTGTTGAACAATTCTATTTAAAATAAAGACACTACAACACAGGTGATTGCAGTCAGAATTTAAGAGGGAAGTCCAGGTAGTTACCATACTGTGCCGTCTGCAATGGTTCACATGAGTATATTAAATTGGTACTTGTTTCCTAGAACGGCGCCCACGATTTTGATCTTAGGCATCGCAAGGAAAAAATTGCGTCGGTCGCATCGCATGCGGCCAAAAAATCGCATGCAATGTGACCGACGCGATTACCGCGATTTTACATAGGGAACAATGTTAAATGGCCCAATTGACCCGATTTCACATAGGGAACAATATTAAATGGCCCACAGACCCCAAATACCCACCCTGAAGTGTGAAATGGCCCCCCCAATTGTTAACGCCACCCCACCATCAACGTCAACCTGAAGCGTGGCGAGCGCAGCGAGCGGCGGCGGTACGCGTCCTCCGACCTTTTTATATCCCCACTATCCACGTCGGCGTGGAGTTGAGAATTGAAAGTGTGGCGAGCCCGAAGCGTGGCGAGGGGACGCGGAACACGCTCCCCAAGCGTGGCGAGCGCACACGGATTACTTAACATGTATTCCGCGTCCGCTCGCCACGCTTCGGGCTCGTATTCCACGTCCCCTCACGGGGCTCGCCACACTTTCTATTCTCAACTCCACGCCGACGTGGATAGTGGGGGTATGAAAAGGTCGGAGGACGCGTACAGCCGCCCCTCGCGGGCACGCTACGCTTCGGGTTGACGTTGATGGTGGGGTGGCGTTAACAATTGGGGGGGCCATTTCACACTTCAGGGTTGGTATTTGGGGTCTGTGGGCCATTTAACATCGTTCCCTATGTTAAATCGGGTCAATTGGGCCATTTAGCATTGTTCCGTATGTAAAATCGGTAATCGCGTCGGTCGCATCGCATGCGATTTTTTGGCCGCATGCGCTGCGACCGACGTGATTTACATTTTACCATGCATTTCTATGTAAAATCGCGGGCATCGCATCAGTCGCATCGCATGCTATTATAATGGCTGGGGAGACCCCCTGACAGAGGGGGGCCCGGGGTACTACGCATGCATAGGTTAATGAAGAGTACAACCTATGACTTTTTGCACTGTGAATCTTCTGTATATTTGCCTATGAAAAGAGGTGTTTTCATAGGCATTTAGCATGTCAGCATTAACCACGTTAACATTTAGCATGTCAACACGTGCAGTGGACACCTACCTGCTAATGAATCTTGGGTGGCTCTCATGGTGACTTCTGGGTCTGGTGGTCATGTGGTACAATGGTCTTCATTGTTATTGTTGACATTATAGATGCATCACCTCCATTAGATTAATTCACAGGTGCTAGTCCATGTTTATTTGCATCCCCAAGTTTCTCATTCATCTTGCTTACTGTATGTTGTATGTATGATGTATTTATTATAGGGATGTGCACCGGCCACTTTTCGGGTTTGGGTTCTGATTACCTTGAGGTTTTGGGTTCTAATGGGTTTTGGCAAAACACCTCCTAAGTGTTTTGTGTTTGGATTTTTTGGGTTTTGGGTTCTGATTTTTTGTTAAAAAAGCATAAAAACTGCTAAAATCGCAGAATTTTGTTTTTATTTTTTGATCCTACACTATATTAACCTCAATAACATTCATTTACTCTCATTTCCAGTCTATTCTGAACAGCTCACACCGTACAATATTGTTTTTAGGGCAAAAGGTTGCATCGAGGTAGCTGGATATCTATGATAAGCCACACAAGTGTGCGTCACAAACACTAGACTGATATGGCACACTTAGCATCCCCTCTAGGCTGATACTGCACACCTAGAATTACCCCTGGACTAACATGGTAGCATCACCCCTGGACTGATACAGCACATTTAGCATCACCCCTGGATTGATACGGCACACTTAATAGCACCCCTGGGCTGATACGGCACACAGCATCACCCCTGGACTGATATGGCACACAGCATCACCCCTGGACTGATATGGCACACAGCATCACCCCTGGACTAATACAGCACACTTGGCAGCACCCCATGAATTATACAGAAGACTTGGCAGCAACCCATGAATTATATGACACATTTGGCTCACCCCAGGAATTACACGTAATACATGTAGGCACCCCTGACCTGATACAGCACACATGGAATTATACGGCACAGATGGAGGCACCCCTGGACTGATACGGCACACATGGCGGCAGGCATGGAATTATACGGCAGACATGGCAACACTCCTGCAGTAAAAAAAAAGGAAAACTTTTATTCTTTTAATTAAAAAAAAAGAGCAGCACACCTGGAATAATACGGCAGACTTTAGTAACACCACTTGAATTATACGGCTCTCTTGGCTCACCCCTGGACTGATACAGCAAATTTAACAGCCCTTGGAGTAAAAAAAACAAAAAAAGGGCAGCTCCCCTGGACTGATACAGGACACATGGGGGCACCCCTGGACTGATACGGGACACATGGGGGCACCCATATAATTATAAAGCGCACACGGGGGCACCCCTGGACTGATATGGGACACTGGGCACCCCTGGAATTATACGGCACACATGCGGGCACCCCTGGACTGATACGGGACACTGGGCAGCACAGCTGGACTGATATGGCACACTTAACACCCCTTGCAGGTTAAGGGAAAAAAACACCTTTTTTTATTTAAATAAAAAACAAAAAACTTTTTTTTTCAGAGAGCCCCCGTTAAATGTCCCCCACAGTAGTCCCATATAACAGCCCCCCTTTAGTAGTAGCCTTAGTAATGCCCCCTTAGTAGCTGTAACCTGAATAGTTTTCCACTTAGTGGTTCCCCTTTAGTAGATGTACAAAAGTTCCTGCACCATTAGTTCCCCCTTAGTAAACGTACCTTTAGATTCCCGACTTTTACAGTTGTCCCCCTTGAGCAGCCCCACTCAGTTTATGCAGCCTCTATTTGATCCCCCAATAGTTGCCCCTCCTTAGTATATCCCCCCACAGTGTTTTTTTTGTCCCCCATAGGTTTTTCTTCTGTGCAGACAGCACGGCAACATCCGTGCTGTCTGACTTCTACATGCAGAATGAAGATGGCGCCGGAGCCGGACCTTTTATAGAGATCCAAATCCGACGCAGGATGATGACGTTTTGGCCTCGATTTGGACTCCTGAAAATGGCGGGACCCGGCGAACTCCTCGGATCTGTCCTCGGATAAGGTAAGTTCGTGGGGGTTTGGATCTCTAGGATCCGAAACCCGCTCATCTCTAGTTTTAACAGTACATAACAGTTCAGTTAAAACTGGAATCGACTCGTACCGAATTAAATGGTCTACATATGAGGTAGACAATAAGGTGTAGGGAGGGACATATGCTTGTCACAATGGAACCAAGAACTCCTCTCACTTTCTTTAGATGCTGATGAATCTCAAATGGATAAGAGAAACTTCATGGTGCAGTATAACATACTTTTATTCACACACAATTAAAACATCACACAATGTAAGGGATCTCAGGGCTCTCACCATTCAATTATGTCCACATGTGATTGTAGACACAAAAGCATAAAATGTAAAACCACCACAGGCGTCCCTGGATACTGGCTGTAAGGTGAAGTCTGTCCGGTCCCCTTCCAGAGTGTTTTCAAACGCCTGCCCTTATCAGACTTTGTCAGAATAATACCCTTGATCCCTTATGCCCCTTTCATATCCCAAGCCGGTTGGACCCAGGATCGGTAGATTCAGATTAAACCTGGGTCACCCATTTTACAGAGGGCAAACTGGATTTAACCCTTCTTATACCGGCTTGAAATACCAGGTTGGTTGACCCAGGTTATTCGGTGTGGTGTGTTCACACTGGATCACACAAACTGGATCATTTGTATGATGTGAAAGGGGTATTATTTATTAAGTTAGTTAGTTACTTATACACCTTTCACACCACAAAAATAACCCGGGTCAATTGCTGGGCCAGTGTGGGCTGTAAAAGGGCTATGTTGAATATCCTGGGTTCAGCAACCCGCCAATCCAATCAGGGAATAAACAGTGTTATTCCTGGGTCAGACTCAGGTTGCTGGGCAGTCTGAATGGGTATTCCGGTTCAAGCGACCCAGGTCCCATTCACTTCTATGGAGGGGGCAGCAGCATCACCTCAGTGCTGCCTCCTCCCCTTGCCTGACACGTCACCACTCTGCTTTGCTCCCCCAGATGATGTCAATAAGCCGGGTAGCTGTCAATAAACCAGGTAACACCACATAGTGCAAATGCCGGGTCGCTCCCAGGATGGGCCTGTGTCCAAATCCCAGGTCGTATTTGCGATGTGAAAGGGGTATTATTTTACAGCACTTCATTATATGGAGACCAATGGGGTGGCTTAATTTACCATGGTTGCTAATTATTGGGACTAAAGGGAAACGGTTTTGTTTTTCACTGACGCTTTTCCTGTGTTGGAGGCACCAGAATCTCAGCCCCAGATAAATCTCACTGAAACGGATTTCCCATTTGCTTGTGATCTTCCTGGTGTAATTTTGACTAGCCTGTGTCTTCTGCCATTGTAGCTGGTTAAGAATTTGGAGTATACACAATGCCCCTATTATTTATTTGTTTCTAAAGCTGGGTCAAATAACATTTGAGATTAAATTCCACTAAAACTGAAGTAAGATTCTGCAACACAGCCTAGGACACAATTTTCTGCCCAACATGCATACTCTACATATAAAGTCAGATGAGTCTGTAAATTAACTTATTTGTACAATGTTTCAAGTTTTGGAATAGTTTTATGTGTAGGAGCTTATTTTATTGCTTTGCATATTATACAGTAGGAAATCTGCCAGTGTGTTCCTAATACAGGATGAAGTCTGGCCCTCCAGTGGAAATATCACTGGTAGGTTTTGTCATCATTGTCCAACTTTAAAATATATGTGGCCAGTTCCTGGGCTGCGGGGAAGTCATCTACATGAATAAAAGAGTCTTTGGGAATGAAGCGCTCATAATTTTCTCGAGATGGGCCCATAACTATTGGCACAATACCAAATGTGAAGGCATTATACCACAGTTTCTCCGTAATGTAGTCTTCATGAATTGAGTTTTCGAAGGCCAGATAAAATTTGTACTTGGAAAGTATTTGCTGCTGTTCACTTCTAGGCAGAGGAATATGCTGTCTTCCATATACGTAAATGGATAAAAACTTGTTAATCTGTTCATAATAGTTCACCCTCCGAGACTGTGGGTTCCAATTACTGACTACACAGGCCACCAGCTTAGTCTTTGGCGGGATGGTGAAGTTCTCTTCATCCTTATTCTCCTCCAACCAGCCATAAAGGTGAGAATATGTCAGAGTCAGTCCTGTAGGACATGGTCAGATTGATGAGATTGTCCATAAAATGTAAGTTTGGGCTCTTCGATGGGGACTCCTTGTTAAACCATACCCAATACTGACTTGGTGGTCTTGGTAAATGAGGTAACAACTTTTTAGAGTGGAATATAGTCATGTGATGGATAACAATCGTGTCCGCAGAAGAAAACAATGTCCTATCAGCAGTATAGACGCAATCACTGATATCAAGGTAAGATGGACATTCATTAAGGCGAAATTTATTACCTAATGGCCAAGTCCATAGCAAGATGATTCGAGCATGTCCACTTGTTTCCTGTGCAGGTTCCCCATATTAAGCTGCACCACTTGCTGAGGGAATTACATTGTTATACAATAGAAATAAAATGGCTGCAATGCACAGCTTTACAATACATATTATAAATAATTTCTTCAAAGATGTTTTCCGTGAACACTGCATTTAGTTATGTAGAACCACCGTATTGTATTATTTGGAGAGTAGAAGTTTCTCACAATTGTCATCCCTGTTGGAGAAATAAAGAAAACATGATACCTCAAAGTAATTATGTGAAATTATGTCAGACATGAAAATGGAACAAACTGTGCCCCATCGGTGTAGGTGGCCGGGCAGTGTGGCATACAGGCTACTAATTTCTAAATGGTACACTGTGCCACCATACTGGCACCACTAGCATTGCTTTTTTGTATTTCAGAAATAATAGTCAAAAACAGGTCAAATTGGGTGGTGGATGATAGATTGACAATCAATAGGTCAACAGTCAATGGGGGAATTTTACTAAGACAAGAGTGTTATTTCACATGAGAGGTTGCTACGGGCAACCAATCATAATCTTCTTATTTATTTAGCACCTTCTAAAACATAATAGATAGTATCTGATTTGTTTCCCATAGCAACATCTCATGTGAAATATAACTCTCATCTTAGTAAATTTCCACCAATAGGTCAACACCATAGGGTCAACATGTAAAAAGTCAACAGTACAAGAGGTTGACAGGAACAATAGGTTGACCGGTTCAAAAGGCTGACAAGACAATGGTCGACACATTTATGGGAACACATTTTTTTCATGTTTCTCAACTTTCCTTTTTTTACTATCCATGAATATAACTATTTGGAATGGTATGTTGTGGTGAGTGAAGCGAGGCAGCGAGGGGATGCATACTTCCTAATTTGGGTCATATATTGTTAAAAATAGAAATGTGTATACGTTTTTTGTTGTTGACCATATCCCCGTTAACTATTTAACCCTTCCAACCTTTTGTACCCGTCGACCTTTTGTAAACTTTTGACCCTGTCAACTTTTTGTACACATCAACCTAATAATCCTATGTGTTAACCTATTGACTGTCATCCATTTGTACTCGTTGACCATCTGACTGTCTATTTGTTAATCCACACCCGTATAATCATAGGCGTGCGCACATTGGCCCTTATTCTGATCGGTGCGGCAAGATCCAATTATGCGGCCAGGACCGTGCGTGCGAAACCCCGCCTTCCATACGGATCACAAACTCCGTCCGTACGCGGTAAGAAGCTGGCCGAACGTGTATTTTTCACGGAATACGCCTCCTCCATCTAAGGGAACCTCCCCCATCATTCGATGGTCTCAGACCATCGAATGCAGGACCGAGTGCTCCACCAGCTCCCGCAACCTCAGACGACACGGACATTTTTCCGTGCAAAAGCAGGGATCTGGGCGGGCAGCTGACATCCGGCGATGTCATATGTCCGCCCCATACACGTGCATCACGGCCGCATTACCATACGTACGCCCAGCGTTTGCATGGGAACGCCGATGAAACGCGGGGTGTATGCATATGGTAATGAGCCCAAATAGCCCTTCATGCCCCTCTCCACCCCCTGTTCGGAGTGTTCACATATCATGCGGGATTTGGCCGTACGCCCCGCTCGCACATGCGCAGAGACGCCTCTGCACATGCGCAGACACAAAACATCGGCGGGCCGAACGCACGCGGATATATCCGCACCGACCAGAATAAGGGCCATTGAGTGTTAAGGGTGCACAGGCACCCCCTAATGCTGTGCCCCCACCCCCACAGTTTTTGCTGCTAGTAATACCAGCAATACCTTTTACCAAAGACTTTTGCTTTTTAGACCTGTATTCCATTAAAACAAGCGTCCATCAATCAATTATGTGTGTTTTGCATTATTAATTGTTTTACACCATTGTCATATCACTACATCTGTGTCAGCCAGATATGATTTTGACTTTATTTGCATGTACTGTTACACAGAGTAATTAGAAGATTAAAACTGAAACAGGCAGGATATAATGGTGTGGCTGAGAATCGTTTTATATTGTAGTGAGTACACGCCTGATTGGCGGTGTTAGACAGACCCAATGGCGGTGTTAGACATGCCCAATAGGTGGTGCTAGGCACACCACTTTGACAGTGCACCCCCTAATCTCCCCAGCTCAGTGCATTTTACCATGTCCTACCACCCTCAGAGTGGCAAACACATTTTAACACTAATCTATTGCATGCATAGACTGATCGAATATCTTTACTCAGCTTCGGTACAAAATCCTGGTAAGCATTTTAACCAAGCTCCTATTCCTAAACCCCCTCCCACAGTCTGAAACTATCACCCCCCAACAGTCTTAGTCTATTCAACCCCCACCACAGCCTAACTCCACCAGTGCGAAAACCACTCCTCCATTGCTTAACCCCTGTGCATACCATTGAGTTTCTGAACATAGGGATTCTGTTCTCAAACTTCTGAATGTCAAGACCCCACTTGCTGGTAACCCCTTTTATCTGTGTGATTAATAATGTAGACATGAATGACAATTACACCCAAGCTTGGCAGCCATGCGGGATGCCAGATGAACTTGGATGTTTTAAGAAAATCACTTGTAAGGCAAATACCATGCCTTGTAAGTGATTGCCCCATTAAAAAAAACTGAGTTCGGCTGATATTCAGCTAGGCCACTGAACTCGGGAGTCATTGCATCTGTCCCGAAAATAACAGTAAACTAGGTGTAACAAGGTTAATAGAAAAAGCTTTTTGCATTTTCACACATTTCACATATAAAAAATGTAAAATGGACTAGTCACCATAATCATTACCCTTGTTTTCTGCATTCTACTGTATATAAATTCAAAAAAACAGATCTAGACAAAATAAGCACTGCTTCATCCCACCAAACACCACCTAGGTTGTTTTAACCCCCTATCCTATCATACATTATTTTTTAGGCGAAATATCACCATTGACATATATTGTTCTTTTAAAACCTAGATGATTGGGCGATGTGTAAAATTAAGTAGAATGCTTTTTGCTGTCCATGTTTTTTTTTTACTGGTTAGCCTACATCAGGAGTAGGCAATAAGTGTCCCTCTAGCTGTTGTAGAACTACCCATTCCAGAATGCCCTGTCATAATTATTCTATTTAGCCATAATAAAGTGGTTGCAGGGCATGATGGGAAATGTAGTTCTACATCATCTAGAGCAGTGGTAGCCAACCCTAGCCCTCGAGAGCTACCAACAGTTCACAATTTCCAGACAACCTAGCTGCTGCACAGCTGCACTCCTTACTCACTGACACATTTTAAAAGATACACAGATGGAGCTAATTAGCTCACTTGTGATTCTGTGAGGAGACCTGCAAAACATGCACTGTTGGTAGCTCTCGAGGACTAGGGTTGGCTACCCCAGATCTAGAGGTTCACTTATTGCCCACCCCTGGATCCCTGGATTTGATGCTTCCGTATATCAACACCCTGGTTTGCTATCATGATCAGAGGAGTATGTGGCCAAGACAGTATTATTCAGTTAACTATTTTCTAACACATATATCACCTCCATGCCCACTGTACAGAGCTCCATGGTCTGAAAATAAACAATAAGAACACAGTTCTAATTTGGTCAATTTTAAGGGGAATACTTATGCACCTCTTTTATAAGAATCCACTTATACATTGCCCCATTAGTCAAGAATTCCCTAGGCAACACACGTTTCACCCTTTACAGATACACCACTGTTTTATTGTATTGCAATGCTTTATTACATTAGGTGTAAAGTACTAAAGTTCACATAGTACATTTCATTGAATCATATTCTAAGGCTTTAACTCATTTGAACCAGTCTCCAAATCTTGAAATATTCTTATTCTTAGGGGCATTTTTTACTGCTTTGCATACCCTACAGTAATCTATCTGGAAGCTAGTGCCTGCAAAAGGATGAAATCTGGACCTCCAGTGGAAATATTGCTGGTAGGCTTTGTCATCACTGTCCAACTTTAAAATATATGTGGCCAGTTCCTGGGCCGTGGGGAAGTCATCTACATGAATAAAAGAGTCTTTGGGAATGAAGCGCTCATAGTTTTGGCGAGAGGGGCCCATAACAACTGGTACAATACCATTTGCAAAGGCATTTTTCCATAGTTTCTCAGTAATGTAGTCTTCATGAATTGAGTTTTCAAAGGACAGGTAAAATTTGTACGTGGAAAGGGTTTTCGTATAATTTCTAGGCAGAGGATTATGCTGTTTTCCATATATGTCAATGGATAAAAAATTCTTAAGCTGCTCATAGTATATCACCCTCGTGGAGTTTGTTTTCCAGTTACTGACTGCCCAGGCCACCAGCTTAGTCTTTGGAGGGATGGTGAAGTTCTTGTTTTCCTTATTTTCCTCCAACCAGCCATAAGGTGTGAATATGTCTGAGTCAGCCCTGTAGGACATGGTCAGATTGATGAGGTTGTCCATAAACTGTAGGTTTGGGCTGTTAGATGGGGACTCCTTGTTAAACCACACCCAGTACTGATTTGGTGGTCTTGGCAACTGGGGTAGTTGGCTTTGAGAGTTGGATACGTCCCAATGATGCATAACAACCGCATCAGCAGAAGAAAACAATGTTCTATTATCGGTATAGAAGCATCCACTAATATTAAGGAATGGTGGACAAACATTAAGGGGAAATTTATAATGCCCAAATGGCCAAGTCCATAGCAGAATGATTCGAGTATGTTCAGCTTGTTTCTCTGTAGTTTCCACATGTTCAATTGCATCAGTAATTGCTGGATGACTTACACGGTTGTACAGTGTATACAAAATGGCCGCAAGGCACAGCTGTGCGATACATATCATAAAGGATTTCTTCAGAGACCATAATTTTCTTAAATTCTTCATTTATTTATGTAGAAACACTGTAACAATAGGGCAAATTAGTTGGAGAATAAACTTCTCGTCACTGTTGAAGAAATAAAAAAAAATTTACATCAAAATTACAATGTGATACAGCTATTTTAGCAGTGAAAATTTGCTCTTTTTAAAACATATGTCAAACTTTGATACGATTTAATTTTTAGTATTATTGTTATTACAAAACAATATTTTAAATAATGTAGTTCATAATTTTTTTGCTATATTCACTGATGATTTTAATCTATATTAAACAATTAAATTGCCCAACAAAAACACATTGCACTGTGGGAACACTCAAGTTGAATGTTTTAGTGGAGCTGCAGCTCTGCTTTCTCTGAAAACTGAGCTGCAATTGGGGATTTGGCTTTGCCTGTCTGAGGCAGCCGAAACAAAATCCTAGATAAAAAATGGGTAATTGAATATCCCCCGGCAAGCCAATTACCCACCAACATGACTCATTGAATTTGGTACACAATGCTCTGCTCCTGGACTTCCCTCTTAATGTATGATTGTGTGGAACTAGGTAATTGACGAGAAGGGTGTTTCAACTCAGGTGATGGCAATCATACATTAAGAGGGAAGTCCAGGAACAGAGCACTGTGTACCGAATGCAATGGGTCATGTTGGAGAGCATGCGGTAATTGGATAGCGCCATTTTTATTGATAAGTATTGTTTAACAATTATAAACCCAGCTACCTTATATAGAAAATAATATATATATATATAAATATATATATATATATAGACAGCAGAAATAACAGTGCGCAAATAGGTCAGAAAGCCAGTGTCCAATTTAGACAATATACCCTTAGAGGATCTCCTCCACAAATGTCTCTTTATATTGCACTCAGGTGAAGTATGTCCCCGACAGCTTTAGCTCTCCACCTCACAGAGGTAATCCTGAATCCACAGGTGGTTTATCTAAAAGAGAATGATGAGAGCAAGCGCTCATAGTGCATGAATCTGTTTAAAAGTTTTATTGGACACAGGGTAAAAATACTGGTGATACAGAGAGCAGGGATCACGTACCGAATCAGGTTGTACATACACCGCTGTACATACACATGGAATAGCTGACTCCGCAGCACATTTGTTGGAGAGGTTACACTCAGATCGATGACGCTAGGCCATGCCCCAACGCGTTTCGTCATCGACTTCGTCAGAGCCCTCTGACGAAGTCGGTGACGAAACGCGTTGGGGCGTGGCCTAGCATCATCTCTGACCGGAGTTGAACTTTTGGAGAACTGATCACTGCTGCCGCTTGCTGCTGGAACAGACCGCTACAGTCTGCTGTATACTGTGTGCCACCTGTTGGTAATCGATCTGAGTGTAACCTCTCCAACAAATGTGCTGCGGAGTCAGCTATTCCATGTGTATGTACAGCGGTGTATGTACTGCACTGCACTGTTCACCTTGACAAAGGGGTACCTTATGCCCCGAAACGTTGGTATGCTATTTTTGCACTAATATACGTTTTTGAAATTTCCCAGAGTGCCGCTGTCTGCTTCTTTGCCTATATATATATATATATATATATATATATATATATATATATATATATATATATATATATATATATATATATATATATATATATAGTATCCCAAACGGATGTCACTCAGCAAATAAAGCAGACAAAGAAGATAGTATCTTTAGCCAACGTTTCAGGGCTTTGGCCCTTTTATCAAGTCTTGATAAAAGGGCCAAAGCCCTGAAACGTTGGCTAAAGATACTATCTTCTTTGTCTGCTTTATTTGCTGAGTGACATCCGTTTGGGATACTGTAAACTTCATTGTTTGGATGAGCACCAGTTCCAGCAGCCTATACAATAGAGTGCCGGTCAATTTGGGACTGTGTATATATATATATATATATATATATATATATATATATATATATATATATATATATATATATATATATATATATATATATATATATATATATATATATATATATATATATAGTGATATTCAAGTAGGGAAATGTGCACTCACAAAATTCATCCAGTATGTGCTGGGGTGTCCACAAGCTCAGGTTATACACTTAGTTAGTGTTAGCCATACATATCCAATAGTATAGAGCGCACTCACCAGACTTTTTTTCTCCAGAGTCCGTTTAAAATCACAAAACTTTAATAATCCGGTACTTGTGTAGTTTCACGGCGCCACCGAACGCACAGCCTGTGTCTGAAACTTGGCAGTCTGCCAGACTTTGTGTTTACTGTGCGCGTGCCGCTCTAGCTGTTCTCAGCGCAGCGTATGGCTGCTTTCCTTATGTAAGCTACGTTATCAGCATAGTGCTGGGCAGCAGCAGTGCACCCAGCGCTGACAGGTCACTGTGGTACTTGTAGTTCCACAGTGAAATAGGCAGTCCTGCGCAACGCTGACAACCCGGCAATTTAGATGCTAAAGCGTCTAAATCCAGACTCCCTGAACTGGACACCCCGGCAATTTAGAAGTCTAGATTTAGACGTCTAAATCCAGACTCCCTGCAAACCGCTAAGATGGGGGCATCTAAATTTAGACGCTAAAGCGTCTAAATTTAGTAGGGTCTAGGGGTACACTACTAAACCTGTTCACAATTACACTAGTCGACGTAACAGCTGTCGACCTTGTTAATTCCACTATCCACACCAACCCGAAGCGTGGCGAGCGCAGCGGTACGCATCCTACGACCTTTTCATACCCCCACTATCTATGTCGGCGTGGAGTTGATTTTATAAAGTGTGGCGAGCGCAAAGCATGGCGAGCGCGAAGCATGGCGAGCGGATGCAGATACCTGTGAAGCCCGCGAGACGCTTTAGCGTCTAAATTTAGATGCCCCCATCTTAGCGGTTTTCAGGGAGTCTGGATTTAGACGTCTAAATCTAGACTTCTGGGTGTCCAGTTCAGGGAGTCTGGATATCAGTGACGTGCGGTGAGGTCAGTGGCTGGTGAGGCACTGGCTAGTATCAGAGCCAGAGCTCATGGTGGTCAAATTGAACTTAAGCCCCACACATACCAGAGGACTAGGGACACCCACAAACTGACCTGTCACCTGCCAATATAGTCAGCAGTTTAGTACTGTCCCACTACCTTCCTGCCAACTTCCGGCTCACCACAGCCCCAATGTCCCAGGGCCGGCACATGCTTGTATTACTTAGAGAACGTTTGTTAGAGAAAAGTTTCTCAAATCAATTTTTTTGTACTACTGTCTTGTAGAACAAGAAACTGTGTATTGGCTGTCGAAAGGCCACTGTGTTTCAGAATTGTATCTTCCAAAGGAACAATGTTTCTAGTTACACAGAGGAATGCACTCATCAAGTGTAACTGTCCTTTGTGATTCAGAAAACATTATTTTACTTAGCCCAATGATGGGGAAAATTGCTGGGATGAAAAACGCTCAGTGCATACACACTGTACGGTTTTCACCCTTCTCAGCTATTTTCCTCTGGGTGGATGACTTTCCATAGGAAGACGCTATGGAAAGCTGTCCACCTCGCCACTCATCTGCTGGTAACACCAGCAGATAAGCGGCTGGACCAGAGATGATGCACGCATCTGCGCTCACTTCCCCATACGCACTGAGAGGTTTCCAGCTAAACGTCGCCCAGTGTGTATGGGGCTTAACCCTGTCACTAACACAAGATTTAAGTTGGCTTATGAATACTCAGGACACCCCAGCCACACATGGGTACGTCTATTCTGAACTGAGCCATATACACACCTATCACCACCTCACACACCCCTTATAAATATGGATATATATATATATATATATATATATATATATATATATATATATATATATATATATATAAATATGGGTATATATATAGCCATCACCAACCAACCCATATATACATATTCCAACTATCGTCCCCCAAACACCCGTTATATACATCTATACACAACTATCTTACTGTATATACATCTATCACACCACACCCACCCCTTCTGTATATTATATACACACTCACATATCCTTTATATACATCTATACACACCTGTCAAATCACACCCACCACACCACACTCACCATATATATAATACATATATACACACCAATAACACCCCCACATCCCTTATATACATTTATATACACTTATCACCGCCCACCCACCACTTATATAAATATATAGACCTATAACACCCCCACATGCCTTATATACATTTATACACACTTATCACACCCCACCCACCACTTATATACATTTATACACACTTATCACACCCCACCCACCACTTATATATATATATATATATACACACCTATAACACCCCCCACATTCCTTATAAACATTTATATACACTTATCACCCCCCACCCAACACTTATATAAATATATAGACCTGTAACACCCCCACATGCCTTATATACATATATACACACTTATCACACCCCGACATCCCTTATATACATCTATACACACTTATCACACCCCACCCACCACTTATATAAATATATACACCTATAACACCCCCCACATTCCTTATATACATTTATACACACTTATCACACCCCCACATCCCTTATATACATTTATACACACTTATCACACCCCACCCACCACTTATATAAATATATACACCTATAACACCCCCCACATTCCTTATATACATTTATATACACTTATCACCCCCCACTTATATAAATATATAGACCTATAACACCCCCACATGCCTTATATACATATATACACACTTATCACACCCCACATCCCTTATATACATTTATACACACTTATCACACCCCACCCACCACTTATATAAATATATACACCTATAACACCCCCCACATTCCTTATATACATTTATATACACTTATCACCCCCCACCCACCACTTATATAAATATATAGACCTATAACACCCCCACATGCCTTATATACATATATACACACTTATCACCCCCCCACATCCCTTATATACATCTATACACACTTATCACACCCCACTCACCACTTATATAAATATATAGACCTATAACACCCCCACATGCCTTATATACATATATGTACACCTATAACACCCCCCCACATTCCTTATACACATCTATACACACCTATAACACCCCCCACATTCCTTATATACACTTATCACCCCCCACCCACCACTTATATAAATATATAGACCTAGAACACCCCCACATGCCTTATATACATATATACACACTTATCACACCCCACCCACCACTTATATAAATATATAGACCTATAACACCCCCACATGCCTTATATATATATACATATATATACACACCTATAACACCCCCCCCACATTCCTTATACACATCTATAACACCCCCCACATTCCTTATACACATCTATACACACCACATCCACCCCTAATATACATCTATACACTGATAACACCTCCCATATCCCTTATATACATACACACACACACACACACACATCTATAACACCCCACATACCACGTATACAAATATATCGACCTATAACACCCCCACTTGCCTTATAACACCCCCACATTCCTTATATCCATACATATACACCTATAACACCCCCCATCCTTTCCCCACACAAACAGTAAACAGTGGACACCAATAAGTTAACCTACTTTTTTGGGCTGGCAGACGTTGGGAGGATTTGAGCACGGACACAGAAGCTCCTGCGTTCCTCTGAGGTCTGACTCTGTGTGAGCTCTCCCTTCTTAGTGCAGGCAGAGCTGGATGAAGAGGAAGTGCAGCACGGTAGGGGAAGCTGGATAAGTTCACTGCAGCAGAGAAGTCCCCTTTCCTCCCTGCTTAGCACCCAGTTGATTCTGTGAGGTTCAGATGGGCTGACAGCCACTCAGCTGAAGCAGAAAGCAGGCGCTGTCAGTGCATCCATGTCCACCTATGCCTGCCTTCTGGCATTTCCGTGCTGGGACCCGCCATAAAACAGGACAAACTGACCTGGACCAAGGTTTGCCGGGCAGCCAGAGATTCTGCTAAGAAAATGGAGGTAGGCAACTCTGCACCCACCACCTGCGTGAGTGTGTTGGACCTAATGCCCAATCACATCTGCCTGGCTCGGTGACAGGGTCACTCGTCCCAGTCACTGAGGCACTTGTATAGGTGCCGCTTCTTCAGCTTTCTTAATTGGCTTTTACAGCCTGATGCTTGGATCCCACCCACTGCCCGGCTCCTGCCCGCCCCCTGTTTCAGTTCCTTTACTACCGACAGCAGGAGGCACCGCTCTTGGTGCCTCCAAAACAACAAAAAAAATGGATTAATAATGAATAAAATAATAGAAAGCATATACCTATGACAGAATATGTGTCATAAGTATTTTATTTGTATTATTTTATTATGTTAATCATTTATGACAGGGGAGGCACTGCCTCCCCTGCCTCCCCTGACTGCACGTCCCTGCTGGATTTAGACGCATTAGCGTCTAAATTGCCAGGTTGTCAGCGGTGCGCAGGACTGCCTATTTCACTGTGGAACTACAAGTACCACAGTGACCTGTCAGCGCTGGGTGCACTGCTGCTGCCCAGCGCTATGCTAATAACGTAGCTTACATAAAGGAAAGCAGCCACGCGCTGTGCTGAGAACAACTAGAGCGGCACGTGCACAGTAAACACAGAGTCTGGCAGACTGCCAAGTTTCAAAGTTTCACCGTGCGCGCGGTGGCACCGTGAAATTACACAAGTACCTTTAAAAGATACACAGATGGAGCTAATTAGCTCACTTGTGATTCTGTGAGGAGACCTGCAAAACATGCACTGTTGGTAGCTCTCGAGGACTAGGGTTGGCTACCCCAGGTCTAGTGCATGTGGGGCGACTTCAGCCATGTGCTAAGCGATGGAGTTACCAGATTGCTCAGCACACATCACTGACACAGGCTATACACCAGCAATGTGTGCTGAGCAATCCGTGCTACTGTAACTCTGTTTTTTGAACCACATGCACACCTGAGGTCGACATGCATTGGGTCGATTACTGAAGGTCGACATGTCTTAGGTCGACATAGATGAAAGGTCGACAGGCATTAGGTCGACATCGGGAAAATAAAAAAAAAATAAAAAATCCTTGTTGACCTTTTGACTGTCTACCTAGCCATTGTCGACCTAATGGTTGTTTTGATCTTCCATCCATGTCAACCTTAAGCATGTCGACCTGTTTAAGGTGTCAGCCTTCAGTGGTCAACCTAGGGTTTGTACACCCCATGACACCCATGCCAACTAAGCTATTTTGACTACATGCACTGCCGATTTTGTCTATGTTTACTATGATAGTCTGTGATCTAGTCAAAATTGCCTTGCTGCAGTCTATTTTTGCTCAGTGATACTGACTTAGTAGAGGCCGTGCATCGGGATCAGCTGCATGTTTAACACCGTGCAATTATGGCTAACCTTCTAGGCATTTTTGACTATCTAGTCAAAATTGTCTGCCAAAAATCGCTGTGTGTACACCCCTTAATTCAGCATGGTTCACTAGTGAACAGGTCTGAAATCAGACCCTATGGGGGAAATTTACTCATTTTTGACATATTCTATCCCGAAAATACGGCAATTCGTATTCGTGTTGATGTGCTATCAATACGAATACAAATTGCCGTATTTTCGGGATAATAAATGTCAAAAATAAGTGTATTTCTGGATACAAATACACCTATTTTTTACAAATTTCCTTTAGTAAATTTCCCCCTATATCTCTGGGATGCAATAATATAACGGCAATGTAAATCTTGACAATGAAAATACCTCCACCAAAATACACACAAAGTTGCATACCTCGCAACATGACCCTCTCCAGGAGGGACACATTGCTCTGTTTCTGGACTTCCCTCTTATTTCATGATTGCCATCACCTCTGTGGAAATACCTTCCTTACCCATTAACCTGTTTAAAACAAGCGATGGCAATCAGACATTAAGAGGGAAGTCCTGATACAGAGCATTGTGTCCCTCCTGGAGAGGGTTATGTTGGGAGGTATGGGGTTTTAATATCCATACATAGGGCGGAATTCTCTAAACTAAAAATTCAGTAAAAACCCCATTATCAGGTTTTTACCGCATCTTGCACTGCTCCAAAGATCCCCGGCCGGGTTACCGCGACAGGGGTCATTGCCAGCAAAAGCTGGCAATGCCCCACAGAAGCCTACGGGCTTCTACCGCGACCCACCGCCGCCACGAACAGACCCCCGCCACCCGGCACGAACTCCCCCCTTACCTGTGCCCGGGCAGCAGAGCCCGGACCTGTGACCTCCTCCTCCCTGCACTGTAATCCTCTTCTGGGAGCAGGGAGGAGTAGGAGAGCAGCCCACAGCAGCACATCATCCGGCTGGTTAAGGAAGGGGGAAGCCACTTCACATCGCCAGCTCAATGCAAAGGACAGCTCTTAACACAAGAGCATAATTATCGTATACATTATAATTACGTCTGCGGTAGCCGGTGATGTGCGGTGAACTGTGGGTGCGGATATTAGAGAATCCCGCCCATAATATCAAACACAGGGTTGCCTACCTGACCCTCTCCTTCAGAGAGAAAAACGCTCTATTCCTTGGACTACCCTGGAAATGTATGATTACCATCACCTGTGGGGAGCTACCAAAATCCCTGGTCAGTCCCTAATCTTTGAACACGGTAGTTTCCAGGGTTGGACGCAGCTTCATACCCCATTTAAACAGCACTGTGACCCAGGTCGGATCTGGGTCTGAGCTGTTTACACTGAACCTGGGTCAGCCCAGCTTTTCCCTATGGATGACATAAAAAAAAATTTAGGACTGAAACTGCCAGCCAAGCTTCCCTTAATGATATAAAATAAAAATGAAAAGGCATGACAAGTTAGCATTGAAAAATATTGCTTGGTTTATTTTGTAAAATATTTTTTCAAAAAGTTATATTCAGTGCTCAAGGACACATAGCGGTATAAAAGTGCAGCATCACCCATGTGCTCCCCCCAGTCCCCTTCCCCTGCAGCAGCAGACAATCTCCCATGTGCTCCCCCCCCCCCCAAAAAAAAACATAAATGATAATGCATCCAATTATTATTTTTGTGTGCACTGTCCTCATCCTTCCTGGCTGCTGTCTTTTACCGCTGCAGCGCACTGTGGAACGCATGGCGCTGACTTACGGAAAGGCGTCCTGTGCTTCTGGTAAACTTTCAGCACTACCCGGATGTCCCAACCTGGGACCCAGGTCCAACCAGTGTTCAACCCTGGTCAGGACCTGGGTAGGAAACCAGTGTTACTGGACCTGGGTTGGCTCCTTTTACACCAACGCTGACCTGGGTCCAAAGTGGGGTTTTACATCAGTGTAAAAGGGGTATTATTGATAAGAAAAGTGTTTCACCACAGGTGATGGCAATCATACATTACCAAGGAAGTCCAGGGACAGAGCATTTTATCCCTGAAGGAGAGGGTCAGGTAGACAACCCTGATCAAACATATATATCATTATAGTAACATGATCAAAACCTAGACTAAAAGTGCATACACGTGTACAGATTTTTCTGTCTGATCTATCTGGTGGAAACAAAAACCTGGAAATGTATGGGAGCAAATGACAATCAAAAATTTCCACCCAAATGCAGGAAACCAGAAAAAAATATATGCTTTGATAAATTTGTTATATCAGAATGATTTAGGCAATTTGTCTGGCTGATCACGGCCTGTTTTCAAGCATTTGAGAACAATTTTTGGTACTTATGAGTTATCTGGGCGCCCGATTTTTTGATTGTATGCCTTAAGTTAAGGCATACAATCAGATGCGATGCGATGCGATATCGCATCGCATCGCATCGCATGCGACCATCGGATGCGATGACCCGATTTTTCCATAGGAATCAATGTTAAAATGGACAGAGTCCATTTTAACATGGAATTCAATGGGAAAAAGGGGTCCTCTTCATACCCCTACTATCCAAGTGGGCATGGAGTTGGATATAAACCTGTGGCGAGCGTAGCGAGCCACCGAGCCCGAAGCGTGGCGAGGGGACGGTATTCTATGTCCCCTCGCGGGGCTCGCTACGCTTCGGGCTCGGTGGCGCGCTACGCTCGCCACAGGTTTATATCCAACTCTATGCCCACTTGGATAGTAGGGGTATGAAAAGGACCCCTTTTTCCCATTGAATTCCATGTTAAAATGGACTCTGTCCATTTTAACATTGATTCCTATGGAAAAATCGGGTCATCGCATCGCATCCGATGGTCGCATGCGATGCGATGCGATGTGCCCGATCCGACCCGATTTAGAAATCGGGCGCCCGGATAACTCATAAGTACCCAATTTTTTGATTGTCATTTGCTCCCATACATTTTCGGGTTTTTGTTCCCACCAGATCTTAAGATGTGCGCATAAATTAGCCATAAAATCTTTTGTCCAGCCTGGACAAATCCATACATGTGGACCTTGCACTTCCAACCTGGCACATCTTGGAAGCAGAGCAGCACTGCAGGGGCACACAGGGTGGCAGTTTAATAAACAACCCCCAAAAAAGAGAAATGCTCCAAAGAGCAAAAAATACAAAGAGGTGCAAGATGAAATTGTGCTTGGGCCCTACCACCCACCCTTATGTTGTATACATGCATAGTTTAACAAAGCAATCATTGTCATCAGTGGCGGATTCAGGGGGGGGGCACCCGGGCACGTGCCCCCCCTGTCATTTATTTTGTAGCTGAGGACCAGGGCTTTCCAACGAGCCCAGCCCTGTGTCTCTAGCCCCCCGGGAACCGGAGATATCGCCTGGCAAACCTGTAACGTTTTTTCCCCATAGGATAATATGGGACCCATCAATTCCGACCCCCACCCGGTTCCGACGGCTGCCAGTCCCGCCCTGGCATCACAGAAGCTTGTTGTTGATCTCATTCAATTCCAAATCGCTAAACCTTCAATATGATACCAAGCTGGTCCAAATCGGTCAATCGGTTCCAGAGATATTGCATGTAAACTGAAATTTTTTTTTAAATGTAATTTCATGGCTGTTCATGTTCTTTAAGGGCAGATTACTCTGGAACCTAACATTCCAGTTTCACTGGACCAAAATCATTCAAAGCCCACTCAAAAGTTCTTCAATATAATACTTGTCTCATGTAAATGGGTCAGTTGGTTCCGAAGATAAAGGCGGTTAAATGAGATAACTGGTTAAAGGGGGGAGGGGTGGTTTTCTCTCCCCCTCACACCAGAAAATGCAGGGACTAGGCTGGTGTAAAAGGGGCCAACCTGGGAATGCATTTTCTGGTGTGAAAGGGGTATTATTTCAAATAGCTGGGACCTGCAGTGCTCTGAATACAGCCAGGCTCTGCCACTGTCAGTGGCTATCACTTCTGCTGTCCCCCATTTACCACAAGCATGTATTCCCCCTTGGCAATGAGCATGTAATCCCACATGGCAACGAGCATGGAACCTCTGGCAATGAGCATGGAACCCTTGGCAATGAGCATGTAGAGAAGCAGCACTTATGTATCATAATTTTTAATAGGCATTATGGTGTGTGGCATAACACATAATGGACATAATGGCGTGTAACTTAACGTGTAATGGACATTATGGTGTAAATGTTTAATGCGAGCCTTTGGTGGACAATGTCCCTGTTTATGAAGTGTATTGTGAATTTTGGCTTAATCTGTGTGGCATTATGTGAATTCTGGCTCAATCCATGTGGCATTATGTGAATTTTGTCTCAATCCGTGTGGCATTATGTGAATTTTGGCTCAATCCATGTGGCATTATCGGAATTTTGGCTCAATCAGTGTTGAATTATATGAATTTTTTCCCAATCCGTGTGGCATTATGTGAATTTTGGCATTATGTGAATTTTGGCTCAATCCGTATGGCATTATGTGAATTTTGACACAATCCATTTGGCATTATGTGAATTTTGGCTCAATCCGTGTGTGTTATTATGTAAATTTTGGCTCAATCCATGTGGCATTATGTGAATTTTGACACAATCCATGTGGCATTATTTGAATTTTGGCTCATTCCATTTGGCATCATGTGTAAGGGGCAAGTATAATGGGGTCTAGTATTTTGTTGCATAATGTGTAGAAGTTGTATATGGTGTTGACACGCCCCTGTTGAGTGGCCACACACCCTTTTCCGGAGCACGCCTTCGGCTCGCGCACAACTACATCCTTCACTTTTGTCGCAATGGTGGGCCTGCGTACTTTAAATGCCAGGGCCTATTTTTAATTCTATTCCCACCCTCTCCTGCCGCTCTCTTAGCATGTACACTGGAACCACTAACACTGCCCCTCCCCCACCCAAACCCTTTTTTTTATCATGGTGCCCCCCTGTCATTTTATCCTGGATCCGCCCCTGATTGTCATGACTGGTGGTAGCAGCTTCAGCACTTCTATCAGGTTGCTGATCTCCCACTATTTCCTCCTCCATCATCCTCCAAAAATGTGTTTTTGTTTAATTTATTACTTTTATTTATTAATCTTACTTTACACTGGACACAGCCTGTCACACTGGACACTGGACACTGCCCCTGGACACAGTCCATCACCCTGGACACAGCCCCTGGACAATGGACACAGCTGTCACACTGGACACAGGCCGTCACACTGGACACTGGATACAGGCCGTCATCCTGGGCACAGCTCCTGTACACTGGAAACAGCCGTCACACTGGACACTTGATACAGGCCGTCACCCTGGACAAAGCCTCTGGGCACATCTCCTGTACACTGGACACTGCCCCTGGACACAGGCCGTCACACTGGACACTGGATAAAGCCCGTCACCCTGGACAATGGACACAGCCTCTGGACACAGCCGTCACATTGGACACTGCCCCTGGACACAGGCCGTCACACTGGACACAGCCCCTGTCACAATGGCCAATGCACCCTGGACACAGCCCCTGTGAACTGGAAACAGCCCCTGTCACACTGAACACAGCCCCTGTCACACTGAACACAGCCCCTGCAAAGTATTTTCCTTCAGATAAAAATAATGACATTGTTCTATACAGACAAAACAAAGGACCTTATTCTAATTCACATGCTCAGATGCGATTTCACACAGAAAATGATTTTTAGCTTTTTTGTTCAGACGTCCAAGCTTGTACCATTGCGGACATAAAAAAAACGCTTGCAAGCATCATCCGAAATCAAGGCGTGTTGTGGGTGTTTCTCTGGGCACAACCTCACACCACTGCGAAAATGGGCATACACAAAGGGATTTGACAAAAAATGGTGGGGTGGTGGCTTCGCAAAACTGCATGTATACTAGCAGTGGTGGGAATAAAAACCCTTTGCAAATATAAAGGTGTGTACACATGGCAAAAATCCGAGCGACCATATTGCCAGTGATTGGAGTGTGCGCGCTCCCATTTACAGCTCCCGAATAGTCGCTGGTCGGAGGAGCATGCTCCTCCGACCGTTGACTTCCCCTGCCTCTTCTCCCGGCAGTGTGTCATCTTCATCAGGGACCATCTCTGGTCGCTGATGAAAACAGGGACACTGAGCAATATGATTGCTGAGCAATATATTGCCAGCGACCATATTGCTCCGTGTGTACACAGGTCTCGTCTAGCTGCAACTAAGCGGACCAATGCTTGCAGCAGCAATCACCACGCTCAATTGCTAAAATACATGCACCTGCACACATTACTCACCCATGCACCATACAAGTTTTTGTCATTAACAGATTAACTAACCACATGTACTTAAGGCCCTTATTCAGATCTGATTGCAGTACAAATTTGTTCTCATAATGGGCAAAACCATGTTCACTGCAGGTGGGGCAGATGAAACATGTATAGAGAGAGTTAGATTTGGGGAAGTTATTTTGTTTCTGTGCAGGGTAAATACTTGCTGCATTATTTTTACAAAGCAATTTAGATTTCAGTTTCAACACACCCCACCCAAATTTAACTCTCTCTGCACACGTTACATCTGCCCGACCTGCAGGGCACATGGTTTTGCCCACTTAGAGACCAAATTTGTACTGTGATCAGATCTGAATAAGGGCCTAAATGTAGGCCCATGGTAAGCACACTTTGTAGCTTACACATTCATCTGTAATATAGATGTGTGCATATATGTCAGCCCTTCATCTCAATTGCTTTACAAACTGTTTCTGTGTGCATGTGGACACTTTCATTTGAAAACATGACTACCAAATCTGTATAATGACCTGTGTGAAACATTTTAAACCTATACACTCTCCCAACCCACATATATCTGTCAGCGTTTTAAATACCATCACACAATCTGTTAGCACAATGTTAATATGTATGTTAATCACAAGTCGAAATGTGTCAACTGTCACAGTCAAGCAAACCAACCATGATGGTGTGCTTAGACTGGACACACCAGTGTTGTGTCTCAACAACTGCTAATGCATACTTGCCTACCTGACCCTCTCCTTCAGGGAGAAAATGCTCTCTTCTTGCACTTCCCTGGTAATGTATGATTGCCATCACTGGTTGGGAGCTAGGTAATTGATAAGAAAGGTGTTTCAACCACAGGTGATAGCAATCATACATTACCAGGGACCAAGTCCAGGAACAGAGCATTTTCTCCCTGAAGGAGAGGGTCAGGTAGGCAACCATGTGCTAATGTGTTTAGACAGTAGTTTGTAAGTAATTTGTAAGTATAAATGTCATTTAGCCTACCGTTTGCTGTAAGTGCTAAAAATGTGCACACAAAAATATAATCCACACATTGACAAACAATAACCCATACTTAACACATTAAACTGTGGTTACATATTCAACACCATGGTGGACATGAATTGCTTTGCCGACTAAATGTCGGCATGGGTCAACTCAGTGTCAACCTTTTTTAAACCTCCACATGTCCTTAGCTCAACAGAATATAACTTTGCCCCAAACATGATTTTGGTATGGTCCAAAGACAGAATCAAAAGGTTTACATGCATTTGTTTTGGTAATTTATAGATGGCGCGTGTCGCCAGGTCCTATTGTGTGCATTAACATCCACTATGGTTTTTTTACCAACAAATACAATAGTGTGTCAAATGTAGGGACTCATGGAGGGTGAATTATGGCTTCTGGATTATGACATGTGAGCATATGTGGTTGCCCAATACCTTGTCTATTGCGACATGTATTGTTGATTGTATCTTTAACGTGTGTTATTTTAGCCACCACAAAAATGCATGACCGCCTTATGCTGGCCACACATCAGACCAACTTACAGCCAACTAGTTGGTTGGATGGAATAAAAGTCTGGTACTGGATGGGAAAATCTGGAAACGGACAAAACCTGTTGCTCCGGCAAAGTAATGTACTTGTATCGGTTTGATTTAAATCATTTCACTGAATGTTTTTGTCCATTTTCCTGGGTTTGTTTTGCTCTTTGTCATTTGCTCCCATCCAGTAACTGATTTTTAATCCATCCAACCAACTAGTTGGATGGTTGGAGGAAAGTTGGTCTGATGTGTGGCCAGCATTATAGTTGTTGTTGCTTGATGCTATGACTCCATAGGCGAAAAGGCAATCATCTCTAATGCTTTTCAGAATAATATTAACCCCTGATGGTGCAATACATTTGAAACACCAAACATGACCCCTGGGGGACCCCCCTGAGCCCCATGTAAATCGTGTCATTTTAGCCCCGCCCCCTCCATGGAGATCAGTCATTTCTCCTATTTCCCGTAATGGGGCAGGGCTTAATGACATCACAGACAAGCCCCGCCCCCGATCGGGTAAGGAAAGTCTCCTCTCCGGGCTTCTCCCTGCATGCTGCACTCTCTCTCACTGACTGTGCTACACAGTAACGCCGGCTGCAGCGGGGAGCGGGCGCAGTGAGGAGCGGGGAAGTGGGGGGAGCGGGCATGCTGCACTCTCTCTCACTGACTGTGCTACACAGCAACGCTCACGACCACCATCGTCCTGGTGTGTACCGGGCATATCCCTCCCCGCTGGCAGCCTAACCCTAACCATCCCCTCCGGCAGATTATACCTATTCCTCCCCTCCTGCAGCTAAACCCTTCTCTCCTGCAGCCTAACCCTAACCTCCCCTCTCACAGCCTAACCTTACCCTCGGCTCCCGTAGCCTAATCCTAACTATCCCTTCCGGCAGCCTTACCCTAACCCTCCCATGTTGTAGCTTAACCCCAGCCTCCCTTCCCTTAGCCTAACCCTGACCGACACTTAAACCTAATCTACCCTCCTGCAGCCTAAACCCTAACATCTCCCCTAAAACGAACCTTCCCCAACTTTAAGTTGAAACTGTATTCACAGCATGGGTCAGGGATGTAGTGTACGGTAAAGAGGAATCAATGATGCAGTGTAGGGTATAGAGGGGTCAGTGATGTAATGTAGTATATAGAGGGATCAGGGATGTAGTGTAGGGTATAGAGGGGTCAGTGATGTAATGTAGGGTAAAGAGGGGTCAAGGATGCAGTGTAGGGTATAGAGGGGTCAGGGATGCAGAGTAGGGTATAGAGGGATCAGGGATGTACTGTAGTGGTGGGTAAAGAGGGGTCAAGGATGCAGTGTAGGGCATAGAGGGGTCAGTGATGCAGTGTAGGGTATAGAGGGGTCATTAATGTAGTGTAGTGTATAGAGGGGTCAGTGAAGTAGTGTAAGGTATAGAGGGATCAGGGATGTAGTGTAAGGTATAGAGGGGTCAGGGATGTAGTGTGAGGTATAGCGGGACAGGGATGTAGTGGTGGGTATGGAGTGGTCAGTGATGTAGTGTAGGGTATAGAGTGGTCAGTGATGTAGTGGTGGGTACGGAGGGGTCAGTGATGTAGTGGCGGGTACGGAGGGGTTAGTGATGTAGTGGTGGGTAGGAAGTGGTCAGTCATATAGTGGTGGGTATGGAGGGGTCAGTGATGTAGTGGTGGGTATGGAGGGGTCAGTGATGTAGTGGTGGGTATGGAGGGGTCAGTGATGTAGTGGTGGGTATGGAGGGGTCAGTGATGTAGTGGTGGGTATGGAGGGGTCAGTGATGTAGTGTAGGGTATAGAGTGGTCAGTGATGTAGTGGTGGGTACGGAGGGGTCAGTGATGTAGTGGTGGGTATGGAGGCGTCAGTAATGTAGTGGGTACGGAGGGGTCAGTGATGTAGTGTAGGGTATGGAGGGGTCAGTGATGTAGTGTAGGGTATAGAGTGGTCAGTGATGTAGTGGCGGGTACGGAGGGGTTAGTGATGTAGTGGTGGGTACGGAGGGGTTAGTGATGTAGTGGTGGGTACGGAGGGGTCAGTGATGTAGTGGCGGGTACGGAGTGGTCAGTGATGTAGTGTAGGGTATAGAGTGGTCAATGATGTAGTGGTGGGTACGGAGGGGTCAGTGATGTAGTGTAGGGTATAGAGTGGTCAGTGATGTAGTGGTGGGTATGGAGGGGTCAGTAATGTAGTGGGTACAGAGGGCTTAGTAATGTAGTGGTGGGTAGAGGAATCTGTCACAGGCACAAAGAAGTGCAGATGCGACTTCAGCGAAGATGCAAGGAAGGTTGTAAATTTTGAGCAATTCAAAAACAGGCCTTATGAGGTGTAATTCCAGCCAACAGACCCCACCCGCTAACAAGACCCCGCCCCATTAGGGCTGCTACCATACTTTTCCTGGGCTGATTTTTTAATCCCAATCCGCCCCGGATAGCCCTTGTGGATTATTGGATAGCTCCCCTTAAAGTGCCCATACACCTACTGTGTGCAGGAGTAATCCCTGAATGCCTGATGGGTGATCGGGGATAATCCTGCAGGGATCACCGAATCTAGAATTTTTAACATGCTTATTTTCCCACATCCCCAATCATTGCTGCCCACATTTCAGTCTGCTAGCAGTTCAGGGGATTTGAGCCTGCAGATGTATGGGCACATTTAGTCCAACAGATTCCATATATACATTCTATATTAACACTGGTATGAACCCTAAGATGCTCTTATTCTTTGCCAAAGCAGGGGGAAAGAGGCCGATACAGTATCTGCCGTTGAGCCTATGATGCTGACAAGCACCAAATTTGAGCTATATGAAACACCATTTATAGCCTTAAAAGAAGGTTCTGGGATAAAGTCCTGCGCTTAGGTGCAAGCTTGAATCTGTACGGTGAGTGTGTCACCAAACACACTAAGTTAACAATGGAAGAAGAAAAATACCGACAGAATTTTCAAGCGCTCCTTCTATTCATATATTTTCGATGTCACTCCGTCTCAGATGGTCCTGATGATGACTCGTGTGACATAAAAGAAAGAAAACCATATAGTGTAGTACCCTTAGGTATAACCTCTAATATAGATGATTTCTGATGTCAAAAAACCGTACCCTATATGGTGGTCCACTAAATGAAAAGTGGACAAATCACGCTCAGGTTTGAGGGAGTGATAAACCTCCAATCGATACTCCAATATCCTCCAAGTTGTTTCACATAGAAAAACCAGAGATAGGTGCCCAAATGGTGAAATAACGTTTAATGATTAAAAACATACAATATAAAATTCTTTGGGTGTAAACAATGGACTCTCACCAGATCGATGTGTCTACTAGATAAAAGCAGACATACAGAGCATACTGTAAGATGGAATAACCACAGGCGTCCCTGGATGCTTTCTGTAGGTGTTCAAGTCCTGGTGTGATGACCATTTATAGCCTTATGTGTCAAACACAGCTTCATGCTCATAAGTTGTCAGGACACAACAACTTCCATCAGAAACCAAATGTCCACCGGACATTCACTGGTGAAGCTGATACATATCACATTGTTTTACAGTTTAGTAGGAGGTTTTTTTTAATACTAAAGCTGTGGCTACTAGGTGTGTGCTGTGGCTTAAGGTGTTCATACACTAGTAAGATTTATCTTCAGATCTGGCTGGTTGGAACAAAAACATGGTTATGGATGAGTGACAGTATGTCAGTTTTCCAACATTTCCAAGCAAATGGTCAACTGTCATTTGCTCTCATCCATAACCATGTTTTTGCTCCAACCAGCCAGTTCTGAAGATAAATCTGCCTGTGTATGGCCACCTACTGTATCAGTGCAATGGATTGTGACATCACAGATCACTGGCTGCCCTCTCAGGCCCCCGGTCAGTTAGGACAGTAAGGCAGTTAGCGCTGGACAGCGGAGGAGACCCTCCCTTATTGTCTGCCAAAAATGGATAAAAAATGCCTAACCTTGTTTATCGGACTTCTACAGTTTGTGAATTTGGTCCTGTTGGTGCTAACGTGAGTTAAATAATCCTAATGATTCACTACCTCTACCTTACTACTTTATAATATAACATGTTAGATTATCCCTGGTGTCATACAATATGTATTTACAGTAGATGATCATTCCTTGTGTGGTGCCAAATTCCATATATCTAATACTAAGGTGCTGTGGTTATACATGTTACAGTATGTGGCCATATTACCACCTTATTGGATTTCTAAGTTACTTATACTGAATATTGTTATTTATTTTCAGAATATTTGAAGATGTCATCATTTGGATTATAACTTTGCTGACATGGTGTGTTGGTAAGTTGTGGTTCATTCTTTTATAATCACCTCAAAGCATTATACTGTATTATGTATAGTGTGGGCAGACTAAATTCATACAGGGGTATACTTACTAAAGGACGATTTTGGCTGATTTTAATCGATTCCAGAAGCATTAAAATTTATCTGAATTGATGCTGGACTTCCAGAGCTAAAACTCACATTTACAAACATGTAAAAAAAAAATATATATATATATATATATATATATATATATATAGGCAGGCAATCAGACCGCACACATGGGACTTGTCTCTCAGCAATAAAAGTCAGGCATCAGCCGATTTCAGTGCAAGCTTTCGGGAAGTTTTATTATCCCGTCCTCAGGCTAAAAACGTGTTACAACAATGACATAAACATAGTGTACCTTATATCCCGTCTTTTTCCCGCGTGCAGCTTGCGGCGTCCTCCCTCCGTCTGCAGTCTCCTTCCGGGTGGGGAGTGTCTCAACCACGTACTACGAGATCCGTGACGTCAGGGGGATGCCGGTCAGCTGACCGCAGGATCGTTATTCAGTATATAACTGTATAGAACAATTATAAAGATAATTTTTTTTTTTTTTCTTATCTTTATAATTGTTCTATACAGTTATATACTGAATAACGATCCTGCGGTCAGCTGACCGGCATCCCCCTTTAGGAGTCAATTTATTAGAGGTCCGTTTTAATCAGTTCCATATTGAATAAACTCGATCTTAATCGATGTTGGACTTGTTTTCAATATATATATATATATATATATATATATATATATATATATTTTGAAAACAAGTCCAACATCGATTAAGATCGAGTTTATTCAATATGGAACTGATTAAAACGGACCTCTAATAAATTGACTCCTAAAGCCCTATGCACACTGGATCACCTGCTCCACCAATATCTGCGATGCTACATGTTTGGAGGTGATAATTATAGGAAGTGTGACCACGCCCCTTATGCAAAATTAATTTTAAGGACACTATTTTCAGTGCCTGCCTGCAAGTCAAGTTCTATCATTCATTTAGAACAGTGGTCAGGGAACTCGGCCCTCATTACCCCACGCAGTGCATGTTTTGCAGATCTCCTCACAGAGGGGCAGATGTACTAATCTGCCTATAACGTTTGGCGAAAAACTAGTCCCACTTTTCCAGCATAACGTGGAGAAGCGGGCAAACGTTATAGGCAGATGTATTAAGCAGATAAGTTATCCCCAGCGTGAACGGCTCTCCTTATCGGCTCCCTCGCCGCCCGCACATGCGCACTCGCAGTCCCCCACCCCTGGCCGGCTTTCTGGGCATGCGCGAGATCTTGCTAAAACCGCGAGATCTCCAGCGCAGCCCAATCCAGACGCAGGGTTAGCGTTTCCCCACAGTGGGGGATAGGACAACGCTAGCCCTGAGCTGGTGAAGCAGCCGGGGTGAATTAATGCCTTGAAGGCTGTTAATACATCGCCCCGGCCATTAATCCCTGGGGGGGATTGCAGGGGACAGCCACGCCGAGCGTAACTCGGCGGGCTGTCACTAGCGCACGTTAGGTGCGCTAGTGATACATTAGGGAAATCGTAATCCCCCCCAGTTAACCAGCGATAAGTGCATTTTTGCACTTAACGCTGGTTCATATATCTGCCCCAGAATCACAAGTGAAATAATTAACTCCACCTGCGGACCTTATAATATGTGTCTGTGAGTAATTAGTACACCTGTGCACCTGCTGTGTTACCAGCAAAACATGCACTGTGTGGGGTAATGAGGACCGAGTTCCCTGACCACTGATTTAGAATGATAAACTTGGTAAATAAAACATCAGAATTAAAACTTAAAGAACTGTATGCTAACAGGCCATTTGCACGCTTCCAACACAGCCATTATACCGGCACCAAACTCCAGTTTTCTGGCTAGAAATGTACAAAACAAATGAGTAGTATCCATCAATAGGTATAAAAAATTTTTTTAGGTGAAATTATATTAAAACATAGGGCCTTATTCTAGTTCACTCTTTCTGACAAAATCCTTCTTAGATGGACACAACCATGTGCACTTCAGGGGGGGCAAATGTAAAATGTGCAGAGAGAATTAGATTAGGGTGAGTTATTTTGTTTCTGTGCAGGGTAAATACTGGCTGCTTTATTTTTACACTGCAATATAGATCTCACTTTGAAGTAAAACCCCACCCAAATCTAATTCTCTCTGCACAAGTAACATCTGCCCCACATGCAGTGAACATGGTTTTGTCCATCTAAGAAGGATTTTGTCAGAGTGAATTAGAATAAAGGCCCATATTGAGGCTCCGCTAGTTAGTAAGGCAAAAATTCTTACTTTTCTAAGATACAAAGCTAAAGGCCCATACACACTAGGAGATTTTCATTTCAAAAGACTTTGCCAAAATCTCTAAAAGGTATATCTTTCACCAAAGTAGTGTGTACACACTGATAACCCTTTCAGACATACTACCCAGGATTTTAGACCCGGTTCAAACCCGGGTTTTTAAAAATTCCGGGTCCATTGCAGGTGCGCAGGACCCGGGATTTTAGTCCTCAGACATATGCTAGTCCCGGGATTGTGTGCGTGCATGTGGAAAATCCCAGGAGTTTGCCATATGTCTGAAAGAGGTACAGTATATGCGATTTTCCCAAAGAGCAAGAGATTTTGGGGACGCGAAAGACTTTACAGAAAATCTGGTACTTGTGTATTATCACGGCGCCCATCACATCGCATCGCATACCACTAATAAAGGTATGCGATGGGACCGATTTGAGCCTTTCTCCGGGCTTAGTGTACAATTTTAATATCGCGTCGCATCGCATGTCATTATAATGGCATGCGATGCAACGCGATTTCCATGTTAAATGCCCACCCAGACCCGATTTTTTATTGTATCCCCACCCTGATGGGCAATGAGTATGTTAAATTCCCCCCATTGTTAACGCCACCCCACTATATATATCCCTGCAGTTACCCATTAACCAAGTTTATGCTGCCTTTACTCTGTGTTTTGACAGTGTAATATTCTCCCATGCAGTTTGCGGCCAGTAATGACAAGTGCAAGGGGGCCCCCTGTCTAAAGTGCCCCGGACCCCATGAAGGCTTAATCTGGCACTGCCCCCCCCACACACACACACACACAAACGCTCATACACAACCTTATATAAGATTTTGTATGTCTGTTAGGAATTATATAACTCTCTATATATTTATAGAGAGAGAGAGAGAGAGAGAGAGAGAGAGAGAGAGAGAGAGAAAACACATATATTTCAGAGCTCTACCACGGAAGCAATATTGTTGGATTTCAATTAATGGATTTAAACTTGCAGAGCAGGAGAGGTGCCCCCATGGGAGCAGGAGCCCGGCGGCAGATGACTCCATTGTCTCCCAGAGTTCTGCCTCAGCTGTTATTTACACTAAAAACTAAGCAAGCATGTCCTCTGTTGTTATTTCCTTTTGCCAGGACTTGGACTTGCAGTGCTAATAATGAAAGATCTACTTGCATGGGCAACATCGACCCTGATAATGGTAAAAGCTAAATATCAAATGTACATCAATCCTGTGCCAAGACCCCCACATCCAAGTAAGTATCCGCTGATAACAGTAATTGCGGTCTTTAATGTCTGTAATGATGAATATAAGTAGATTGATTAAAGGGGGTGTAAGAAGGTGTGCGTCCATGGCAGGTCGCTGTATAAGGAAAATAGGAATAACCATACATCTTGGTTTTATTCTGCCATGTACTGTATAGCACAATTTGGCAACCTTGGACGCTTTGTGATTTTTGGAAACATTTGCTTCTCTAATCTATTACTTTATACAAATTCTACTGCTGCAAAAAAAATTTTTTAGAATCCATCTACTTGCTACATTTGGAAAAACAGCTAAGCCGTGTTTTACATGTTGTGACAAATTGAGAAAAAAAGCCAAGATGCATGTGGGCACATCTGTACATGACAAGCAATTCAGTACAAGCGGAATCTGAAAGATATAAGACAATACAGTAGTTTGCATTACGGTAGTAAACTCTAGAACAGGGGTGGGGAACCTTTTTTGTGCCAAGGGCCGTTTGTATGGGGAAAAAATCCTTCGGGGGCCATATGTAAAAATGTATATTACAAATTGTCCTGCTGCAGCTGTTCCACGCTCCGGCGGCTGCTGGTCAATAGGACTGACAGTCTCCGGCTGCTGTTGATTAAGAGGAATCTTGCGAGAATTACCGACCTCTCGCGAGAATTCCCCTGTACTTGACTCCCGGCAAAGCGAGTGGGCGGGCCACTCAGACCGGCTACGGGGGGCTGCATATGGCCCCCGGGCCTGAGGTTCCCCACCCCTGCTCTAGACTGTAAACACATAATATCCTTCTCAAAACACATATGTGGGAGGAGGCAAAGGAGATTATTAATCATCCGACTTGCAAAACCTCAAACTGACCAGACATATACTTTAAAATAAACAAAAATTTCTGCTGATGCAGGACTCTTGCTAGGCATAGTTACCTTCCCTCCTGCATTCTGCAGGAGACTCCCTGAAATAGCAGCAATCTCCCTCTCTCCCTCATTAGTCTACCAATCTTCCTCATTTCACCTAGCCCACATTACACAGTTTTTGTGGGAAAAAAGGAATGAGAGATAGATATATTTACATTGAATCATCAGCACTATTTCCTAGCACTTTAGCAAGTATAGTATTACTAACTGCTTTGGGGCTCATCTACATTTGGATATAAGTCATTTTGAAAGATTCCTCTCAGATGTAGCAGTACACACCCACGCTTGTAGGTGCCATGTTCACAATCTCTTTTCACAATCTCTCCATATATTGAACTAGACACGCCCTTTGGGTGGAGCATGACACGCCCCCTCAATGGGGCGCTGTGCTAAATTCTCAGTTGCTCTAAGATGGTGTAGACCACACACCCGGTTGTTAACTGCCATGGAATGACAGCAAAATGGCGGCCCCTGCTTAATGACAAGTGTCGGGAGCTGCATTGTAACATTACGTGCAACATCCTGCTCCTGTCACAGTGTAGGGGCCCAGGAACTGCAGGCAAGGCCACAGGGTCAAGGATATCACATTTACCGTTTGTCCTATTTATTGGTTTATTCTCTTTCAGCTGATTTATTTCATCCATACACACATTTCTACAAGCCTATAACAGGACGCCTACCAACCGGACGCAGCACTGAGGTAACAATTACACATTTACTCTGGGATTATGGGATTGTTCACAGACTAGTTTATATTCATTTTTAAAAACATTACAATACACACACACACATATACACACACACAGATATATATATATATTCTAATGTTATTATACACAGGTGTTTCCTCTTTTCAAACATGGGCTACTCTGGAGGGGCTCTGCAAACTTCCAGGGGGCATCTCATGGTTGAATGACACAGAAAATAGAGGCCCTGGGTATAATATATTAAGCGGGATGTACTTAAAAATGCATTTCCGGGGGTTTTACCGCATTTGCTAAGTTACTAATACCCGCCCATGACAATGTTGACATACTTCCTATACCAACAATGAATATGTCAACATGTTCATAGTGTTGGCATTGAGCTGGTCAGCCCTTAGCATGACAACACTAATAATGATGAAATGTGTTTTTGCCGTGATTCTATCCCTAACAGTAAAGGGGTGTACACACGGGACTCGGTCCCGGTGATTTGAACTGAGTAATCAAACGCTAACCCCATTACTCTAAGCACAATGCAAATGTTGGTATTATGACAATATCGGCATTACATATGTACATAAGGATGTTGACATTTTATCATTGAATAAAACATCCTGATTGATGACCTTCTGGTATCACCACCATGAATGTTGACATTGGCACTGATGACGTAATCACTGCTTACCTTCACTAACTCTTGGCACTTCTGGCAATCCCCACAAATCTACACTTTGGCATTAGTCTTGAAGTGAACATATTTATATTCCGTCTCCGGTCTATCTACAAAATGTATTTCTGCTTCCAGGTGAATAACAACAACTCAGTCAAAGAACAACTATATATGCTATCCAGGCTTTATACCTATCCCCATGGTCAAACATCTACCTGGGAGGACGGGTGCATTACTGATCTACCAACACTGAAAAAATACCTGCGCCAGGAAAAAGAGAAGGAGGAGATTGCTGAGCAAGGTATGAGGCTTCCACGTGTCCCATCCCACTTCTTTTTATTTCTCATCCATGTTGGGGACATTACTGACCCTTGGGGATTTAGGGTCTGGTGCTTTTGTTAGTTCCTACCTGCTGGTCCAGGGGGAAGCAACCTCCTTAGGGGTCCCTGCCGAACAGCGGCACCATGCACCTAGTACTGCCCATGTCACATACATGTTATATTCCCGTGCACTCCTAAAGCATGTAAGAGAAATGGGAGTTTTATACTTAAAATAGATCATTTCCTCCAAGTCTATGTAACCCGTATTACAGGGTCCTGGGCAAATATGGGGAGGTCACATGACAATGACCCTGCAATGCTATCCACTGCGCAACCGTACAGTTACATCTTTTTGTAGGGATTAAACACTCACACTTTAATAGTTTGTGATTATTTTAATTATATTAATTGTGTTATGCAGTACGCAAATGCAACCCCTGCTGGAATATACGTCTCCTGCAATATCAGTACCAGAAGGCATCGCGCAAGAGATTCCGGCCCACCTACAACTTCTGAACATCAGACTGAAGCTGACCCAGGCAGCAAAGGTAACATCACAGTTGCTATCAGTATTACATGTCTCAGCTGCTGTTCTTATTCCTTCTTTGGTTGAAAGAAAGTTATTTTTAGATGTAAAACATTTAGTGATGGAGATATTGTCATATGGATAAAGCAGGAACCTTTTACAGAGTAGTGCCCAATCAGCCATTTGTACATATTGGGGCTAATTCAACTTCATATGCTGTATTGCTAAAATCCAGCACAGAGTAAGGCCACCCGTCATGGAAAGTCCTGCCCTGTGATCGCAATTAGATTGACCACAGCGATTATGGACCCATGTGTACTCACAGCCGGATTGTGAAGGCAGGCGCACCGCTGTCATGTTTCGGGTCACAGCGGCTGCGTGTGATGTCATACAGCTACCCTGAAAATGGTCCAAACAGGCCGCGCCGTACAAAAGCGATCGCAGTTTGACAATTTGCGCAGGACCTCTGTGGCCACTGCATATGTGCAGAAGTGTGAAAATGGCCTAATTGCGGTTTTCACACTACTGCGAGCTATACCGAATTAGCCCCATTGCACATATTATAAACTTACTGACATCAGGCAGATGCCATGATGATGTTCTATTCATACAGGTTTTAGCCTGAGGATGAGTAATGAACAACAGCCCATTTCATAAGGGGATACAAGTATCCCCTGGCATGCAGTGTAGTCTCACAAATCTGAAGGGCCATTGGCACTGCTACAGAGGCTGCGGCCTGTATTCTGCTCCCTGGGGACAGCACCCCTGCACTTCTCTGCCCCTGTGCATGGCTGCGAATGCGTACACAGCCATACACACAAGGGAAATCATTCACTATCCAATGATTTCCCCCTGCTCAAAGCGCTGAGTGAGAAAGGACTCGCTCAGCGGTGCAAAGACCGTGTGGAGAAGGAGGGCGCTGATGATGTCAGGGCCCCTCCCACCTGATGGTCAGGGAACGTCCAGAAAACGTTGTCGGGAGGCCCCCAAATGCCCACAGGGTGTTAATAACCAGACGGACTGCTCGCGCAAAAGCATAAGGCGCCTAGAGAATTATGCTGCTTTATCCTATACCTTTATCTAACACTTAAGCCTAGAAATAACTCACACTGACACCTTAACTATAAATAAGACACGGACACCAACTGCGTAAGTTTAAAGGTCATCTAGAATATTTATTGAAAGATGATATGACCCTAATTGTTTTAGGGATGGCAAGAAGAAGCACTTGAGACCAGCACCCTCAAAACGCGGATGCCCCTCATGGCAGCGACCAGGTCGCCCCACTCGCTGGCATCACTCAACAATTGTGTGTACAGCCCGCTCCGCAGCGGCATGCCACGCCCCTCCTAGGGCCAGACGCGGGCACTTCCAGGAAGTGTCCAGCGCCCCACCGCGTTGAGTCGGGACTCGCCTACCTTCTTGGCAGAGAGGCGGGCCATACCCCACGGAGACCACCTGACACCACACCTGAGTGCTGGTCGAGAGCGCTCAACCGCCACAGCCTTGGCACGCCTACCCAGCCGGGTCAACCTGTGCCACAAGGCCCGCCACCCCAAAAAACAACTACCTACGCCCTAACTATGCTAGACACAAAAGAATATCCTGCAGGAAAATAGCCATACCGGGGTCCGATAAATGAACCCCGTCCGGCCTTTACAGCCTCGGGTTGTCTTTTACAATGGTGGGATGCCTGACTGCTTTACCGCCCTTTGCCACTATGTATCTAGATACAGTGTGGTTCACTTTCTTTCTGGCCTTCTCAACAGCCTCTATGCTCCGACACCCCCGCCATGTGAAACGGGGAACTATGTCAGACCAAACCAGCAGTACACCTGGCCAACGCTCCTGTATCCTCGCCATGTCATTCTCGATTTGTATCGTCAACGCAATGCCAGTCCGCTTGACCAAATCATTGCCTCCCAGGTGTATGACTAACACATCAGGTCTGCCTAATCTTCGGGCTTTGGAGACCAGCAGGTCCCACAGGCCATCCCACTGAAAACCCCTAATGCCTAGCCACTGCACTTCCCGGGCCCGAGACAGCTCCGGGGCCGTGGCCGCCAAAGGGTGCCTAGCAGCCCAATATATATAGGAGTGCCCCACTAACCAAACCCTGCCCAGAGTCATTAAGGGAGGGGGAGGGGCTGAAAAAGAGAAAACCTAAGGTTAGCATATAACATTATACTGTAAAACACAACTGAAATGCATTGACTATAGACCAGAGTGAAGGGGAAAAATCTTAAAAAACCTCTGGTGGACTGATGGGGGGAAGCCAATTGTAATTAAGTCCCCATGCAGAGGAAAAAGTACAAAAATTCCCTTCACACCGTCGATTCCGGAACGCTAACCGTTCCAAAACCGTTTGTAAACAATATGTTTTCGGGTCAGTGCAACAGGCGCTATTTACAATTTATATAACCTTACATATTTCTTATAGGCGGATGACTTCCACCTCCCCACTGCTTGAACTGAGGAGGGTGGAAGCCCCGCTGCGGCCGCGCAAGTTGCCGCCCCGATTCGGAACGAATGCGTTCCGTACTCTTTCTCGGGGAGGCCCAAGGCCGCGACGCACCTCCGAAACACAGCCGCAAACTGGAATCGGGTAAGTGGCCCCACCTCTTTGTGTGCCAGGAACTGTGCCGCTGTGCCCGGTCCGCCCGAGACATACTCTTCAGCCAGAGATACGGGACATATCGCCTTATTGCAGTGCGCTCTTAATGTTATCCAGACGCCCTTACCCGCTTGGTCTGTCTTTGACTTCCCTATCTTGCAAAGTATCCTCCCCTCGCGGAAAACTACATTTTCTTGAAGGAGCCCCGAAAGCGCGTGTTTGTTAGCGGCCACTAACTCGCTTACCCTAAAGGCTCCAAAAAATGCGAAGGAAAAAGCTACCTTGAAGAGCACCGCCTCATATCCATTCTCCGCTACCTTATTTAAACACTGCATAAGATCCCCCAGCATGCTTTCGTCAATTGGGCGACGGGAGTCCGGAACCCCCGGCTGCGCCCTAGCCCACCCTTTTAAAGCTTTAGCCAGTACAAAAGACCTAGTAGGATCGGGTTCACCTAGCAACTTGGAGTGGAAAGCTATCCCTGCCAAAGCCGCCGCCATAGCCGACTTTGATCTACCGTTGTTATAATGCTCCCAGACGAAGGCTAGTAACCGGTCCTCGACCGACTTTCCATAGGCCTCCGGTGAAACCCGAAAGGCTGACCAATCCCTCCAAGCCGCCCCGTAAGCTCTACGTGTGGACGGGGCCAAAGATAGCAGGGCCAGGGACTTCATGCCGACTCTATGACCTGCCATACAAAAGGGGGACAGCTGAGCCCTGTGATAGCAGCCTCTGGTGCCAGCTCGCGAAATCTCTCGAACTGGAACCTCGAGAGTGTGTCTGCTATGCTGTTGTCGACTCCCGGGACATGTCGGGCCCTAAAGTGAATATTGTGCTGCAGACAATGCAAAACTAGGTGTCTCAGTAGGCGCAACGCCTCTGGTGATGTGGCCCGCTGGTTATTAATCGCATGGACCACGCCTAGGTTGTCGCACCAGAACACTATGTTCCTGTCCGCCAAGTGGCTGGCCCACAACTCGACCGCCACAATGATGGGAAAAAGTTCCAGCAGTAATAGATTGACCGTGAAACCACGGTCAATCCATGACTGTGGCCATGGCGCGCAGCACCATTCTCCCTGCAAGTAGGCCCCGAATCCCGTAGAGCCAGCAGCGTCCGTGTAGAGCTGTAGCTCTACACTGGAGGCTGGGTCCGCCGGCCACAGCAGCTCCCTGTTGAACTGATCCAGGAAACTTGACCATACCGCTAGGTCTCCCTTTATCTCTTGCCCTAGCCTAACTGTATGGTGTGGGTCTCTCACCCCCGCTGTGGCCCTCTCCAGCTTCCTGCAGAAAACCCTACCCATCGGAATGATGCGGCAAGCGAAATTGAAAGATCCCAGCAGGGACTGAATCAGTCGGTGCCGGACCCTCCCCTTCCGTCGGCACTCCTCAATGAGCGCCTGCAGCTTCGCTACCTTATCCTCCGGTAGTCTGCAACACCCACCCTCGGAGTCTATTTCAATACCCAAATATGATAACACCTTGGTGGGACCCTCCGTCTTGTCAGCTGCTATGGGGACCCCTAGAGCTGACAGCATGTCCTTGGCCCCCTCCAGTATGCGCTGACATGTGTCGTCTTCTCCTGGTCCCACAAAGAGAAAATCATCTAAATAATGAGCAACCCCGTTGCAGCTCGTACCTTCCTGTATGCACCAATGCAGGAAGGTGCTGAATCTCTCGAAGTAGGAACAGGAGACCGAGCACCCCATCGGCAGGCATTTGTCTATAAATATGCCCCCCTCCAGCCTAAAACCCATAAAACGGAAGAAATTGGGGTGCAAAGGGAGCAGCCAGAAAGCGGACTCTATGTCCAGTTTCGCCATGAGTGCCCCTTGTCCAAAACCCTTCACCATTTCCAGCACTTCATCAAAGAGCTGGTATTGTACGCTACACTGGGATTCCGGAATGGCGTCGTTGATGGATCTTCCGGGAGGATGAGACAGGTGTTGTATTAACCTATACTTCCCCAGCGTCTTCTTAGGGACTACTCCTAATGGGGAGAAGCACATGCGGGGCAAGGGTTCGGCGGCAAAAGGGCCTGCCATCCTTCCCAGTTCTATCTCTGCATACACTTTCACAACCCCTGGAAAATCCCTTGCCGATTTGAGGTTCTTATGGGATATCACCAAGACTGATTCGGGGATGGGTAATTGAAAACCGAACTTAAAACCACTATATAAGAACTGTGCCGCCTCCCTATCAGGGTAAGAGGCTAGGCGGCGAGCCAACTCGTCCAGGACTATGGGGGAGGGTGCCTTACTTGTTGCTAGGCCCTGCGTCACCCTGCTCCTGGGCCTTCCCAGACTTACAGGATTTTCCCGAGTGTCCTGCCCCGCACCAACGGCATTCATGCCTGTAGCGGCACTTTGCGCCTCTCTCGCACTTGCCGTCGTTAAAGGCGAAGCATCTACCCTTGCCCGAAGACTTCGCCCCGGGTTTCCCCCCTAGAAAGGGCTTCCTGCCCGATTGCTCCGTGGATGGCTGGCCTTTTCCTATTACTTCTAGCCATATCTCCACGTGTTTGCAACCCATAGGCATGGTTGTGGACCCCTCGTGAGCCCGGCGGAACTTCTCATCATAGTCCCGCCATGCCCCGTTCCTGTAGCTAATGAATGTTTCGTTTACCAGAAACAGGTAACACAGAACATTCAAATGCTCATCTGGCCTGGTGCTAAGGTAGCACGAGGAGAAGATGAGAAAGCCCCTGAGCCAATTGTGGAAGCTTTTGAAGGCGAGCTCCCCGTTGGCTGAGGATTTCTTGGCCTTATCGAACTCCTTTTTCATGCCGGCCGTTAAAGTAAAGAGGTCCACAAACTTCCCCTTCTTAATCCTCTCTTTCACTCCCCTACGGAGACCCCGGGAAATGGCCGTGTTCGAGCAGTGAACCTTATCCCCGGCCGTGTCTGTAACGGGGGGGGGGGGGGGCGCGTCTTTCTGCTTGCGCTTTGTGCCCCTGACCCTCTTTGCTACTGCTCGCGCAACCAATTTAGCAAGCTTGCGCGGGCGCCCGGACTGCCCCTCGTCCCCACTGCTAGCTGTGGAGTGGTAAGATGAGGATTCACACAAAGAATTGTCAGTGTTCTCACCCTCAGAGGACTCGGCCCCTTCCTCAGGCTCTGCCGCCGCCTCTTGCGTCCCAGGTTGTTCGGGAGGACTGGGCCTTGATGACCCGCCAGATTGTTCTGCATCCCCGGAGGCGCCAAAGGAATCCCTGCCGCTGGTGGTCGCTGTGGCTGTCGGGGTAGATGACCTCGGAGCCGACCCGGAGCCTTGCAAGATCCCTTGGATGGCACTCTGCGTAGACCTCATGGCCCTCATGGCCCCGTCCGAACCTGCTGATGTTTCTGGAGACAAAGGCAAGGCATTACCCATGGAGCCTGAAGTAGTGGAGAACCCTGCATCACCCCTGGATGCCAGCCCCCTTTCGGCACTCCCCGCGGGTGAATAATGCGGCCGTGGAGGGGCGAAATTTGGTTGCTGCCCATATGGGTGGGGTTGACCCCCGCTCTGATAAGGATGCTGCAACCCTGACTCCCAGCAGTGGGCTGCTGCTGCAACAATGGCCAAGAGGCACGGTAAGGCACCTGTGGTGTCCCACTGTTTTGCTGGAAGTATGGGAAGCTGGGAGATTGGCCCCAGGTAGGCTGGTGTGCCATATGGTGCTGCGCTTGAGGGTATCCCGGGTGGCTTGCCGCTACTGCTGTAGGGAAAGGCCAGGCCCCTTGTTGGTGGTGAGTAGCGGGGGGCTGCTGAAATTGCTGTAAACCTGGATGAAATGAAGAAGGGCCAAGCCCTTGGTGCCCTTGCTGCAATGGTGCTGGGTGGGCGAACATGCCCTGTGGCGCCTGGGCTTGCCCAGAGCCCTGGTGCCACACTGCTTGCTGCCCTGGAAAAAATTGCGCTGTGGCAGGCCCCGTGCCCTCCCCGCTGCTGCGGGTTAACACTGGTTGCCCCCCAGTAAAGGATCCTGCACGCGGGGCGAAACTGCCCGGCAGCAGGGGATCTACAGTGTGTGCCAGGGAGGCCTGCAGTGTGACTATGGGTGGACCCCTGAGGATTGTAGGCAGCCTTGCTGGGCCTCCTGTAATGACCTGCATGGGGCTGGCACTGGGAGCGGGTGGGGTTGATGCACCCCCGCTGCCTGCGTAAGGCAGCGCATAAACGGGGATACCCGTAGCTGGAGGAGGTGTACTCATACCCCCTTGCTCCTCCTCGTGGTGAATCAGCGCCGCGTGAACCCCCGCTGTGTGAGATTCAGTGTCAGCCGGCGCCTCCGCCGAGGTGCCTGGCATAGCCCCGCGTGTTGGCGTGCTGCTGACACTACCAGCCGCGCTATGCGCGGCCTGGTGATCAAAGCGGGCAGCCGCCGGGGAGCGCGTGATCCCCGCGACGGATGCTCCGCTGCTGCTGGGACTGACTGCTGACAGGGGAACAATTCCGCGCTGTAGCGGCGGGGAGAGAGGGCGCCCAGAGCCGCGCTGGGGCTCTGTGGATGCCATGTACTGGGCCGCAGCTGGTGTTTTACCACCCCCACGCCCGGCTACTGTGATCAGGGGGAGGGCGGCGTCCGCCAGCCAACGGGGGGGGGGAGCGCTGCGCTTGGGACGCCCTGACATCTTTAAGGTAATGTAACTATCTGATGGACCAAATAAGTACAATACTTAGCTTAGCGTCCTTGTGCTTGGTCAAACAGGATTGTCCCAGCTGAAATCCAGACTCAACGAGGAAGTCCTTCCTGTCTGCTTGCCTACAAGTACCCCTCTCTAAGCTGCCGCCCCCCAGCTACCCGATAGGGCAGATCTAACTGCCACTCACTATTTGCCTCCGGCCTTATCTTAATGTTTACAACTTTATTTAACTCTGCAAATTCACAGGCTCTTAATTACACTCGGGCCTATGCGGCCCTTGTTACATCTTATGCGCGCATGCTCAATATTTCAATTATCGATTCACCTATGGCACATACCTATGGAATCAGACCCAACACTTCACAGGGGCTAAAAAGCACCTGCATTGTACCACTGATGGGTCTGATCCGATAGATTGAACCTGCAGCAGGTTCAATATGTAGGGTCCAACCCGATGTGCACGGGATTTAAAAAATTTCAAACACATCCATCGAAATCGGATGAAATCGGCCCAAATTGTACTAGTGTATGGGGGCCTATCTTTGGTGTACCTAACTATAACACTGTAGTCGTTTGTACCAGTATCGTAAAAAAATGAGTAAATAAAATGAAGCAGTCACCAATAGTACCACACAGAAAAAAGGGAAAACGATATTGGCGCAACTCCCGGGCGAACGATAAAGTGCATACACGCGGGACACTATAGTATTGTATGTTTTGCTGTGCACTGAGTCGGGGCAGCTGTAGTGACGTACACTGAACAATATAGTTACCGATAGTCAGTGATGTCACCCAGCCCCGCTTGCACATACAATCATTGATAATATAGTCAACATTGACCTGTAGGTACACAAGACAGGAGATATCAATAACGATAATGAGTGTACACACTGGACAATATGAACAACTTATTGTTAACGATATTGTGATTGTTGTTATTGTTAAGGATATATCATCTAGTTTAGTGGTTTCCAAACTGTGTGCCATGGTACCCTGGGGTGCCGCGGAGCACTTGCAGGGGTGCCTTGAGTTTGTGGTCGAGGACCAATTCAAACTATTTATTGTCAATGTAATTGGCAAAACCTGTGTTGGCAGCTTGCAAACAGAAAATATGTGGACAAACAGAAGCAAATCCTGTCATTAACCACATAAGGATGACCTATAAACACAATTTATTTAATTTCATATGTTTTTTCTAAAGTACTCAGTAAGAAAATTTTGGCCTAGGTGTGCCACAAAAAAATGTCTGATACTCTAGGGCAGTGGTTCCCAACCTCGGTCCTCAAGTACCCCCAACAGTGCACGTTCCCCAGGTCACCAGCAGGTGCACAGATTATTCAGACACATTTTAAAAGATCCTCAGGTGGAGCTAATTATATCACCTGTGATTCTGTGTGGAGACCTGGAAAACGTGCACTGTTGGGGGTACTTGAGGACCACAGTTGGGAACCACTGCTCTAGGGTGCAGAAAATGTTTGGGAACCACTGATCTAGTTACTGTGTATGGAGCTGTAAACTGAGACGCTTAATATCATTTTGGCCAAAATATGGGCCACCAACTGTAACCAGGTGGGCTCCCAACATTGCCAAGGTTCAAGTTGAAGAGAATATTACATCCAGTATTGGGAAAATGATAAGAGTCTGTTCCGTAAGCTCGCAGAGGGCTCGCCCTGCCGAAATAAAGCCGCTGTATCCCCTCGCATGTCCCACAGTGGGAAAAATCATTCAATGCTCGGCGACCATCAAATGATTCCTCCCGGCTCGCAAATATAGGTCAGTCTCCACTGACTTATATCTGCGGCTCCAGACCGTAGACAGGCAGGTGGCTGACGTCCTGTAACATTTGGCACCCTGCGTCACGGCCAGATTTACATGGGAATGATTATGGACAGTGCGAACATGCGGGGGACCGATGTCATTAGAATGCGGGCCTATATTAGGAGGGAGGATAATTATATGAGGATGTAAAACAGAAACAAATGATCAGAGAGAAAAAGATGATGACATAAAGAGGATAGATGTGTATTATATAGTAATGTCATCTGTTTTCCAACAGATCTACTGTATTATTAAAAAAAGGACACAGGCAGCTATGGAGGTGGATATATCACTACCTGTCACCGAGGAAGTAGCCCGAGGATTTATCAGAACAGGACACACAGTAACATTCTATGTCACCCAGGACTGCAGAAACAACATCTTGTGAGGGGTTTCATCTGGCTGTGCATGTGCCATTAGGTGCCAATGACATATAGGGCGCTGCAATTGTGCTACATTAAAGTACAATACTGTGGCTTTGGTTCGTAATGAACAAATGCCACAGTAATGTTCTTTAGTGGAGCACAACTGCAGCGCCCAGTATGATGGCACCTGCCCATCCTCCCCTGTCCCTAATGAAGAGCACTATCCTGTAAATGCTGCTGTGAATAACAACTATCCTGTCATCAACATCAATCCTACGATGATCAAATGTCCTGTGAATAACATCTTTCTCTATATTTCCATCTTATTTGCTTTACTAATAAATACAGTTCTGGGATATGACCGTCTCTTTCATTGTTAGTGCCAAAGCCGGATTAAAACCTAGTGAAAATACCAATTGCAGCAGCCACCATCCCAAGACAGCATGGAGCTGTGTGAGGGCTAGTGAAGCCTCCCAGTGTGCATACCTCCCAACAGTCTCGATTTCAGCGGGACAGTCCCAATTATCAGGGCCTGTCCCACTGTCCCTCCCGCGGCCGGCAGTGTCCCGCGGTGAGGGGGGGCTGTTGGGAGTCCCCCCTGTCGGCTGCTAAGCAGCGGGGAATAAATGCTGTGGTACTTATGTAATATCTGGGCTCCCGTTTTTCATATGAGACCGCGTCCCCTCGCGGGGCTCGCTGCGCTCGCCACGCTTTGGGCACGGTGGCTCGCTGCGCTCGCCACACTATATAAAGTCAACTCCATGCGTAGTTGGATAGTAGGGGTATGAAAAAATGGGGTGCATTTAACATGGGAGCCCAGATAATACATAAGTACCAATGCTGTTTATTCACCACCATTTATTCCACCATAGACCAGCAAGTGCAGGGGTCCCGTACAGTGCAACACTCAACATTTTTAAAGCTTTATTAAAATTAGGGGCAATTTGGCAAAAGCAGGATTTTATATTGTATAGGATATATATTGCTATAGCTATATACAGTATATCTATATAAACATATAGATGTAGCTGCACTCATCTATCCCATGTCAAACTCAGCTCACGGCCGGCAGCTGCTCACAGCTGCGCACTGGTGTAAGTGCCTCATTGAGAGATCCTAGGCTCGGATTGTCTCCACCTCTCGGCGCTCATTTCCAGCAGGCATTCCACCACAGGACAGGTTTTCCTGATCCCGCCCCCACATCTCTATAAGTATTACGGAGCACTCGGGATAATTTTGCTCCGGTTTCAATGGTGGGGGTCTGCGCATGTGCAGAGCGCCTGTGCGAATGCCCTCAGCGAGTTACAGACTCGCTGAGGCATTTACATGGGTGGGGAGGAAGGGGGCATCAGGGGAATGCACAGCATTTTATGAGCATCCCAATGAAAATGCTGGGCGTTCTCCTGTGAACGCAGACATAGCGTTGCCTACTCAGGGCGGGCGGCTGACATCACCTGAGCTCAGCAATCAGTGGCAGAAATAAAAACCAGTTTAGACTGACTTTTATTTCCAAAGGGGAGAAAAATCATACGATGGTCGGTGACCATCGAATGTTTTCTCCCATTCGGCCCCATGCGAGAGATTAGGTGCGGGGCGGGGTGGCGCTGACCTGTTCACTAGGCTATGAGTATACACGGGAGGCTGGTAGGTACTTGTGGACTTTCACGGCTCCCATCGCATGCCATATGTAGTGGCATGCGATGGCATGCGATTTTTGCCGTTTTTATGCATTTTTTTTAATCGCATGCGATCGCATGCATCCAAATGCATTGAAATTTGTATCAATCATGTTCAATGGCCCCCAAATGTCATTTTTTAGGCTGTACCACCCCCACTATCAACGCGAACCCGAAGCGTGGCGAGCGCAGCGAGCCCGCGAGGGGCGGCGGTATGCGTCCTACGACCTTTTCATACCCCCACTATCCACGTCGGCGTGGAGTTGAGAATAGAAAGTGTGGCGAGCGCACATATAGACGGTTCCAACCCACCCGGTAATTACGTTTCCACAGTCCTATATGCAACTACAGCTGGGGACAATGGGTCTAGTGCAAAATTTCTTATTGTCATTTCTTGTTATCTACTGTGAAGCATTCTTTTGCTTATGGTAAGTGGATTGTTCATTAAATACAGTATTATGCTATGGAACATTTTTCTCATTTTCTGGTGAAATTCATATGAGAAACCTGCATATTGAAAACTGGTTTCTATCCTGAAGCTGTGACCATCATCCGCTCTTGTGACATCCCTAAAAGCAATAAGGGAAGTTAATAATATACGTATTTGGTGCGCTGGAGAAGGGTTCTCACTTTGTATTATATCGTGTCTGACTATTGGGAGTGCAGACACGCACTCCGGAGTACCCCTCCTAGCTGCGTCAATTGCGCACTAAGTTAATACCCAATACTTCTATAAACGTATTTATTAACGTCCAACTATAGTACCAGATAATGGAAAATGCTACTTGAGCTCTTGCTTCTAAATCACTAAAATGAAAAGTAAATAATTAAATTGGTAACCCCGCCTCCGCTTATAGTGACAGCCCATGGAGAAGGATAAGCCACTCCTGATTGGCTGCCAATCTAATAAATAGATAAGGCTTACACTACACTACACCATTTGGGCTCTTTTTTTCCGATTCAAGTGAGAATACGGGTGAAAAATGTAAAAATTGCATGTGTTTGACATCAGGTCCGATGTGATGCATGGTTCCGTGTACATCTCATCGGAACCTGATGATTGCACGGTCTACACTATAGGTATGTCGCATCATCCAGACTCCAGCAGGCTCTGACTTAGATCACAAATGATACATTGTATGCAGAAGGTCTGCAAGAAGTTCCTGGGCGGTTCATGGGGGAATCGCCTTAGTGTATGGGCACCTTAACTTATACCACAGGAACAGAGGAGCCGTCCATTTATTCTCTGTTATGGTGTGTACACATGGGTACAATCACCTTGCGATTCTGACTATATAAAACGGGTGAAGAATGTAAAAACTGCATGTGTTTGACATCCGGTCTGATGCGATGCATGGTTCCGTGAACATCTCATCGGAACCTGATGATCGCACGGTCTACACTATAGGTATGTCGCATCATCCAGACTCCAGCAGGCTCTGACTTGGATCACAAATGATACATTGTATGCAGAAGGTCTGCAAGAAGTTCCTGGGCGGTTCATGGGGGAATCACCTTAGTGTATGGGCACCATAACTTATACAACAGGAACAGAGGAGCCGTCCATTTATTCTCTGTTATGGTGTGTACACACAGGTACAATCACCTTGCGATTCTGACTATATAGTCAGAATCGCATCGGTATCTCACGCAGATCGCAAGGGTTTTAACCCTTGTGATCCCGATGTGATCCCGATGCGCGCACCCGCATCGCACGGCAGAAAGTCTTGGCTACCTTGACTATATTTTGCAGATCTGCACTATATAGTCAAAATTGTATGCCATCGCATGCATGCCGTACGATCTGATCGCATCGCATGGCACATCTCATGTGTGTACACACCAATAGGTTTGCTGTGCCATCGATGGAGGTAAACCATCTGGTTCTCCCCCATCGATGGCAAAAGCATTCAACATTCAAGCATTCAACATCGACCATAATTCATCGATGATCCTGAATCATCGATGGCCATCCCTAATCTGATGCAATTTTTCGGAGCACATAACTGAAGGGAATGAAGGGGGTTTCCTCTAAACTACTTGTGGTTTGCACTGTTATATGGAGTGGTTCAGAAACAACCAAAGAAATAGCTATTTAGTAAATTTCGCCCAATTTACAATTATTACTTGTAAGATAGGTGACACACATCTACGGGTGTAGTTCTCACTCATGCAATACATTCGAGTTATTTAGCAGAGCACACAATCTGTTTAACAGTATGAAGCCATCTTAGGAGTCTGTTTACCCTAACAAAGGTAATTCCTCACTTTGTCAGATGTCCCCTAGACACTGATACCTGCATAAAACAGCCATAAAACACATTTAAATAATGTTCCTGTTTTAACAGAAACTGACTGTCAGAGTTATGAAGACTGCGCACCATTGTTCTCCTTCCCTGCTCTCAGTCATGTCACAAAGCTGCTTTCTGCTGACATTGCAAGCAGGACCAGAGTGAGGCATACTTGCCTACTTTTGAAAAATAGTTTCAGGGAGATTATAGTTTGTAGTAGAATTTTGCACAGCACCCCAGTGAGGGGGCATGTCATGCTCCGCCCAAAGGGCGTGTTTCATATATGGAGAGATTGTGAAAAGAGATTGTGAACGTGGCGCCTAGAAGTGTGGGTGTGTACTGCTACATCTGAGAGGAATCTTGGAAAATCCATCCAAATGTAGATGAGCCCCAAAGCCGTTAGTAAGAGACACTATACTTGGTAAAGTGCTGGGAAATGGTGCTGATGATTCAATGTAAATGTATCTATCTCTCATTCCTTTTTCCCCTCAAAATGTAACACTGTAATGTGGGCTAGGTGAAATGAGGGAGATTGCTAGACTAATGAGGGAGAGAGGGAGATTGCTGCTATTTCAGGGAGTCTCCTTACTTAGATACATCGTTGACAGGCAAAACTAATGCCACACACAATAACACACTGTAATGCCCATTACACATCATGTTAGGGCTTTACAAATTTTCGTAAAATAGGGACAACAGGTATAGTGCGCGCCGCAAGTGTGCGCCAAAAATTCACCCCGTAATGCCTATTACACGTCACACACCCATTACATAGTATACCACATGCAACGATGGCCTGCCAGGCTTGCTTTTGCCGCCACCCCCCCCCCCCAACTAACGACTATACTACGGCACTATGACTAGTGCTGTACAAGAACCGTTGTTAGTGTTACCTATGATTTTTATGCTAGCCCACAATGCAGGTTACTGCAGACTTTGTTTTAACCGTAATCCTGTATTAAAACATACATCGCTCTCATACATACTCTGCCACTCTCATACATACGTAGGATCCGGTATGTAATCCCGGCGGTCGGGATCCCGGCGTTCAGAATCCCGACGCCGGAATCCCGACCGCCGAAATGCCGACAAGGGGGGGACGTGGATCGCCCCCCCTTGCGGGCTCGCTGCGCTCGCCACGCAGCGGGCCCGGTGCCTCGCTACGCTCGGCACACTAATTTATTCTCCCTCCAGGGGTGTCGTGGACACCCCAGGAGGGAGAATGTGTCGGCATTTCGGCGGTCGGGATTCCGGCGTCGGGATTCTGAACGCCGGGATCCCGACCGCCGGGATCTTAACTGCATCCCCATACGTACACCAATCTTATACATACATCACTGTCTAACATACAACACCGCCACTCTCATACATACATACAGTACATACATACACACATACATACATACATACATGCATGCACTGTTCCCATTAATCGCATCCCTCCCTTACGCTAGTGCACACACCGTAATCCTGTATTAAAACATACATGCAGCCCTGGCAGAGAGACAATCATTTTGCATATTCGGTGATGCTGGGCTGCTGGCAGCGCTGTTACTTACAGTTAGTTGATGCCACAGCCACTGGACTGCTGAGAGTAGTCTGCTATGATCGGACTCGGAGCAGGACTCAGGGGAGCAGGACAGCAGGAGCCATGACGGAGGACTCCAACTGCTGCGCAACACAGGCTTCTCCCGTTCTCCTCCTCTCACACTGCTTCTGCACAGTTTGCGCCTCTTGTAATGTGCGCGGTGACACACATACAATCACAGACTAAGGGTCAGATGTACTAAGCTTCAAAAGAGATAAAATGGAGAATGATAATCAGCAAGCCAATCAACTCCTACCTACCATGTCACAGACTGTGTTTGGAAAATGACAGGTAGGAGCTGATTGGTTGTTTATCACTCTCCATTTTATCACTTTTGTAGCTTAGTGCATCTGGCCCTAAGAGTGAGACTGTCACTCCAGAGTCCGCTGCCCCACCTCCTCCCAGTGCACTCCCCAGTGTACAGTGCCCTGCCTGCTACTGAATGCGGCCTCTCTCTCAGTGGCTACTGTCCCGCCTCCTCTCCAGGCCATGTATGTTATATAAAATAAAAAGTCTCCGGCCGTCGGCGATCAGCGGCTGCCCACACTGCACGCAGCGGCGCTGTCCACTGCATTGCCCCCTCCAGAGGCGGAACAAGTGAGTTGTGGGCCCAGGTTCAAAAATATGGTTTGGGCCCCCCAAACACACACAAAAAACCCACATTGTGGTTTTTGGTTTTGTTTACTTCAAATTTAAAGCCCATTACACACTGTAGTGCCCATTACACATTCACACACTGCGATGCCCATTCCATATTATGCCGCACACCATAATACCTATGACATATTATGCCACTCACAGTAATGCCCATTACACATTCTTACACACCGTAATGCAAATTAAACATTATACCGCACACCATAGTGCCCATTCCATAGTATGCAGCACACCATAATGCCTATGACATATTATGCTATACACCGTAATGCCCATTATACATTATGCCACACACTGTAGTGCCCAATACAAATTCACACACTTTAATGCAAATTACAAATGATACCGCACACCGTAGTGCCCATTACATATTTTGCAGCTCACCATAATGTCCATGATATTATGCCACACACCGTAATGCCCATTCCATATTATGTTGCACACCCTAATGCCCATTACACATTGTGCCGCACAACATAATGTCCATTATACATTATACTGCACACCATAATGCCCATTAAACCTTATGCTACTGTAATGCTCCGCAGAACTCCTGCTTATACAGTTAGCACATAATGCCCCCAGTAGTGTCTGTTACACATAATACCCCCAATAGTGTCCATTACACACAACGCCCCCAGTAGTGTCCATTATGCATAATGCCCCCAGTAGTGCCCCTTACAATAGTAATGCTCACTTTTTTTGCAGGCTGGTATCAGGCATTCATAGAAGGAGAGGAGTGCAGAGCTACCACTGAGTTCTTGTGTATTGTGGCTCGGCTGCTCTGCTGGTGGTAGGGAGCTTCCAGTTGTTTGGAGCTGCTATCGGCTAGGGTGCCACCGTATGGTTTGTCAGGACGGGGGCAGAGGAGAATCAGCTTCATGACTCCTCCTCCTCAACATGGACCATGCTGCCAATAATCAATAATGCCATGATCACATAATGTATAAAATAAAAATGAGTCCCCGTTCAGCGGCAATGCCGCTTACAGTGCCATGCTACGATATGCGGCACTGCCTCCACCCGCCCGCTGTTCTCTGAGTGACCGAGTACCGAAGAATACAGTAGTAACAGGCAGGGGCGGATCCAGAAAAAAATTACAGGGGGGGGGGGGGCACCAAGATAGGGGAAGGAGTGGATAGTGGTGCAGGTGTGCAAACACTCTCAGAAAAGGGGTGTGGGATCATGACTGGGGCGTGGCCTCAAAGGCTTGTGGATGACTGAGGTATACAAAATGATAGGGAGAGGCAGTGGGTGATGGTGAGACAGAAAATGACAAGCAGGGAGTGACTGACAAGCTGTGGAGGACAAAGAGAGGGTAACAGGAAGAGGGAGATGACAAAAAGAAAATGTGGGTAATAGGGAGAGGCAGAGGGTGTCCGAGGGAGGGGTAGAGGGTGATTAGGAAAGGCAGAGGGTGGACAATAGGTGAAAGGAAGAGGCAGTGTGAGAGGCCTCTTCCTTTTCTGCCTGTCTCAAGTGGGAGAGACAGGCAGAAAAAAACATGGCGAGTAACAAGAGCTTCCTTACCATTTTTCTCTCCCGAGAGAAGCGGGAGAGATAAATGGTAAGGAAGAGAAAAAGGATAGAGAGATGGAGAGCACTGCGAGAGTTGATGAGCGTGAGAGAGTGAGAGAGATGGAGCTCAGAGAGATGGAGAGTGGAGAGTAGGGGTGTAACAAGAGCTGAGAAAAGCGGGAGAGAGAAAAGGGAAGGAAGAGAAAAAGGGTGAGAGAAAAAGGATAGAGAGATGGAGAGCGGAAGGATTGAGAGCAGAGCAAGAGTTGGAGAGCAGAGAGTGAGAGAGATGGAGCGCAGAGAGTAGGGGCTAAAAAGAGCTGAGAGAAGCGGCAGAGAGAAAAGGGAAGGAAGAGAAAAAGGGGAGAGAGATGGAGACTGGAGAGAGAGAAGGAGAGCGGAGAGAGAAGGAGAGAGAGAGAGAGAGCAGGAGAGCAGAGAGACAATGTGAGCACAGAGAGATAGAGAGTGTGTGTAGGGAGAGAGAAGAGAGGAGAGCGGCAAGAGAGAAAGAAAGAGATCGGAGAGAGAGAAAGAATGAGAGACGAGTGGGAGAGAAGGATAGCACAGAGAGAGAGAGAGAAGGAGAGCACAGAGAGAGAGAGAGAGGAGAGCAAGAGAAGGAGTACTGCGAGAGAGGAGAGCAAAGTGAGAAAAAGATAAGAGTGGGGAGTAGATAGAGCAGATAGGGAGAGAAAGAGTGTGAAAAGTGGGTGAAACAGAACCCAGCAACCCCCCCACCCCCTTCTTTACTTTCAATATACAAGACAAATAGTGTACCTGAGGCAACAGGTCAACATCAGGTGTTTTGAGGGTCAGGGCAAGAGCGGGTCCCATAGAGGAAGCTGAGGTGAACGGTCCCATGGAGGAGGCAGAGGTGGTGGGTCCCATGGAAGAGACAGAGGTGGCAGGTCCCATGGAAGAGGCAGGCATAGCCGGCAGTTCCTGTGGAAGAGGCAGGCAGAGGGGGCAGGTCCTGTGGCAGAGGCGGTGGGTCCTGTTTGGAGGGAGCTCCGTTTGGGCAGCAGTGGGTCACGTGGAGAAGACTGAGGCAGCGTTTCCAGGGCCGGTGCAAGATTCCTCAGCGCCCTAGGAAAATGGTTTGCCTACTCCCCCACCCCACCCCACACATACATTCATACACACCAATGCTACTGTGAGGGCTATGTATTATGTATGTACTGTACATAAAGTGGTCGAAGGGGAAATTTTTAAATGGGTGAATGGAAAAAAACGAAGGCTGTAAAAGAAGAAAAGAGTGTAGTGTACCACAACATATACCCCTCATACACATTATGCAACACAATAGTAGACCCCCTTTACTTGCCCCTTACATATTGTAGGTTATTCTGATCGTAGCAGCCAAACGTGCGTACGTTCGCTATTAACGTACGCTATCCATACGCGGCCGTTGGGGTTAAGTCCACCCACAACTCAGCCGCATTCGTACGGCCAGAAACATCGGCAAAGGGGAGTGGCGTACAATTGAGCGTACGCCAACGTACACGGACGGGCCAGCCCTTACACTCCGACAACTGGCGTACAATTGAGCGTACACCACCGTTTACGGACGTCTCTCGGCCGTCTTCCCACCGACTTCTTGCGGCTATCTGAGCGTACGCCAGCTTGCACGGACGGGTCCCTATTGTTTTCAATAGAAAAGTCAGCTTATGTCACCGCTCGTGAGAGTGAGCGTACGTCCGTGTACGCTGACATACCCTTCACATATATGGACCTGCAAATCTTGCCTTTCAACTATAATTATGAAAATTAATTAATTGATTGAATTAATTAATGTGCAAAATAGTGGGCATGGGCTTAAAACATTGCTGAAACATCCTTTGTAGGTGTTAGATGTGGTTTATGTTATTGTATCATAAATACAAAACCTATGTTTGTATTAGAGTGAACACGTTGACACATGTCGACTTGTGTAGATTGAGTGTGCTACTGTGTAAAGTCTATGAAAGCACGTAGTGAATGTGTCTAACTGTTTAACAAATACCTACCTTAGCATATATAAGCAGGTCTTACAAAGATTCTTACCTTAAATTAAACAAACCTTTAAATGTAGAGAAGTATAGAAAGATAAGCTTCCAATGTGTTTGAGTGCTGTGTGTGGCTTGCAGGTAGTGAAATCATGGTTTGGACTTAATAGACTGCAGCATTGGTTATTACATTCAGGTGTATGTGTTTGGTAGTAATCAGCGTAAATTAGCTAACCCAGGCGCACGCTGGCATGCGGTATCTGTAGGGGTGGTTTGAGATGGCGGTTGGCGGCCGCCTGTTTTGTGTCCGAAATGAACGGTGCTTTAGTCGATCGTGCGGTAGTAGCACCGCTCATTTTTGGTGCACACCCCCGTGTACGCCCATATTTACGCCCATTTTCCCTCATTATTTCGGCCGCTCCCCTCATCACGCCCCTATGCCGCCCCCAATGCCCGTACACTCGCGTACAGGTTTTTTTGCACGTAGAGACCCGTCCGTAAGCGTTGTGGAGTGTTCGCGCCTGCGCATTAGCGAATGTACGCATGCGCAGATCATTAAAAACCCCGGGACGTACGCGTACGGCCCGGCCGCACCAACCAGAATAAGGCCCATTATGCCACACGGAATGGGACAAAATTCACATTATGCCACACGGAATGAGTCAAAATTCCCATTATGCCACATGAAATTAGTCAAAAATTCACATTATGCTACACGGATTAAGCCAAAATTCACATTTTGCCACACGGATTAAGTCAAAATTCTTGGAGAAGGACTGATGGGGATGCAGGAATAGAGACGGCAGGGATTCAGGGATAGAGACAGCGTGGATGCAGGGAAACTGATGGTGAGGAATCATGGACAGTGACCACGAGGACACAGAGACAGTGGCACACTATAGCAAGCTATTTACTATGCAAGCCTATCAGGAGTCCAGTGGCAGCAGGGATTACAGCCAGTAACACCCCATGTGGGAACCCTGTGTTGAAGTGAATGAAAGGGGGGAGCAGAGAAGGAGGAGTGGAGGTGTAGGGTATGGAGAGAGGGAGACGATTAGAAGGAGAGGAGCAGAGGGGGGAGAGGAGAAGGAGGAATGGAGGATGAGCAGAAAGAAAGAGCAGAGGAGAGGGGGAGCAGAGGAGGAGGAGTGGAGAGGACAGGAAGGGGGGAGAGAGGAAGGGAAGAGAGGAAAGGTGGAGGGGGAGAGAGGAAAGGTGGAGGGGCGAGAGAAAAGGGGGATGGAGAGAGGAAGGGGAGAGGAGGTAGGAGAAGGAGGAGCTGAGGCAGAAGAGATGGGGCAGGAGAGGGAGAGCAGGCATTTGAAAAATTTGTGAAAGAAAACATCCAGTCAATGTGTACCTCCTCTCATCTGCACTGCAGTCTCTCACTGGCCGCGTCTGCTCCTTCTCCATGGTGCCGACTCTCCTCCTCTCTCCCCTCAGGTGCAAAGTCTTGTTATTCTGAGCGCTGGGTTTATTTTTCTTTCCCCAGGACCAAGTCTCCTACAGTATGTCTGCTCCAGGGGCGCCGTCTCCTCCTCTTTCTTTAAGGCGCTGAGTCTCTCCTCCTCTCTCTCCTAGGAGCCTTGCAGCCGGGAGCCGCGCTGGGAGGACACAGCAGCACAGGACATTTCTGCTTAACAGCAGTGCAGCCCCCCGCAGGGCTCCCACCATCTGTCCACGCCCACCTATCAGGCCGCAGGTCACCAGGCAAACTCATCCGCCACTTCCCTTCCCCCCAGTAAGGCAGGCTCCCACCCTGCTTAAGAACGACTCCCGAGCTGAGCGGCTGCTTCTCATACAGCATGTCCTCCTCCCCAGCCTGCTTGTCATTGCACCAGACTAGCAAGCCCCTTAAGCCGGTTGAACCTATGGGCTGTGGCGGGTGTTGCGGCAGACAGGGTTTGAAATGGCTGTACTGTAGTGTACTACAGTATCAGTGTGCGCATGCGCAACTTTCAGCGGCGGCCTCACTAGTGTCGGCCTCCCTGGAAAATTCCCGGTAGATATAATGGCCAATCCGCCCCTGCCAATAGAGATTGGAGATCCTAAAGGCCTCATTAGAGACCAGATCCATAGTGGAGTAACTCTACTTCTCCTCACAAGCATGCAGATTGATTTTTTGATTTGTTGCAACATTGACCAGTTTTAATACCAATTTTAATATTTTTCTTTTCTTTTTTTTAATATGTTTGTTATTTGTGTACACATTAAATTGTTTAATTTATTTGGTTATTAGTGATTCTTTCAATGAAGTCCAGCGCTGCTCAACCCTCTCCTTTTTTACACATAGATATATTCATCCCATTACTACAATAAATGTACAATTTTTAAAATTCTATAATTTTCATCAATGGAATCGAGGAAAAAGGATTAAGCTGTCATTAAAATAGTAGCTATTCAGAGCAAGTATATAGAGTACAGTACAGGAAAAAGGATTATGATAATTCTGTGCACACATTTGGTTAAAGCAGGCATGTCCAAACTCTGGCCCTCCAGCTGTTGTGAAGTCCCATCATGCCTTGCCACATTTTTGCTATTGGGGAATGCAAAGACTATGACAAGGCATGCTGGGATGTGTATTTTCACAACAGCTGGAGGGCCATAGTTTGCAAATGCCTGGATTAAAGTATAGCCCCATACACACTAAGCAAAACAATGTAGCTCATTTAGGCCCTTCTACCCAATATCACTTGTAATATAGGGGGTGATTCTAATTAGCATGCTAAACTGCGAACCTTGCAGATTACCAAAAACCTGTGCCGCCTCCCTGGCCCTCACAACCATGCAAGGGGATGTGTAACAAAGACACATCCCCTCGTATGCTGCCGCTGCAGGAGAAATCATACGATGGTCGCAACCATTAAATGATTTCTCCTGCCTTCACAAATATAAGTTGGTCTGAACTGACTTTTATTTGTGGCTGCCGGGACAAAGACAGGGTGGGGGGCTGACGTCACGTGACATCGGCAGGCATCGGCCTGCCCCTCTACCCATGGGAATATACAGCACTTTTGTGGGGATGCACATAAAACACTGGGTATTCCCATGGCCCAGTGCCGCCACCGCCCCCTGCACACCCATGTCCCTCCCTCCCCTCTGCAAACTGCCCGGTGAGTGAGTAACTCACTGCGGCCATTCACACTCGGGGTTAGCACATGTGCAGAAATGTGCATACACAAACCCACACCATCGGGCCAGGGGCCAAATTCGGATAAATATGAGTGATCCAAAATTGGTCCCATAATCCAATGTTAATGATAATGATGCTCTCTCCTGCTGATATTTATTTATTTACAGTTTCTTATATATCGCAGCAGATTCTGTTGAGCTTTACAATTGTAGATAGTGATAAAACTGACTGGCTTACAATGGACAGACTTGGAGGTAGGAGGGCCCTGCTGCAAGTTTACAATCCCTTAATTTGTATCATTCACCCAGGAGTTCAATGAATTCCATTGAAGATATTGTTCATTAATGATATATCTAGTGTGTATGGCATTTATGTCCCACTTAGACCATTCAAAAGGTTAAAAATAAATTATCAGGAAACAAAGACTTTTATTCCACAAGGCCAATTATTCGAAAGCATATTAGTGATATGTTATAGGATATAGTATGCAAAAGAGCTGTATTATCACATTCAACGCTATATATTGGAATTCAATGAATAGAAGAGAGAAAGCAGAGTACTGTTGATGATAAAGGATATAACAAAAAATACATTTAACAAAGCACATAAAAAAGAAGGAAATATTAAATGTAGATGGTTTATTAGTCTGTAAAAAGATAAAAATTACATGAATGGTAAAATTAATTTGATTTAGGCGGGAAGTTAGCTGGGTATAAAAAACTTGCGTACCTCGCACCCAGATTTGGATTACCGCTGGTGTGAGCTCTCCTAAAACCTTGGGTTTTAAATGGTTGCTGGGTTTTGAGTACTGAAAACATTGTGGTAATTGATTAAAAATAAAGATACTGACCTGTCCTGTCCAGCGGGATTGTTTTTTGGGGTGGGATTTAGCGTCCGAGGTCTTGTGAGTAGATGGGTGTATTGATGATTTTTTTTCTAGATGTAACTGAATCTGTCTAATTCTGTTGCACTTAATAATGTTTGCAACAGAGTCAGTATGGGTACAGTGCTTGCGTAATATTGCATTTAAAAGGATACAACTAGGGAGTTGTTTCTAAAATATGTGTATCAAGACACTCTGGACAATGTCTGATTGACGTCAGAGAATATAAAATATATAAATGATGCCTAGATCACAGGTTTACTCTGAAAATAGATTTATTTTTTCTTAGAATGTTAGCTGCTGTCATTTCGGACCCTCGTAGTGGTTCGCCTTCTTAGACGTCCTTCTCACCTGGCAGGTGCCTAGTTTCTGGGATGCTTGGTTGTGTGCCAACTGGAGCTTGGAGGCACTTTCCTGATTGGCTTGTGCTGCCTTCTTATGGTAGTCAGTTCATTACAGCCTCACCAGTAATAGCATCTTGTTTGGAATACCTCCTGTTGCCAGCCTGTTCCTGTCTAGGATTCCTCTGTTCCCTGATCTTGTGTCCAGTTCCTTCCATCTGCCTGTTCTGGTCAGCCTGTCAGGGATCCGTGAGTTCTGCTTGGACAACTTCTTTCCTTTGTTATATGCTCAGTTCTTGTGTGGAGTTTTTATTTGTTGTGTTGTGCTGTGTTTTGTCTTGTTGTTATCTTGTATGCGACTCTGTCGCTTTAGCATGGTTTCTGCAACTAGGTCGCTTGTGTAATTAAATCGCTTATTTAGGTTTTGCGGTGGTCTGGTTTCCCTTACCTCACTTAGGGTTCCTTTAGTTAGATCTCCTTTTGTACTTTCTCTAGGGATAACTGTCTCTCTGTCTCCTGTAAGACCTGATGGCACCGGAGTTGGGGTGTACCTAATTTGCCCCTTCAAACGTGACTATTTTAGGTGAAGTCTAGTACGCAGGAGCCAGTCATCCCAGAGAAAGTCAACAGAGTCAGTGTAGGAAGCACTGTGACTATTCTAAAGATTTGGGGTAACATCCACATCATAACATAGAACATAATTTCAGGATTTTATTGGATCAATTCAGCCATATATGACAATGTAAAATAATTCTGAACATATGGTGAAGAATAATAATTGCAGGATTTGATTGGATAAATTTTGGCATATATAACTATGTAAAATAATTGTGAAAGGGTGGAAACTTATCAGGGCACACACAGACTTACTCACCCATAACCATACCAAGCAGTTCCATTTCACACACTGGCCGCAATTACCAACTCTGCTAAGATCTGCAATGAACTGGAGCAAGGTCAATTGACCAAGCACCTGAGGCGAGAGGACAGAACAAGCTGATTCATACAATCAGCCACACCCATAATAAGCTACATCTAATTACCTTGCTTTAATGTTTTAATTACAGATGTATCAGGTCTTATCCTTGCTGGCGATCCGCGGATCGCCAGCAACACGGCGCCTCTACCTGACTGAGACGCGCGTGCGTCCCCCACGCACGCGCGTCTTAGTATCCGGGCGGCGGGGCGGTGAGGCGGACGCATTACTGTCCGCCTCCCACTCGAGGGGCAGGGGGGGGACCCGAGGCACTGCGGGGGGGGTGCGGTCGCCCGGTGTGGGCACTGGGCGACAGAGGGCAGCACCGTCTGAAGGGGACGCTTCAGTTACTTCTAGTAAGAAGGCTAATAGCAATACACCCATTATGCTACTCACAAGTAAATCCCCCAAAACACCAGTTTTGGGGGGTTAGCCACAAATATTAACTATCACCCCAATGTATGTAGGTGGGACCACAGCAGAAATCTCTGATCCCTGCTGCGATTCCTCCTGTACCGCCGCTGGCCGCCTCCCCCACAGGTGTCGCATTGCACCCCTGGGCTACCACCATCATGAGATGGCGGTAGCCTATGGGCTACACACCGCACTGCTGCCGGGGCAGTGTGGTCAGCGGGGGGTCAGCACTAACCAAGCATGCACAGAGGCTTCCGGTCAGCATATTGTAGGGACAGGCTCCCTTTGGGGCCCTGTCCCTGCGTGTCAGGGATGATACATCCTGCCGTTAGGATCGCATTTCACAATGATCGCGGCTGGGAGAACTGGGTGCCGCACTCCCCACCCTGCACCCGGACGGACAGCCAGCAGACCCGCCGCCAGAGACGAACAAGTGAGCGGCGCATCCCACTACTGGCCGTGACATCTTCTTTGTGAAAAAAAGACGGGTCCCTCAGACCATCAAGAACCGATATCCTCTTCCACTCATTGCAGAACTTTTTGATAAAGTTAAAGGAGCCACGGTTTTCGCCAAATTCGACCTACTAGGTGCTTATAACCTTGTCCTCATCCGTCAGGGGGATGAATGGAAGACGTGCTGTGCAATGCCACAGCAGTATTCCAGAAGTTTTTTAATTACATTTTCAGAGATATGCTGTACTCCTCATTTTTTTCCCCTGATCTTCACCTTCACAGAAAGACTGTGAGAGAAGTCTTGTCTCGTCTTCATCAAAATCAATTATTCTGCCAACTGGAGAAATGTGTCTTTGAGGTGTCATCCATATAATTTTTGGGGCACATAATATCAAGTACTGGGTTGGAGATGGATCCGGAGAAGGTCAAAGCCATTCTGGATTGGACTGCACCCTAAAAGGTATCCAAAGATTCCTGGGGTTCTCCAATTACTATCGTCGATTCATCCAGAATTTCTCCACTATCATTGCACCCCTTACTGCTCTCACCTGGAAAGGAGCAGATCCTTCTAAGTGGCCCCCAGAGGCTAATCAGGCATTTCAACTGTTAAAACAAGCTTTTGTCACAGCTCCCATTCTCCTGCAGCCAGACATCAACAAACCCTTTATCCTTGAAGTGGGTGTATCTTCTGAGGGGGTAGGTGCTATTCTGTCACAAAAAGGCAAGGACAAGGAGCCTCATCCTTGTGCCTAGTTTTCCAAGTTATTCCTCCCTGCAGAGAGAAATTACCCCATAGGAGAACAAGAACTGTTAGCTGTGAAATTAGCCTTTGAGTAGTGGCGTCATTTATTTGATGGAGCTCTTCATAGGATCACTGTATATTCGGATTATAAGAACCTTCCTTTCCTCCGTAACATCCAGTGTCTTACCTCCTGCCAAGCTCGGTGGGCAATGTTCTTTGAGCGCTTCGATTTCCAAATCAAGTTTCGCCCAGGTACTCAGAACTCTAAAGCCGATGCCCTATCACTGGCTTTTGATGCTGATAACAGTAGTGCCCTCCGCAAACAGTTCTCAAACTTGTAGTTTTTGCTTCTATGACCACTTATCCGATTCCTCCTACCAGAAAGACCTTTGTTCCACACTATCTTCGCAAGAGGCTTTTGACCTGGGCTCACTTATCATGTTTCACTGGACACCCCGGTATTCAAGACCTTAGCTTTCCTTGCCCGATTCTATTGGTGGCCAACCATTCGAACAGACGTTACCAATTTCATCTCCTCCTGCCTCAAATGTGCACAACATAAAGTGTCCCGGACGTCACCTCCTGGTACTCTTCTACCTCTTCCTACGGAGCCTTGGACTTTATCTCCAATTTGCCTCCTTTAAAAGGACATTCTGTGATCTGGGTAGCAGTGGACAGATTCACCAAAATGGCTCATTTTTATCCATTAAAATCTCTTCCTTCCACTCCCGTGCTCGTTCAGCTCTTTATAAACACCATCTTCAAACTTCATGTACTCCCTAAAGAGATTGTCTCCGATCGAGGGGTACAATTTGTAGCGAGATTCTGGAGATCTCTGTGTGTGGCTGTTTAAGTTCAGCTCAAGTTTTCCACGGCTTACCATCCACAGACAAACGGTCAGACTGAATGGGTCAACCAAGACCTTGAGGCCTTCATACGTCTCTTTGTAGCTTCCTCTCAAGACGACTGGCTTGATTTCATTCACTGGGATGAATACGCGCATTACAATTCGTATCATTCTTCTGGCACTACTCCATTCTTGTAGAGACAAGTTTGCTCCTTTACAGAGCTGGGGGTATGTCTGCACTCTGTATATAATTTTTAGATAGGTCTGATCAACAGATCAAATCCCCACATTAAATTTGATCGATTTTGCGGGGGTGCAGTTCCCAAACAGTAATGGTTTACACACTAGGTAAGAAGAAAAAAGGACTGTTATTCTGGGGACGCACTAGGACAAAAGAAATTATTTCACATAAAATTTAACTTTTAATAAGTCATATCTTAAAATTCCCATTTATATACTATGATGGGAAACCGCAGTGAATTTTGAAGAGGTTAAAAAAATTACACATACAAACATGTACACACACAGATGGTGTGCGTAGTGATAAAGAGTTTAAGGAAAGGGTGATCCTAAAAAGATCCTTAAGCTGAAAAATGTGAATTTATTGATTGAGCAGGTCTTTAATGTATGACAAAATGTTTATTTTCGTGTCAGATGTCTCCAACAATAAAAGTTCTCTGTACTTGGTGTTATTCAGAGTGTGTCAGTTTTTGCTAGTACTTTTATTTGTCCTTGTTAGTACATTTGGGTGATTATGGGCACTTTTATTTACAAGGACCCGGATAATAGATTGGTGGATAACCCCCGTGTTGTGCCTGATTCCCGGCAGATACAGTATGGTCACCTGGGTTCAAGGCCCGGTGAACTTATTGTTTTATAATACAATTCACATAATTGTCCGGTAATAATTATAATGTAATAAGGATAGTTCCCGCTGTGTATCAGTTTGAATACTTTATCAGCAAAGATACCATTTAATACTTATGAAGCATAACACTAAAATTGGGTAACACTCTCCTGATCAATGCATTGTGTACAGGAACAATTTAAATATTGGTGGAGTGCTGAATGTTATGCTTGGATGTTAATACTTGGGTACAGTCACCAACGTTGGGAATTAGGTGGTCTTATTAATTCTGGCAATATTGCCTCTATTGTTGCCACCTCTCAATTATCCGGTAGGTATTATAATATAATAAAGAGAGTTCCAGCTGTGTATTAGTTTGAATACTTAATCAGCGAGGACACCATCTATTATTTATAAAGCATAGAACTGAATCTAGTAACACTTTTCTTGATCGATATCTTGTGTACAGAGACAATTGAATATATTGGTGGAGTGCTGAATGTTATGCTTGAATATTAGTAATTGGATACAGTCACCAACATTTGGGGACTGGGTGGTCTTATTAATTCTGGCAATGTTGCCTCTATTATTGCCACCTCACAATTATCTATATAAGCATGTCTAGGGAGAACCTTGCATAGTACTAATATAAATATTATACAGGCAAGGGTGCCCTCTGCTGCTTAGATCTGGAACTTAGTATAGTAATCCTATGTTCAGCATAACACACATAAGGTAAATCTATATAGCTAAATACATTAAAGATAATCCCTGCTGATTGACATTTCAGTTAAGCTCTTTATAAACACCATCTTCAAACTTCATGTACTCCCTAAAGAGATTGTCTCCGATCGAGGGGTACAATTTGTAGCGAGATTCTGGAGATCTCTGTGTGTGGCTGTTTAAGTTCAGCTCAAGTTTTCCACGGCTTACCATCCACAGACAAACGGTCAGACTGAATGGGTCAACCAAGACCTTGAGGCCTTCATACGTCTCTTTGTAGCTTCCTCTCAAGACGACTGGCTTGATTTCATTCACTGGGATGAATACGCGCATTACAATTCGTATCATTCTTCTGGCACTACTCCATTCTTCACTGTCTTCGGTAAACATCCTCTCTCACCTGATTTGACAAGTTTACCAGCATCCGAAAAACCTGCTGTGAACTCTTCTCTGCACTGCTTCTCCAAGATCTGGTCCAAGGTCCATGAGTCTCTTCTAAAGGCTTCTCCCCGATATAAAAGATCTGCCGAGAAACGGAGAAAGGCGGTCCAAGTAGTTGATCAGATATGGTTGTCAACTAAAAATCTGTGACTCCGCCTTCCCTCTATGAAGGTTTATTGGCCCATATCCGGTGATTCAAGTTATTAACCCTGTGGCCTATCGGTTGAAACTTCCATCTTTGAAGATCACCAATTCCTTTCATATTCCCCTCCTAAAACCTTTGGGATTGAGCATTTATCAGAACCATATACCTAAACCTCCTACTATCAACACAGAGAGAGAGAGACGGAGTTTGAGGTCAAGCGGATTCTGGACTGTCATCACAAATATTCTCATCTTCAATTCCTTGTGGAGTGGTCCGGTTACGGTCCTGAAGAGAACTCTTGGGTGTATGAGTCTGAACTTCATGCTCCAAGTCTCTTCAAACAGTTCTTTCACAGAAATCCACACAAGCTCCGTGGGTGCCCGGAGGTCACCCAGAGAGGAGGGGGTACTGTCACATGCCGCCGCGGCCAGACACGGTGGGCATAGTACTCACCTGTCCGTGTCTGCCAATGGCTGGCATGTGTCCAGCAGGCTCCTGGGGGTCAAGGGCGGCGGCTGGGCTTGTCGGCAGTGTCTGTTCACTGCCCTGGAGGGCCGGGGCTGCAGCAAGCTGGAGGTTCTGTCAGAAGACCGGCGCCGCCATCTTGGAATTGGGCAAAGCAGGGTTTGGCCAGGTTCTGGAGTTTTCCCTGCCTCCTGCTCAGAGGGCCAATGTCAGCATTCCATAGAATCAGTCCCATTTTCAGTCTTTCTAGTAATTAAATAGCAAAACCCTTAGATACAGGAAACTACACACTATGAGGTTTTTACAAAAAAAATCTGTCCTTAATTCATTTCCCTCTTGAGAGGGACCGATTCTGATGGATTGGGCTGTGAAATCGGACCAAATAGCATGAGAATGACATCCGATCCGATGCACGATGCTGAGCCCAGTGGACCCAGGGGCACCTCCAGGTCGGCCGTGCCCTGGCAAAATGTAGGGGCCACATCACCCTTCCACCCGGTGGCAATGCCCCTGTGAATAAAAAAGAAAGGGGAGAGAGATAATAGACTGCTACTGCAGCTGTCACTCTCCCCAGCCCAGCACACTGCACTGAGCATCGTGTGCTGAGTTGGGGAGAGATGCTGTGCTGCGGCGATAGGGGATGGGGGAGCGGGACTCGGGCCACTCCAGCAGACCTGGGTAAAAAGTACCCCCCCTCCTCTCTTAACACAACTGATCGGACAAGAGTCGGAGGTCGAATCTGCAGAATGTAAGATAAATCTGAAGTTAGCACATGCGATGTATTTAGGTGTGTGACAGCAATGCTGCACCTCTGGTACACATCTATCTGCAGGTCTGAATGGTGGGTAGTGAGCAGGAGATTTGAAGAAAAAAAAAAACATTCAAAAGAATGGGCGGTCGCTAATTTATTATTATTTTTCAACTCTCCTGCCCCCCACCGTTGCTGCAGCTACCCGTATTTACATATGATAAATTGCATACAATTTAAAAAAGAGAAGTTGCATAGTGTATGAGGGACTTTAATTTACTTCCCACCATAAATATGCCCAAAAAGAGGAAGAAATTAATTCTCAAAGACCTAATTTTAAAGGAAATCACATGACCTAAAACTGGACTGGATAAATGTGTCTATAGTAAAGAAGGGAAAAAAACCTGTATCCCCAATAAAAATAAAAACAAAGAGAACAATTTAAATAGAGTTAAAGAGTAAACCTATTATGTTAAAGTTTAAAAAAATGCATCACATAAAGATCTAATGCATTGTGTTGAGTGCAGTTGAAGTGTGTTCCCTTAGAAATGACAGAAGGAAAATTCCTTTTGCTGCACTACACTATTTATTTCATGATTTGGATGCAATGTACTAAATAGCTTTATGTAGTTGCTGTCACGTATAAAACATAGAAACATAGAATTTGACGGCAGATAAGAACCATTTGGCCCATCTAGTCTGCCCCTTTTTTTTTACCCTTCCTGTAATCTCAACCCTTTTTAATCCTTATTTCTTTGTAAGGATATTCATATGCCTATCCCAAGCATGTTTAAATTGTTCTACTGTCTTAGCCTCTACCACCTCTGATGGGAGGCTATTCCACTTATCCACTACCCTTTCTGTGAAGTAATTCTTTCTAACATTTCCCCTGAACCTACCTCCCTCCAGTTTCAGTGCATGTCCTCGTGTTCTATTACTTCTTTTCCCTTGAAGAAAATTTCCCTCCTGTACTATGTTAAAACCCTTGATATATTTGAAGATTTCTATCATGTCCCCCCTTTCCCTTCTCTGCTCCAAACTATACATGTTAAGATCTTTTAGTCTATCCAGGTAAGTTTTGTGATGTAGGCCATACACCATTTTAGTTGCTCTTCTTTGTACACTCTCCAATGTATTTATATCCTTCTGAAGATATGGTCTCCAGAACTGGACACATTATTCCAGATGAGGCCGTACCAATGACCTATAAAATGGCATTATTATGTCTTTCTTTCTGCTACTGATTCCTCTCCCTATGCAACCAAGCATCGGACTAGCCTTCCTCATTGCTTTGCTACATTGCTTTCCTGCCTTTAAGTCACTTGAAATAGTGACTCCTAGATCTCTTTCCTCCTCAGTAGTTTCCATTATAGTACCCTTGATACTATATTGAGCCTTTGGGTTTTTGAGTCCCAAGTGCACAATTTTGCATTTTTTAGCATTAAACTGTAGTTGCCATGCTCTTGACCAATTCTCAAGTTTACTTAGATCATCAGTCATTTGATTTACCCCTCCTGGTGTGTCTACTCTGTTGCATATCTTTGTGTCATCTGCAAAAAGGCATACTTTCCCTTCAATACCATTTGCAATGTTACTAACAAAGATATTAAAGAGCACTGGTCCAAGTACAGATCCCTGGGGTACTCCACTGGTAACATGTCCCTCCATAGAATGCACTCCATTTACTACAACTGTCTGTTTCCTATCCTGCAACCAGGTTCTTATCCATTTAATTGTTTAATGTGGGACAGTGTCAAATGCCTTACTAAAGTCTAGATATGCCACATCTACAGTCCCCCCTTCATCTAGTATTTTGGTCACGGAGTCAAAAAAGTCAATGAGACTTCTTTGGCATGATCTCCCCGCAGTAAAACCATGCTGTTTGGGATCCTGTAAGTTGTTTAATTTAAGATATTCCACTATTCTTTCTTTTAATAGTGTTTCCATTAATTTCCCTACTGCTGATGTAAGGCTCACTGGTCTGTAGTTACTTGCTTCTTCTTTGCTTCCGCTTTTGTGCAGTGATACTACATTTGCTCTTCTCCAGTCCTCTGGAACCTGCATCTGTATCTAGTGACTGGTTGAATAAATCTGTTAATGGCGCTACCAACACATCTTTTAGTTATTTTAGTATCCTTGGATGCACTCCGTCTGGCCCCATTGATTTATCCACTTTCAGTCTTGAAAGTTCTGTTAGGACTTTCTCCCTAGTAAATGTACTTCCATCTACCTTATTTTTATGAATGTCCTTGCAACTTAACTGTGGTCCCTTCCCTTCTCCTTCTATAGTGAATACGGAGCAAAAGTAATTATTTAGATGATCTGCAATTGCCTTGTGTCTGTCCACCAAATTCTCAGTGTCTGTCCACAGTCTTATTATTCCTCCATTTGATTTTCTCCTTTCACTTATATACTTAAAAAAGTTTTGTTTCCTTTATCTACTGACTGAGCCATTTTCTCCTCAGCTTGTGCCTCCTTGTGTCTGGCAAGATACACTTCTTTGTCATTATTATTTTGAGTCTGCTTGTATGTCCTAAAGGCCATCTTTTTTGCTTTTACACTAGTTGATACCTCTGTAGTAAACCACACTGGATAGCCCTGGGCTTCAGGGGTGGTCCTTGGGTGGCATGGTGGTGGACTCCTTTATTGGGGGGTGATCCATTCCCCAGGGACCAACGCTAGGGCTGACCAGTTGGTGGTAATACAATGTGACCCCCAGCTGTGGTATTACCTTACTCACTGGTGGAGCCTGATGCTGGTTTTAAAAATGTCCCCTGTATTTTTGGAACAAGGACCAGTCCAAGAGTCTGGTGCTGTCACAATGTCACTGACAGAATGACACATTTAGCATCACAAATGTTTGCAAATGGAGGCTGCATGTTTAGGTGCTTGATTTTATATGCCTGTGATCAGGAGCAGATTGGGATGGAAAACCAGCCTAGGAAATTTCTGGAAGCAGGGTTTATTAAGGTAGGGTCTGTTGAGTTGGAGGGGTGTGTTTAAAGGGCGGCATCCCTTCCCATGAGGCCTAATTCTAATTTCGACACCGTTGCAGCTGTAATTGTGTACTGCAGTTGTGCCTGTGATTTTATGCGGATTCCACTACAATGCCCTTCCCTGGTGTCATGGGCTTTTTGGTAATAAAGTGTCTCTGCCACCTTTTACCCTCTCCCAGCCACAGGCAGTCCCAAAGGCTTAATGCCCATCAAGGATCTAACTGGTAGCTTATATTGCCAATCTGTCCCTGTCTGTGGCAACGGATCTAATCGAAACACCAGAATTCAATAATTGACAGGTGTGGCCAAATACTATTAGTGTATCAGCACATTATTAAAGAGCAACTCTCAAACACCTTGTGGTATACTGTTAGCCTTTGGTACAGTGGCGTAACTAAGCCTCCGCAGCCCCCGCCATGTCGGGGAGGCGCAGAGTAACTATGGGCGCCTGGGGGGCTGCGGTGCTATAGTTACCCGCTGCGCTGCTGCCCGGCCGCATCTGCGGTCACTGTCCCGTCACTCGCTCCCGGCGCCGGCTCCTGCTGATAATGAAAAGTGACTCTTAGAAAATGGCTGCCCCCGTATTGCAGACAGTTTTGGCAGCCATTTTCTAAGAGTCACTTTTCATTATCAGCAGGAGCCGGCGCCGGGAGCGAGTGACGGAACAGTGACGCAGATGCGGCCGGGCAGCAGCGCAGCGGTGACTGAGGGAGACTGGACGGGACAGTGACCGTCAGGTAAGAGTATGGGGGGGGGCGCCGAAAAAATTTGGCGGGGGGGGGGCGCAAAATATATAGTTACGCCACTGCTTTGGTAGACCTTCTTTGAGCAGGTATAAATATTTGTTCACATGCACACCCTTTATATAGCAAGATAGCTGTGACTATAGATTACCAGCAGATGGAGATATCCTCAGTGAGTATCACTAATCTCAACCATACTGTTTTGCACAATGTTGTCTATGAGGTCCCTGAAGCTGTGTATTTGTGCATTTCATTAGGTAGAAAAAGAGGCATGTGAGCAGAGCCTGATTAAAGGTTCCAGGTGCTCTAAGATAATACACATTTAGCTCCCCATGTAATTCTGCCAAACACACATTTATTGCCGCTCAGGGACTCGCCATTCTTACTGCCCATGTACATATAACAAAGGTTATACTTGCTTGCCTACTTTTGTGTGCTCCTCTCCAGAAGACACTGAGCTGCAGTTTGGGGGGTGGTGTGGATGATGATTTCATTTAGCCCCACCCCCATTGAAGACAAATACCAGGATTTGAGGCTGTATGGAGAGGGAGCAGGGCTAAGATTATGCTATTTGCATCATCTTAGCCCCGCCCCTCCTGAACTGCCACAAACAAAGGGCAATGAGGGGTAACACTTTTCCAGGGGGCTGGGAGGCAGACTCAATTTTCAGGAGCCTCCCGGCCATTCTGGGAGGGTAGGCAAGTATGAGGTTATACTACTGGGTACTTGTGTATTATCACGGTGCCCATACCCGCGAATCGCATGCCATATCGTATAGCAAATCGTATGCGCAGGATTTAATGCTTGTACATACCTCCAAACATGACCCTCTCCAGGAGGGACACAATGCTCTGCCCCTGGACCTTCTTCTTAATGCATGATTACCTTCATCTGTGTTGAACAGGTTAATTGAAAAGAAAGGTGTTTTAACACCGGTGATGCCAATCATAGATTAAGAGGGAAGTCTATGAATAGAGCAGTCTGTCCCTCCTGGAGAGGGTCATGTTGGGAGGTATGCCTTAAAGCCATTTACACACTGTGACACATTGACCAATGTTGACTTAGCGATTTTGTCTAACTAATGATAGTCTGTGATCTAGTCAAAATTGCCTTTCCTGCATAGTCTATCTATACTAGGATATACTGACTTAGAAGGGCCCTGCATTGAAGCAGGAGAAACACTGAGATATGTTGGCTTACCTTCTAGGTGATCTTGACTATCTAGTAAAAATCTGCAGCAAAAACTCACCGTGTGTACACCCATTAACAACTTTGCCCCCACAGCAGGACAGATGATAGCTAACAAACCCAACCCAACCCCCAGTATTTTGACGTATTGGTTGTATTTTGGAACTTTTGTTATCATACCTTATTGGATTCCTATTATGTATTTATGTTCTGCATTTTGGAACTGTACTAACACATCTCAGAACTGTATATCAATATCTACAGAACTTTGGACATAATTTCCGTCTGAACGCATGGCTATATATTCGCAGGCTGGGCGATTATCGATAGACTGAGCATGCGTTCGGCTCCTAGTACACATGCACAAAGCAGTCTTGTGATAAAAGCCTGCTAATTTATACAAACTCCATCAACTCTAATCTTTCTGAATTTATAGATTTTTACTTCCAATCCCTGGTTTTAAGTAACAAAACGCACTTGAAAGACACTAAAGATCTTTTAAACATTTTAACTACCATACCGTGCGAAGAAAATATGTGGGTCATTACAGCAGACGTCAAATCGCTATATACCATTATTGACCATCGATTTGGTATTCAATCAGTGAAAGACTACCTTGCCATTAGCACTTTAGATCGTGATTTACAGGAATTTTTACTGGAAGGGGTGGAGTTCATTCTTAAAAACAACTATTTTATGTTCGAATCTGGTTTTTACATCCAGAAGGTGGGGACCGCCATGGGCACCAGGTTCGCCCCGAGCTACGCCAATATATTCATGGGTAAGTGGGAGCAGGCCCATGTCGAGAATTGGTCGGGCGTCGAGGCGAGCCTGGTGTCCTGGGTACGTTACATAGACGATATTTTATTTTTCTGGAAGGGGAGTGAAGAAGATCTGGACATTTTTTGCACTTTTTTAAACAACAATGACCGCAACATAGAACTGACCTTCAACAAAAGTCAGATATCGGTTGATTTTTTAGACATAACTATTGAGAAAGGTGATAACAAATGGGAAACAAAAACCTTTTCAAAACCTACGGACACCCACTCATATATTCACAAGACCAGCTGTCACCACCATAACTGGCTAGATGCAATCCCGGGGGGACAATTCAAGCGGGTGAGACGGAATTACTCCTGAAAAGAGGTCTTTGACGAACAAGCTGATACTATGGCAAAGAAATTTATGTCAAGTGGATATGACCCTCAAAAAATTAGTTCAATTATCCTTGATGTGGGATCATCTGAGAGGAATGATTTACTGGCAACCAAAACATCAGATAGTATCCAGAGAACAGATTTTAAAATGGCCTTCGTCACGGGCTATAGTGCACAACATAAAAGCATTGAACGCTCATTCAAAAGAAACTGGGATATTCTAAAACACGACCCAGTCCTGGGCGAACACCTACCCCCCCGTCCCAATTTCATATATAGATGGGCACCTAGTATAAAAAATAAGGTGGTTAGTAGTTCTCTCCCAACTGCTAAACGCCCAGGCAGAATACTCACCAAAGGATTCCACAGGTGTGGAATGTGTAAGGGATGCAGAGAGGTGGGTAGCAATGGTACCAGTAAAATTTTAGACATTACCATAAATGGGACCAAACACACTATAGGCGATTTTATCACCTGCAATACCAGGGATATAGTTTATGGAATAGAATGCACTTGTCATAAATTTTATAACGGGCGAACCTCACGCCCTTTTAAAGTCCGCCTGTGTGAACATCTTAATAACATTAACCCCTTCCCGACATTTGACATACATTTACGTCATGGCCGGGATGTACTTCCCGACACATGGCATAAATGTACGTCATGCCATTTAACTGTCACCGCGTCTATAGACGCGGTGACAGTTTAAACATGTCTGCTGTCCCTGACAGCAGACATGTCCCTGCATGCCCAGGGGGGGCTGCGATGCCGCCCCCCCGTCGGCGATCGCTGTGATTGGCTGTTCAGTGTGAACAGCCAATTACAGCGTTTTCTGTGTCACCGGCGAATAACGTTCGCCGGTGACACAGGGATCGGTGGTGATTGGTGCTGTAAAGTACAGCACCAATCACCACGGGGTGTAAGGGTGACACTGGTGTCACCCCACCTCACTTCACCCGCCCCCAAAGGCCGTGATTGGTTCGTCGGACCGACGAACCAATCACAGCCATGGAGGGTGATTTAAACTAACGGTGACTGCACTGCAGACGCCATTCCGGTCTGGAATTGCGTGCAGTGCGGTCACCGTGCCTATCTGCCGCGATATACTGACCTGATCCTTGCAAACACTTACCTGATCACTGCTTGTAGCGTTCCTGGATCTTGTTACTTCTTGTGACTTCCTGTGTTGTGCTGTGCTGTGTTGTGCTGCTGCAGTGTGTTCGAGTTATAGATAGAGAGATAGAGAGAGAGAGATAGAGAGAGATAGAGAGGGCTAGTGACAGAGGCCCTTATTCTGGTTGGTGCGGCCGGAGCCGCATATGCGGCTCCGACCGTGCAGGCGAATCCCCGCCTTCCATACGGATCGCCACGGCCGTCCGTACGCGGATATGTGGCGATCCGCATGAAATTGGACGGGGATACGCCTCCTCCATGGTGGGAGCAGCCCCTGCATTCGATGGTCGCCGAACATCGAATGCAGGGCCGCACACTCCACCAGGTCCCGCAACACAAGACCACACGGACACTTGTCCGTGTGAAATCTTGTATGGGGGCGGGCAGCTGACATCCGGCGATGTCAGATGCCCGCCCCGTACCCACGCGTCACGGCCTCATTACCATGCATACGCCCCGCGTTTGCATGGGAACGCCCATGAAACGCGGGGCGTATGCATAGGGTAATGAGGATAAGTAGCCCCTCACGCCCCTCTACGCCCCCTGTGCGGCGTATAGAGAATCCTTGCGGCGAAATCGCCTGCACATACGCAGAGTGACCTCTGCACATGCGCAGAAGATAAACATCGGCGGCCCGTACGCAAGCGGGAATATCCGCACCAACCAGAATAAGGGCCAGAGAGTGCTATATTTTGTGCTGCTGCAGTGTGATAGAGTTATAGATAGAGAGAGATAGAGAGAGATAGAGAGAGATAGAGAGATAGTGACAGATTGTGCTATATATTTTTTAGATATATACAGCTGTACTGCGTGTGCAACCAACTGCTGCCCCCCCCTTTTGTGCTGATCAGTATAAATTAACTGATCAGCAACTTTTTGGGGGCGCAGTTTTTTTTTTATATATATACCTGTCGGTGCTGCTGCTGCAGTGTCATAGAGTGATAGATAGTGAGAGATAGAGAGATAGAGAGAGATAGTGATAGAAAGTGCTATATTTTGTGTCTGCTGCCCCCCTTTTGTGCACCCCCAGCAACTTTTTGGGGGTGCAGGGGTTATTTTTTATATATATAACTGTCAGTGCTGCTGCTGCAGTGTCGTGATAGATAGTGATAGATAGTGATAGATAGTGAGAGATAGAGAGAGATAGAGAGAGATAGAGAGAGATAGTGACAGAGAGTGATAGAGAGGGCTATATTTTGTGTCTGCTGCCCCCCCCCCCCTTTTGTGCTGATCACTATATCTGAGGTGATCAGCAACTTTTTGGGGGTGCAGAGGTTTTTTTTTTATATATACCTGCCAGTTGCACTGTCAGTTGCACCAAAGGTTGTGCACCTGCTGCCCCTCATTGGTAATCAGTGTCGCATCACTGATCACCTTTTTTTTTTTTTTTAAGGGTGCTGTGGGGTCTTTTTTTAATTATTTTTTTTTTTTGATCAAATTTTTTTGATCAAATTCCTGTTGCCTTTGAGCGCTGTTCAGTGACGGACGTTACTGACCAACATCTGTGCTCAATTTTTGGCGCAGGACCTTTTTTTTTTTTTTCTGCACTACATACACACTACACACTACATACTACATTGAAATAAAGTTTGTACCCCCCTACACTATACACGTGTTGAAACATTTCACTACCAGAAACACAAAAATAAAAATGGCATCCCAAATGTCATCCCAAATGTCATCCCAAATGTCATCCCAGTCATCCAGAAGAATGTATTCAGCGGAGGAGGCATATGCCATGCTTGCCTCTGACTCTGACACAGCCAGTGAGGCAAGCGGGCAATTTGAAGGATTCATCTTAAGCTCCTCTTCCTCCTCTAGTGATGAGGGACCCCCTCAAAGACGCCCCCGTAGAGCAGCTGAGACCCCCCCCCCCCAATAATTGATCTCGTATGGACCCCACCACCAGACAATTTTGAGCACCTGGTTCCTGAGTTTTTGGCCATCCCAGGAATCCAATTTGATTCCACAGGTCTCAGAGAAATTGACTTTTTCAAATTATTTTTCTCTGATGATTTTATAAATTTAATGGTGGACCAAACTAATTTATATGCCCAGCAGTTTATTGCTCAAAACCCCACGTCATCATTTGCTAGGTGGACCCCTGTAGATGCAGTAGAGATGATGACGTTTTGGGGTCTGGTGTTTCATATGGGCATAGTAAAAAAGCCAGAAATTAGGCAATATTGGAGTACAGATGTTCTGTACAGCACCCCACTTTACCGTATGGCCATGACCCGGACTCGTTTTGAGTTAATCCTTAAATTTTTGCATTACAACGATAATGCACAGTGCCCACCCAGAGATGATCCCACCTTTGACCGGCTATTCAAAGTCAGGCCGGTCATTGATCACTTCAGTGCCAAATTTGAAGAGATGTACATCCCAGATAAATTCATTTGCATAGACGAGTCCCTTATACATTTTAAAGGAAGGGTTAAATTCCGCCAGTACCTTCCCAGTAAGAGGGCAAGGTATGGCATAAAAATGTATAAGCTGTGTGAAAGCACCTCAGGGTACACTCACAGGTTTAGGGCATATGAAGGGAAGGATTCAAGAATTGAACCGCCAGAATGCCCCCCCCCCTCCCTCGGAGGTGTTAGTGGAAAAATTGTCTGGGATTTAGTGCACCCCTTCCTGGATAAAGGTTATCACCTCTATGTGGATAACTTTTACACCAGCATCCCCCTGTTTAAGGCCCTTGGTTCAAGAGGTACAGCAGCTTGCGGTACTGTGCGCAAGAACCAAAGAGGCCTCCCATAAACGCACATTGCCCAAGTAATGAGAAGGGGTGAAAGCAGGGGAATATGCACCGAAAATATGTTGTTGGTCAAATATAAGGACAAGAGGGATGTCCTTATACTGACAACAATTCACGGAGACAGTACCACCTCCGTCCCTGTACGAGGTACCAGTACCCACACCTCAAAACCTAATTGTATCCTGGATTACAATAGGTACATGGGCGGAGTGGATCTTTCAGATCAGGTACTGAAGCCGTACAGTGCCCTGCGGAAAACAAAAATCTGGTACAAGAAGCTGGCCGTGTATATCATCCAGATGGCACTGTATAACGCTTACATGCTATTCCGTTCTACCAGCCAGAGGGGGACATTTATGCACTTTCAAGAGGAAGTCATAAAGGGCCTAATATTTGGGAACCAGCAGGCAGAGGGCCCCAGTACTTCTAGTACTGGCCCCCGTATTGTACCAGGGCAGCATTTTCCTGATGAAATCCCCTCCACTGGAAAAAAGGGCAGGACACAAAAAAGGTGCAAAGTTTGCTATAAAAAGGGAATAAGAAAGCAAACTATTTTCCAGTGTGACACTTGCCCCGACAAACCCGGCCTATGTATAAAGGAGTGTTTTAAAATATACCACACATCTATGGATTATTAGGTTCATAATTTCACCGTGCTTCGGGGGTCTTGCTAATGCCACATAGCACCCACCATTCATTCCACCAGAATCTGAGCCGCAAAATCCAAAAATCACTCCTTCCCTTCTGAGTCCTGCCATGCACCCAACTGGTATTTTTTGGTCACATGTGAGGCATTGCCGTACTCAGGAGAAATTGGGGCACAGATTTTGGGGTGCTTTTTCTCCTTCATACCTTCTGAAAATGAAAAATTTTGAGCCAGAACTGCATTTTTGTGTAAAAAAAATGTAATTTTTCATTTTCACTGCCCAGTTGTATCAAAATTGGTGAAACCCCTGGGGGTTTGAAATGTACACTATACCCCTAGATGAATTCCCTGAGGGGTGTAGTTTGCAAAATGGGGTCACTTGTGGGGGGGTTCCACTGTATTGGTGCTTTGGGGGTCTTGCTAATGCGACATAGCACCCACCAACATTCCACCAGAATCTGTGCTGCAAAATCCAAATATCACTCCTTCCCTTCTGAGTCCTGCCATTTTTTGGTCACACATGAGGCATTGCCGTACTCGGGAGAAATTGGGGCACAGATTTTGGGGTGCTTTGTCTCCTTCATTCCTTGTGAAAATGAAAAATTTTGAGCCAGAACTGCATTTTTGTGTAAAAAATTTAATTTTTCATTTTCACTGCCCAGTTGTACCACAATTGGTGAAACCCCTGGGGGTTTGAAATGTACATTATACCCCTAGATGAATTCCCAGAGGGGTGTAGTTTGCAAAATGGGGTCACTTGTGGGGGGCTTCCACTGTATTGGTGCTTCGGGGGTCTTGCTAATGCGACATAGCACCCACCAAAATTCCACCAGAATCTGAGCTGCAAAATCCAAAAATCACTCCTTCCCTTCTGAGTCCTGCCATGCACCCAACTGGTATTTTTTGGTCACATGTGAGGCATTGCCATACTCGGGAGAAATTGGGGCACAGATTTTGGGGTGCTTTTTCTCCTTCATACCTTATGAAAATGAAAAATTTTGAGCCAGAACTGCATTTTTGTGTAAAAAAATGTAATTTTTCATTTTCACTGCCCAGTTGTATCAAAATTGGTGAAACCCCTGGGGGTTTGAAATGTACACTATACCCCTAGATGAATTCCCTGAGGGGTGTAGTTTGCAAAATGGGGTCACTTGTGGGGGGGTTCCACTGTATTGGTGCTTTGGGGGTCTTGCTAATGCGACATAGCACCCACCAAAATTCCACCAGAATCTGTGCTGCAAAATCCAAATATCAATCCTTCCCTTCTGAGTCCTGCCATGCACCCAACTGGTATTTTTTGGTCACATGTGAGGCATTGCCATACTCGGGAGAAATTGGGGCACAGATTTTGGGGTGCTTTGTCTCCTTCATTCCTTGTGAAAATGAAACATTTTGAGCCAGAACTGCATTTTTGTGTAAAAAAATTTAATTTTTCATTTTCACTGCCCAGTTGTATCAAAATTGGTGAAACCCCTGGGGGTTTGAAATGTACACTATACCCCTAGATGAATTCCCTGAGGGGTGTAGTTTGCAAAATGGGGTCACTTGTGGGGGGTTTCCACTGTATTGGTGCTTTGGGGGTCTTGCTAATGCGACATAGCACCCACCAAAATTCCACCAGAATCTGTGCTGCAAAATCCAAATATCACTCCTTCCCTTCTGAGTCCTGCCATGCACCCAACTGGTATTTTTTGGTCACATGTGAGGCATTGCCATACTCGGGAGAAATTGGGGCACAGATTTTGGGGTGCTTTTTCTCCTTCATACCTTATGAAAATGAAAAATTTTGAGCCAGAACTGCATTTTTGTGTAAAAAATTTAATTTTTCATTTTCACTGCCCAGTTGTACCACAATTGGTGAAACCCCTGGGGGTTTGAAATGTACATTATACCTCTAGATGAATTCCCAGAGGGGTGTAGTTTGCAAAATGGGGTCAATTGTGGGGGACTTCCACTGTATTGGTGCTTCGGGGGTCTTGCTAATGCGACATAGCACCCACCAAAATTCCACCAGAATCTGAGCTGCAAAATCCAAAAATCACTCCTTCCCTTCTGAGTCCTGCCATGCACCCAACTGGTATTTTTTGGTCACATGTGAGGCATTGCCATACTCGGGAGAAATTGGGGCACAGATTTTGGGGTGCTTTGTCTCCTTCATTCCTTGTGAAAATGAAACATTTTGAGCCAGAACTGCATTTTTGTGTAAAAAATGTAATTTTTCATTTGCACAGCCCAGTTGTACCACAATTGTTGAAACCCCTGGGGGTTTGAAATGTACACTATACCCCTAGATGAATTCCCTGAGGGGTGTAGTTTGCAAAATGGGGTCACTTGTGGGGGGGTTCCACTGTATTGGTGCTTCGGGGGTCTTGCTAATGCAACATAGTACCCACCAACATTCCACCAGAATCTGAGCTGCAAAATCCAAAAATCACTCCTTCCCTTCTGAGTCCTGCCATGCACCCAAATGGTATTTTTTGGTCACATGTGAGGCATTGCCGTACTCGGGAGAAATTGGGGCACAGATTTTGGGGTGCTTTGTCTCCTTCATTCCTTGTGAAAATGAAAAATTTTGAGCCAGAACTGCATTTTTGTGTAAAAAAAATTAATTTTTCATTTTCACTGCCCAGTTGTACCACAATTGGTGAAACCCCTGGGGGTTTGAAATGTACACTATACCCCTAGATGAATTCCCTGAGGGGTGTAGTTTGCAAAATGGGGTCACTTGTGGGGGGGTTCCTAACTTTTAGCATCTTATGGTGCCTAGAAACCTACATGGTGCCTAAAAAATAATCTCATAAAAAGGAGGCTCCAAAATCAAGTAGGTGCTCCTTCTATTATGAAGCCTGTGGTTTGGTCAACGTGCACACTAGGGCCACATATAGGATATTTATGAAAACAAAAGAATTGGGGGAATCAATTTTTAGTCACATTTCTCTAGTAAAATCTACTGTGTTCCTTAGAAAAATGTATTAAAATTGCAAATCTGCAAAAAAAATGAAATTTTGAAATTTCACCTACACTTTGTTTTAATTCCTGTGAAACACCTAAAGGGTTAACAAACTTCCAAAATGCTGTTTTGAATACTGTGAGGGGTGCAATTTTTGAAATGGTATCATTTATGGGGGTGTCTCACATACAAGTCCGTCAAAGTCACATCAGAACTGAACTGGTCCCTAAAAAAATCAGTGTTTGAAATTTTCTTGAAAATTTGAAAATTTGCTATTCATATTGTAAGCCTCCTAGTGTCCAAAAAAATTAAAAGGAAGTTGAAATAATGATGAAAACATAAAGTAGACATATGGTCTATGTTAGTTATTAACTATTTTGAGTGGTATGATTATTTGTCTCACAAGCAGAAAATTTAACATTTTGCAAATTGCTAAATTTTCCATTTTTTTTACGACATTTTGGTATTTTTCACAAAAAAACACAGACTGTATCGACCCAAATTTACCACTAATTTGAAGTACAATGTGTCACGAGAAAACAATCTCAAAATCACTGGGATAAGTAAAAGCAAAAAAAAGTTATCCCCACTTAAGTGATACATGTCAGATTTGAAAAAAAGGGCTCTGTCAGGAAGGCAAAAACATGCTGTGTCAGGAAGGGGTTAAAAAAGGGTTGGAATCCCATTCCCTCTCCCAACATTTTAAAATGGTACACAACTCCTCTACAGCTGGCATTGTTAGATTTTTTGGCATTAAGATCGCCCGGACTGGCCCTAGAAATAAAAATATAGGGACCTGCCTGGCGAGAGAGGAGATGAGACAAATCTATAAGTTTAATACTCTCAAACCCCATGGTCTTAATGCCGATTTTGAAGTTAAGTGGTTTTTATAAGAGTTTTTTTAAAATAAATCTTATAAAGCATTCCAGTCTTTTTTTATACTGTTTTTTATGTCCATCATGTGTTTATTTATATGTTTTTATAATTGAACATGTTTTTTATCTATTTTTATATATATTCTAACATATGCACTTTATATTTGTAGTGCTTTTTATTATGGACCTGTCCTATCTGTTACAAAAACAATGCGGGTAAAGGCCTCCATACCTCTCAAACTATGAGACAGATCTCCGTGACGAACGAGTGAAACAAGTTGCCATGGAGATATACACAAATCCTACTCGCAGCCGCATACAGCTGAAATCGAGCTGCGGCAGGAAGTGTGGCATGAATCAGAGGACGCCGCCGCCGGAAGTAGATGTCCGCTCCGGAAGTGGGGCATACTCATTCCCGCGAGTCACAGAAACCGGAAGTCGCCAGCCGATACCGGAAGTCAGTGCCGCAATTGCGGACTGACGCGAATGATTGGACTTTTTTCATAGACAGTTCCCCTATAAATAGGGTCACTATTGTTACTGCAGCCATACTCCTTGAGAAAGGACACATTGGTGTCCGAAACGCGTTGGAGCAGGCTGCACCTACTGACTGGGAGATTTGGAGAAGGAGTGACCTCTCTGTGGACTGACGCCGTGGCTACCCGGGTCCTAACATCTGTCACCGCTTAAAGCCCATTCAGAGAGCCTTTCATCTGGTTCTCCACCTCAAATGGTAACCTTCACCCCTTCTCCTCTCTACTGGATCTGTGCATATTTTTTAGTATTGATTTGTCTTAGTTGTGTGTACATCAATAAAAGTGGTATTGCGCAATCGTTGTTCTCCTCTTTTCCTATGTGGGAAATCCATTTGGGATGGAGTGTGTGCTGACCTGGAGTGTGAAAATGGTCCAGAGTTCCTAATTCTCGCTGTCGTTATTTTGGAGAAGAGGATCGCCACAAAATCCTAAGGGAGGTGTGGTTGAATCATTTATTGTGAGTGCTGATAGTGAGGACCGACCCCCATTTGTATCCTTGTTGATACTTACCTGTTTCGAATTTATATAATTGCAAGGTGATTGATATGAAGCCAGTGTTTGGGGGCAGCGACAGACTGGGTCGCCAAATCGGCCCTGGCATTTGCATTCCCACACATCGGGCATGCGCATGCCTCCACACAATGGGCATGCACATGCCCATGCACACATGTACTTTGCAGGCGGCGCTGCCTCTCCTGGCTTCCAGGAGAGAGGGGGCATCACATGCCACTATTCTCCTCTCTCCTGGACCAGAGCGGCACACAGAGAGAGCCGATGGACCTGCCGCGAGTCCAGTGGCTCTTTCGGTGTGCCGATCGTGAACAGGGCCTCCACCTTGCAAGTAGGAATCAGCCCCTTTGGCATTTGTCAGAAGTGCCAGATGGCCAGTACGGCCTTATTTTGGGGTGCTTACCAGCTGGTTTTTTTTGGAGTGTCAGGAAAATTGAAGGCATGCCCATGCGTTTGGAAGTAGGGTGTGTGACGTCATCTCCTGCCATGATCACCCTGATTCTATCGCACCCACCGATTAAGTCCAGGACTACGCACAGACTGCACACACTGGGAAAATTGTTCGATGGTGAGTGGGTTATGAATGGAATTGCAGGCGAATCATGATCCAGCTAATTTTCACAGACCTTACTAATCAATTTGCAGGCTTGCAGGGGGCAGGATTTCACTCAGACTGGGCATCGGTTATCTAATCGGAGGGCGATCGCAGAGTGCTGCTAAATGGTGCCGCAGCAATCAGGTCTGTATAAACCCCAATTGTCAAAGGTATGCCACCTAGTGCCAATTTTAATTACTACAAAAAAAATTCAAAATGAAATAGGGAAGATAAGTTCATTAGCACTGAGCATTTCATGGATTTCTGTAAAATAGTTTTACTGAAGGATAGCAGAAGAGATGCAAAAAATTCAAGAAAAGTAACGTTTAGGGCATAATACAGTAGATGTTTTAATCAAATACTCAGTTTATGACCAGTTTTTTTCAGGTGATCGCTTTATACAGATGAGCCATCCTCCTCTAGTCATCTCTGGATAGCCTGATTATATGTTATATTAATTTATTTAAATTGTAAATTATTTAAATTATCATGAGTAGCAGCTGTGGAAGTAGTGGTGGATGCCTTCTGAATATTATTTACATTTCTACAGACATCAAGTGCATTTCGCAATATGGTTAGGTACCGAGCAATACAACATGCATGGCACTACTTGATGCAGAGGTTTGCCTTATATATAAACATATATGTATAGGCATGTGTAGGTATATATATATATATATATATATATATATATATATATATATATATATACTGATGGATAATATCAAGCAGACAGCCACAGCAATATGGTACACGTACCAATGGAGCGAGGAGTCCATTCATTAACCTGGACGTCAAGATAACGATGTCCAACTACCAGTTACAAACCTCCCTTTTCTCCAAACCAACCGACCACAACAACCTACTGAGGGTCAACAGTCATCACCCCAGAGCCCTCCTCAAAGGACTGCCCAAATCCCAGTACATCCGGGCGGCTAGAATAACCAGTGACCACAACAAGGTCCAGGGAGAATTGGAGAAGATGACCACCAGGTTCCTAGAGAGGGGGTATGATAAGAAAACCCTAGAAAAAATCGAACTAGAGGTCCGACAGATCCCCCGAGAAGAGCTGCTGCAAACCAAAACCCATGAGAAAGAGAATGTTATCCCATGGAAAAACACTTATTCCACAGCCAGCCGTATTATTCCAAGGGCGACCAGGGCCCTGTGGCCCATTGTAAAAACGGATGGGGAACTCCCTATGTTCAGTAATAAGAGACCCATGACCTGCTTCACACGATCAAGGAATATTCGAGACTCCATTGTCCACGCCGATATCACAGGCTTTGACAAGAAGGAGAACCCCAAGCACTTCCTTACCAAAGCGCCCAGGTGTTACAAGTGCATCAAATGTGCCACATGCACATTCCTCTTGACGGGCCCCACGTTTAAACACCCACATCAGCCCACCGACATTAAAATCAAACACGTCCTGACCTGCTCTAGCACCCATGTGGTATACATAGTGATATGCCCATGCAATTTATACTACATAGGTAAAACAAAAAGAACCTTAAAAGAAAGACTTGCCATGCACAGGTCATCCATCAAAGCAGCATTCAAGGTCAGAAAAAGTGACCAACCGGTGGCCAGGCACTTCTTGGAGAAGAATCATCCACCTTCATCCATCCGATACATGGCCATAGACCACATTCCCCCTTCCATCCGCAGGGGAGATCAGAATTGCAAATTGTTGCAATTGGAAGCCAAGAAGATATACTTGTATGACAATGTACAACACCCCAGGGGACTCAACGAAAGAATGCCTTGGAGCGTCTTCTAGAAACACTCTTGAGAACTGAGAGACAGACCCCCAAAGGACTTCAGTAAAGGGGACCGTTGTCCAACACCATCTCTTCACACACTCCCATTCCACCCAATCCAGTCCCACAGCCATGTCCCACCGCCTTTCCAATCCATTTCTCCCAATCCATTCTTCCACAGATGTCCAGTTTCCCGCTGTTCCCACACCGGTGCCCAACCAGGCGCCCACCAGGTAGCCCCACCGTATCCTCATTTCCCAGGTGTTCCCCAGCATCCCCCCTCCCCCTAAGCACTATTCCGGCTCCAGTTCCACACCGTTCCCCCTCTATTCCACCCTTTCCACAACACCCCCCGAATAGGCCCCCTTCCATCCGCAGGGGAGATCGGAATCGCAAATTGTTGCAATTGGAAGCCAAGAAGATATACTTGTATGACAACGTACACCACAGGGGACTCAACGAAAGAATGCCTTGGAGCGTCTTCTAGAAACACTCTTGAGAACTGAGAGACAGACCCCCAAAGGACTTCAGTAAAGGGGACCGTTGTCCAACACCATCTCTTCACACACTCCCATTCCACCCAATCCAGTCCCACAGCCATGTCCCACCGCCTTTCCAATCCATTTCTCCCAATCCATTTCTTCCACAGATGTCCAGCTTCCCGCTGTTCCCACACCGGTGCCCAACCAGGTGCCCACCAGGTAGCCCCACCGTATCCTCATTTCCCAGGTGTTCCCCAGCATCCCCCCTCCCCCTCCCCCCCAAGCACTATTCCGGCTCCAGTTCCACACCGTTCCCCCTCTATTCCACCCTTTCCACAACACCCCCAGAATAGGCCCACTCACCCAGATGTCCCCTCACTCCTCAGAGACCTATGTCCCTTTAAAGGACCCAACGCCCTCATTCTGTGCAGTCACAGTCCAGTATAGTGCCAGGGCCAATTGACATCCGAGTTCAATTCCCCTCCCTAATTCTGCTCCAGAACATCCACATATGGAGATCCCTGGACCACATACATGTAGGATTGCCACCCTCCTTAAACCATTTTATCTAATATTTTCATTTCACCTTTTGTGCACCTTCATTACACTTTAACACTTCAGCAATGGTACATTACTAGTCAGCCGTGCCTGATGCATACAACAATAAGGCACAGCACCATCACGCCAAGCCAACACACCATACAGCAAGGAGCTGTATCCTATTCACTGTTTTTCACATGTGATTCTTATACGTGATATTTCGATGTGATTGTAGTTTGTTTTTGTGTCCGTTTCAGGCACACCCGCCCCGTCAGCGGCATACGCGGTGAGAATCCATGGCAACAGGACGCCAGAACAGAGCGTCCAGATGGTAGCCATGGTGACTGCCCCTTTGCAGTACGGACGTCAGCGTGTCGCACGCATCCGGAAATGACGCACAGGGAAACCCGGAAGTGCCCACCGGAGCCAGCGTGCGGGAGCGAGACGCTGGGACACCTGAACCGGGGTAAGTAGTGATTTTGTTCCTATTTAAGCTCACTGTGTTCATTTGCTTGTTGTTCACACCTTGAAAAAGAGGCATAGAAGCCTCGAAACGTCGGTCTTTTGTGACACCCCCACTAAAGGTTTTTTTTGGATTTAAATCCGTGAGTGCCGTCCATTCTTTCTTCGCATCTATATATATATATATATATATATATATATATATATATATATATATATATATATACAGTATATATATATATATATATATATATATAATTTTATCATTATTATTATTATAATTTTATTTATGAGGCGCCACAAGTGTTTCGCAGCACCGTACAAAGGAACAGTACAGGGAGACAAAACTTGGCATAACATTGAATAAATAACAAAAATACAGTACAAATACAGAGCACCACAGATCAGTACACATTACAGTATAAATATAAGTAGTGAGGACTCAAACAACATACAACTAGAGGCTTGAGGCCAATGATGGAGATGAGTATGCAGACGAAGATGGTCACTGAGTGTTGGAGTATAGGAGAGCTGTGAGTGACATGTGAAGAGAAGTGGGCTTAGACGACAAGAGGGAAGAGGGCCCTGCTCGGAGGAGCTTACAATCTAGTAGGAAGGGGAGACAGATTACAAGAGGTGCAAGCAAGTGGGTGGTGGTTAGATAGCAGGATGTAAACAGGCAATGGGTTGGAGAACCAGCTAGTTTATGCGGTGGAAGGGTATGCTTTGATGAATAGGTGAGTTTTCAGTGCCCGTTTGAAGCTTTGCAAGGTCGGGGAGAGTCTAATGGAGCGAGGGAGTGCGTTCCACTGAAGGGGTGCAGCACTGGCAAAGTCCTGTACTCTAGCATGGGAAGCAGTGATCAGGGTGGAGGAGAGACGACAGTCGTCAGCCGACCGTAGAGGGCGGGAGGGTGTATGAATGGAGATGAGGTTAGAGATATAGGGAGCAATGGAATTAGAGATGGCCCTGTATGTGAGTGTGAGGTGTTTGAAGAGGATTCTGTAGGGGAATGGGAGCCAGTGCAGATTTTGTTGAAGGGGAGTGGCAGAATTAGAGCGGCGGGAGAGGAAGATAAGCCTGGCTGCAGCGTTGAGGACAGATTGGAGAGGAGCCAGTTGGGATCGAGCGAGGCCGGTGAGGAGAGCATTACAGTAGTCAAGCCGTGAGATGACCAATGAGTGGATGATCAGCTTAGTTGCACTCTGTGAGAGAAAGGGCCTGATGTGAGCAATGTCGCGTAGCTGGAACCGGCAAGAATGGGCCAGGGCTTGGATGTGGGGTGCAAAGGAGAGGGAGGAGTCAAGAGTGACACCCAGGCAGCGGAGTTGGGGAACGGGGGAGATGATGGTGTTGTTAACAGTGATCAAGATATTAGTAGGGGACATAGCTCTGGGTGGGGGAAAGATAATAAGTTTGGTTTTGTCCATATTCAGCTTCAGAAATCGCTCAGACATCCAGGAGGAGATGGCAGAGAGGCAGTTGGAAACCTGAGAGAAAACAGTGGGGGACAGATCAGGAGAGGAGAGGTAGATTTGGGTGTCATCCGCATAGAGGTGATATTGGAAGCCAAAGGAGTTAATGAGTGCACCCAGAGAGGAGGTGTACAGGGAGAACAGAAGGGGGCCAAGGACGGAACCCTGAGGGACCCCGACGGGAAGTATGGAAGGTGGTGAGGTGGAGCCAGAGGCAGAGACTGAGAAGGAACGGTTGGAGAGGTAAGAGGAAAACCAGTTGAAGACCGTGCCAGAGAGGCCAATGTTTTGGAGTGTGTGGAGGAGGAGAGTGTGATCCACAGTGTCAAAGGCAGCAGATAGGTCCAAAAGGATAAGCAGGGAGAAGTGACCCTTGGATTTGGCTGATAGCAGGTCATTGGTGACTTTCACTAGGGCAGTCTCAGTGGAGTGAAGTGGGCGAAAGCCAGATTGGAGTGGTCAGACAGGTAGCTGGTGAGACGCCTGTAAACCAGCCAGAGCATGTTTGAAGGGTGAGGGAAAGATGCCAGAAGAAAGAGATAGGTTAAAGAGGTGAGCAAGGTGGGAGCAGCCAGTGGGGGAGAGGGAACTGAGGAGACGGGAGGGCGGAGGGTCCAGGGGACAGGTAGAGGGGGGAGAGGATGAGATGAGGGAGCGGACTTCCTCAGCTGTAGTAGGGCAGAAGGATGACAGAGTGGGGTAGTTGGGACGGGATGATGATTGGGGTGGGTGGGCAGTAGAGGAGGTATGGGAGGAGATATCATGTCGGATTATCTCAATTTTAGAGAGGAAGAAGGAGGCAAAGTCAGTGGCAGTGAGGGATGAAGGGAGGAGGGGTGATGCAGGGCAAAGTAGAGTGTTCAAAGTTCCAAAGAGACGGCGAGGATTGGAGGAATGAGAAGATATGAGAATAATAATTTCATGGCTAGAAAGTCCCTTTCTAAACTTATGTGTCTAAACTCTATTTCCTCTACCTCCCCATGGCAGCATACTTCTGGGTTACGCCCTCTCGGGTAGATATCTGGAAAGGAACACAAAAAAGACACTGCCCCTATATAAGGACCTCCTCCCCTGGGCTCTGTGTCTTTTTTTTCTTTCCGGGTAGATGTATGGGCTTACCCTGCGAAGAGGCTGCGAAGCTGGCTCCCCTGCCGAGTGCCGTAAGGGGTAATGGCATGGAGGACCCCCGCTGTCGAGGGCAGTTGGGGCGGCCGTCTGCTGGGGTACCCCGCCGCCTGGTGCAGTTGCGGGTAATGGCGCCGGTATCCAAAAATACATGGTCCGTGCAGGCGCCATGTGAAAGTGGCGTCTGGCGGCGAGGATGACGCGGTGCAGGGTGACGCAGGACGTCGTGCGCAGTACTAGTAAAAGGCGCCTGGACCTGGCATCTGAGGTCATCAGTGTGCGTCTCAGCGTCTGGAGTGGAGCAAGATACCGGCGGCTGCGTGAGTGTAACGTATCCGTTTACAGACGGCAGGGCAGCGGAAGTCTTCCCCTGATACCAGCAGACTGTGGTAAGGTCCTGCAAGGCAGCGGCGCTGCTGGGACTTGGATATATTATCTTTTTCTGGTACTAACGGTGGGTCACATGTTGTTACAGTGATACTGTGTTGGCAGAGTGATAATATGGAGGATGAAAAAAAGCAGCTTGTTAAGCCAGGGTAAGCCAAGATGAAGATGTCAGAAGCTGGATATGTTTATAGTGCAAGGGAGTTTTACACATGTTAAATATGGGCTTTCTTTTGCTACTGTAGGTCTGAAACTGGCAAAGAGAAAAGTGAAGTCAAAACTAAGCACAAAAGAAAGTGTTCAACTTGTGATAAAGTGCTGCCTGAAAAATGTTCAGGTTCGGTGTGCAGCAAATGCAGAGGTTCGCTGCAAATGGGATCTATACAGATCACAGATTTAGTGAAGCTACTTAAGACTGAGCTGGCGGATACCTTTATGTCAAAGGAAGATTTTGCCAAGTCATCAGGGAAGAGGCCCAGAGCAGTACTTTCTGACTCAGAGGGCTAGGAGCCAGGTCCCTCAGGAAAGACAGAGGAAGAGATGGAGGAAGGAGAAGTCTTTCAGGAAAAAGAATGTGTGAATTTTAACCCAGATTTTTTAGAGAATCTACTTTGTTTGAGCCATAAGTCGCTTAATATAGAAGACCCTCAGGAGGAGGGCAAGCTTCAGGATCTTCTGTTTAAAGACAAAAAGAAGAAGGCCAAACATTTCCCATTGTCTAAAACACTACAGGAGGTAGTGGAAGAGGAATGGGGTCATCCCGATAAAAAGGTGGCTGTGCCTTTAAGGGTGTCCAAAATGTACCCCTTTGACCATGAGCAGGTCAAAAGGTGGGATGAAGCGCCCAAGGTGGATGCGGTGGTAGCACGTATCTCAAGGAAAACCACGCTCCCATTAGAGGATGCGAATATATTTAAAGACTTAATGGAGAGAAAAATTGAGACGAGTCTGAGGAAGCAGCATACAACAATAGGGGCTTCAATGAAGGCCTCGTCAGCCGTAGCGGTGACGACTAGAGTATTACGCTCATGGTGCCAAGACCTGGAGTCCGACATGCTGGACGGCATCAAGAGGGCAGAGCTCATGAAGGTAGTACAAAACATACAGGTGGCTGTTGAGTTTTTGTGTGATGCTTCACTTGACATGGTACGTTTAGCGGCTAGATCCAGCGCTACAACGGCGGTCACAAGAAGGGCCTTGTGGCTAAAGCCTTGGGCGGCAGACAGTCAGTCCAAAAATAAATTAATCTCACTGCCTTTCCAAGGAAGTTATCTGTTTGGACAGCAATTGGATGAGATTATTACTAAAGTGTCAGGGGGTAAGTCTGTATGGCTACCCCAGGATAAGGGCGCAAGAAGAGGGACATTTAATAAATCACCCCGGTACCAATCAGCGGACTTCAGGGAAGCAAAAACATATAGGCCGGGCAGAGGTTTTCGCAGGCCTTGGCTCGGCAACAGAACCCATTTTCGTGGCCAAAGAGGCAGAGAAGGCAGGTTTGCCTTTCGGCAAAACCAACAATGACGCCAGGGAAAAAGTGGGCGGCAGGCTGCTACAGTATCAAGAGGCCTGGCGTCAGTCTATAAAAGACAAATGGGTGCTAGAGGTGATAACCTCGGGCTACAAAATAAAATTTATTACGGTACCAGGAAATTGGATGGAGGAGTCACCTATCCCCAGCAATCTGGAAGATTATTCAGTAGTCTACAAACCATGATAGAGCAAGGAGTAGTCAAGAGAGTTCCCAAACAGTGCGAGGATCTGGGGTGGTTCTCAAGATTCTTCATCGTAAAGAAACCTTCAGGGGGATTCAGAACTATTCTAGACCTAAGGAGACTAAATACCTACGTTCATATAAAACGATTCAGAATGGAGTCAATACGGTCCATTTTGCCGGACATAGAAAGAGGGATGTTTTTAACCACAATCGATTTAAAGGATGCATATTTACATGTCCCGATATTCGTAGGACATCAAAAATTCCTCAGATTCCGTTTAAAACAGATCACCTAAAAGTTCACATCACTGCCGTTCGGCCTGTCAACGTCTCCAAGGACTTTTACAAAAATACTAGTTGTGCTGGTGGCCAATCTAAGGGTGCTAGGTATATCAATCTGGCCGTATCTGGACGACCTGCTAATCGCGACAGAGACCAAAGAGATGGCGGAGGCACATACGAGTATAGTACTGGATTACCTAAAACAACATGGGTGGTGGATCAACTTCCAGAAAAGTCAGTTGGAACCAGCACAAGAGGTAAAATACCTGGGAGTCATCTTAGATACAAGAGAAATGATAATAAAATTAACAAAGGACAGACGCCTAAAACTGTTGCAGGAAATAAAAGAAATGATGAGAAAAAGGGCGGTGTACTCAGAAGAGTGCATAAGACTGCTTGGCCTCATGTCAGCCGCTTTGGACACCGTACAATGGGCCAGATTCCACATGAGAACACTGCAAAACTGCTTTTTAAGTCAGTGGAATGGAGATGCAAAAGACCGAAGGCAGATAATATATCTGTCAAAAGGAGCAGTCGCAGATCTGCTTTGGTGGTCAAAGGCGCAGAGGTTGACCAAAGGAAGGTCGTTCGCAACCGGACCCCAAGTGATGGTGACTACAGACGCCAGCGAGACAGGATGGGGCGCTGTGTGCGAGGAACAGTCGGCACAAGGAGAATGGGACCAGGCTATGAGCCGGGAGCATTCAAACATAAGAGAGATGCGGGCAGTGTTTATGGCATGTCAGGCGTTTCATGAATTTATACGGGACAAGGATCTGATAATAAGATCAGACAACCAGTCGGTGGTCATGTACCTGAACAAACAAGGGGGTACAAGGAGCCAGAAACTGATGTCAGAAGTGGCATTGATCTTGAAATGGGCGGAACGTCATGTCAGTAACCTGTCCGCAGTGTTTGTGGCAGGAAAAGAAAACTTCAGGGCAGATGCTCTGAGCAGGCTCAGGTTAACCCCAGGAGAGTGGGAATTGTCGACAGAAGTGTTTGCACAGTTGACACAGAGATGGGGGGTACCAGAAGTGGACCTGATGGCGACGGCAAGCAATGCGAAGGTCCCGAGGTTCATCTCCAGACATTGGGAACCGACAGCATGGCAGACGGATGCGCTTACAGCAAGATGGGAGGTGGAACTAGCATATGCATTTCCCCCATTCACAATTATCCACAGATTTCTGAACAAGGTGCAGAGAGAAACTGCCACGGTAATAGCGGTCTTGCCATACTGGCCGAGGAGACCTTGGTTCGCCAAAATAGTAAAGATGTCAATAGGGGGGCCATGGGTCTTACCCAATCACAAAGACCTAATCCGGCAAGGTCGGTATTATCAACGCCAACCAGCAAGTTGGAGCCTGGCGGCCTGGTTACTTAGACCAGGACGCTGAAAGGAAAAGGGTTTTCTCAGAAGGTAGTAGATACGCTACTAAGAGCAAGAAAGATGTCGACATCAGCAACTTATTATAGAATATGGGGCAAATATGTATTCTTTTGCAAAGAAAATAACAGGAATCCTAGATTAGTTCCTACCATTCTAGACTTCTTGCAATCAGGTTTGGAAAAGAAACTGGCGGCAAATTCTTTGAAGGTGCAAATTTCGGCCATCGGGGCAATGTTGGACATCAAGATTGCAGATAATAAGTACATTCAGAGGTTCGTCCAAGCAATTAAAAAGATCAGGCCAACTTTTCACAACCCATTGGCCCCATGGGACCTCAATTTAGTTCTAAACGTATTGACAGAGGCGCCGTTTGAACCAATAGAGGAGATATCGCTCAGCTACCTCACTATCAAAGTGGTCTTCCTTGTAGCCATTACATCGGCAAGGAGAGTGTCCGAGCTCCAGGCCCTGTGGGTACAAGAACCTTTTCTAAACTTCTTCGAGGACAAAGCAGTGCTGAGAATAAACCCTACCTTTTTACCCAAAGTAGTTTCCAGTTTTCACCTTAACCAAGAGATAATCCTTCCTTTTTTTGTGCGGACCCCAAAAACGCTAAAGAAGAAAGGTTGCATAACCTAGATGTGATTAGGGCTTTAAAAGCTTATATAAGAAGAGTACAGCCTTTTAGGAAATCAAAAAGATTGTTTGTACTTATGGAAGGTAGGAATAAGGGTCTGGGAGCTACAAAAACCACCATTTCCAGGTGGATCAAGATGTGTATTGGTGAGGCGTACAAAATTAGGAAATTGGAAGTTCCTGTGGGGCTGAAAGCCCACTCGACCAGGTCCTTGGCGGCGTCCTGGGCTGAAAAAGAATCTACGTCAATAGAGGAAGTATGCAGAGCAGCATGTTGGTCGTCTGCACATACGTTTACCAAGCATTACAGAGTAGACGTTATGGCATCTCAAGATGCTGGTATGGGGCGCAAAATATTGAGCGCAGTAGTATGACAGCAGTAGCTAGACTGGCTAGATCGTAAATACTACGGACGGAGATGGTGAAGTAACCGTCCTTTTTTCTTTTTCTTTTCTGTTATAAAACGAGGTTATTCCACCCAGTGAAATAAAACTGCTTGGGTATACCCAGAAGTATGCTACCATGGGGAGGTAGAGGAAAGTACAGATTAGTACCAGTTAATAGGCTTTCCTCTACTCCACCATAGCAGCCGTTTTCCCTTGCCCTTCTTTTTTGTATATTATGTGTATGGAGCTTTATAATTTAAGACACAGAGCCCAGGGAAGGAGGTCCTTATATAGGGGCAGTGTCTTTTTTGTGTTCCTTTCCAGATATCTACCCGAGAGGGCGTAACCCAGAAGTATGCTGCCATGGTGGAGTAGATTTGTGTGATGTGAAAGGGGTATTATTTATTAAGTTAGTCAGTTACTTGTACACCTTTCACACCACAAAAATAACCCGGGTCAATTGCTGGGCCAGTGTGGGCTGTAAAAGGGCCATGTTGAATATCCTGGGTTCAGCAACCCGGCAATCCAATCAGGGAATAAACAGTGTTATTCCCGGGTCAGACTCAGGTTGCTGGGCAGTCTGAATGGGTATTCCGGTTCAAGCGACCCAGGTCCCATTCACTTCTATGGAGGGGGCAGCAGCATCACCTCAGTGCTGCCTCCTCCCCTTGCCTGACACGTCACCACTCTGCTTTGCTCCCCCAGATGATGTCAATAAGCCGGGTAGCTGTCAATAAACTGGGTAACACCAAATAGTGCAAATGCCGGGTCGCTCCCAGGATGGGCCTGTGTCCAAATCCCAGGTCGTACCAGGCATTTGCGATGTGAAAGGGGTATTATATGGAGACCAATGGGGTGGCTAAATTTACCATGGTTGCTAATTATTGGGACTAAAGGGAAACGGTTTTGTTTTTCACTGACGCTTTTCCTGTGTTGGAGGCACCAGAATCTCAGCCCCAGATAAATCTCACTGAAACGGATTTCCCATTTGCTTGTGATCTTACTGGTGTAATTTTGACCAGCCTGTATCTTCTGCCATTGTAGCTGGTTAAGAATTTGGAGTATACACAATGTCCCTATTATTTATTTGTTTCTAAAGCTGGGTCAAAGAACATTTGAGATTGAATTCCACTAAAACTGAAGTAAGATTCTGCAACACAGCCTAGGACACAATTTTCTGCCCAACATGCATACTCTACATATAAAGTCGGATGAGTCTGTAAATTAACTTATTTGTACCATGTTTCAAGTCTTGGAATAGTTTTGTGTAGGAATAGTAGGAAATCTTCCCGTGTGTTCCTAATACAGGATGAAGTCTGGCCCTCCAGTGGAAATATCGCTGGTAGGCTTTGTCATCATTGTCCAACTTTAAAATATATGTGGCCAGTTCCTGGGCTGTGGGGAAGTCATCTACATGAATAAAAGAGTCTTTGGGAATGAAGCGCTCATAATTTTCTCGAGATGGGCCCATAACTATTGGCACAATACCAAATGTGAAGGCATTATACCACAGTTTCTCCGTAATGTAGTCTTCATGAATTGAGTTTTCGAAGGCCAGATAAAATTTGTACTTGGAAAGTATTTGCTGCTGTTCACTTCTAGGCAGAGGATTATGCTGTCTTCCATATACTTCAATGGATAAAAACTTGTTAAGCTGTTCATAATAGCGCACCCTCCGAGACTGTGGTTTCCAATTACTGACTGCCCAGGCCACCAGCTTAGTCTTTGGCGGGATGGTGAAGTTCTCTTCATCCTTATTCTCCTCCAACCAGCCATAAGGTGAGAATATGTCAGAGACAGTCCTGTAGGACATGGTCAGATTGATGAGATTGTCCATAAAATGTAAGTTTGGGCTGTTCGATGGGGACTCCTTGTTAAACCATACCCAAAACTGACTTGGTGGTCTTGGTAAATGAGGTAACAACTTTTTAGAGTGGAATATAGTCATGTGATGGATAACAATCGTGTCCGCAGAAGAAAACAATGTTATATCAGCAGTATAGACGCAACCACTGATATCAAGGTAAGATGGACATTCATTAAGGGGAAATTTATTACCTAATGGCCAAGTCCATAGCAAGATGATTCGAGCATGTCCACTTGTTTCCTGTGCAGGTTTCCCATATTAAGCTGCACCACTTGCTGAGGGAATTACATTGTTATACAATAGAAATAAAATGGCTGCAATGCACAGCTTTACAATACATATTATAAATAATTTCTTCAAAGATGTTTTCCGTGAACACTGCATTTAGTTATGTAGAACCACCGTAACGGTATTGTGAATTATTTGGAGAGTAGAAGTTTCTCACAATTGTCATCCCTGTTGGAGAAATAAAGAAAACATGATACCTCAAAGTAATGATGTGAAATTATGTCAGACATGAAAATGGAACAAACTGTGCCCCATCGGTGTAGGTGGCCGGGCAGTGTGGCATACAGGATACTAATTTCTTAATGGTACACTGTGCCACCATACTGGCACCACTAGCATTGCTTTTTTGTATTTCAGAAATAATAGTCAAAAACAGGTCAAATTGGGTGGTGGATGATAGATTGACAATCAATAGGTCAACAGTCAATGGGGGAAATAGTGTTATTTCACATGAGAGGTTGCTACGGGCAACCAATCATAATCTTCTTATTTATTTAGAACCTTAAAACATAATAGATAGTATCTGACTTGTTTCCCATAGCAACATCTCATGTGAAATATAACTCTCATCTTAGTAAATTTCCCCCAATAGGTCAACACCATAGGGTGAACTTGTAAAAAGTCAACAGTACAAGAGGTTGACAGGAACAATAGGTTGACCGGTTCAAAAGGCTGACAAGACAATGGTCGACACATATATGGTAACACATTTTTTTCATGTTTCTCAACTTTCCTTTTTTACTATCCATGAATATAACTATTTGGAATTGTATGTTGTGGTGAGTGAAGCGAGGCAGCGAGGGGATGCGTACTTCCTAATTTGGGTCATATATTGTTAAAAATAGAAATGTGTATACGTTTTTTTTTTGTTGACCATATCCCTGTTAACCATTTAACCCTTCTGGCCTTTTGTAAACTTTTGACCCTGTCAACTTTTTGTACACATCAACCTAATAATCCTATGTGTTAACCTATTGACTGTCATCCATTTGTACTCGTTGACCATCTGACTGTCTATTTGTTAATCCACACCCGTATAATCATAGGCGTGCGCACATTGAGTGTTAAGGGTGCACAGGCACCCCCTAATGCTTTACCAAAGACTTTTGCTTTTTAGACCTGTATTCCATTAAAACAAGCGCCCATCAATCAATTGTGTGTTCTGCATTATTAATTGTTTTACACCATTGTCATATCACTACATACCTGCGTCACCCAGATATGATTTTGACTTTATTTGCATGTACTGTTACACAGAGTAATTAGAAGATTAAAACTGAAACAGGCAGGATATAATGGTGTGGCTGAGAGTCGTTTTAAATTGTAGTGAGTACACGCCTGATTGGCGGTGTTAGACAGACCCAATGGTGGTGTTAGACATACCCAATAGATGGCCAAAGACCTTTTATATAGACTGCGCTTATATGGCAGGTGCACGTGGGCTAAATCAACGATCACTACTAGATAATAAATAAATATATATTTATTAGTATGAATATATCAATATATAAAATTAAAATGAATTTTCTTTATATACATTTATACATAAAGAGACATATATAAACTCAACACAATAAAAATCGGTGGCCACCTAAAAATATATGAATAAATCAGTAGTTAAATATTGCTTCACAAAAGGAAGCTTTCCTTGATAAGGATGGATATCGCTTTTCCAGTGAAAGAGGGGACAATGTTAGCAGACAATTTTGTAATTTTCAATCACCGCTTGTGGTTTTAATATAAATTGTCCAGTGCACTTTAGATAAATCTCATACTCACAGATTCCATACAAATGTGACGTTGGGCTGTAGCATAAATTAGCAGGGAGGCAGGAGAGTTGGTAAGTATACTTTAGTCTGTGACTCTCCGTTCTACACCCGCAGAAAACTCCGTCGCCGTGACACTGACCCAAAAGCCGGCAGTTGAACTCAGTCCAGACGCCGTGTCTCTCACACACGGCTGGGGTCACAGTCAGGCGTCAGGCTGGCCCGTGAAGCTGCAGAGTCGCGTCTCTCACCCGCTCTCTGTCAGCTGGAAAGAATGGATCTGCGCAGGGCCGGTGCAAGGCATCTGGGCGCCCTAGGCAAACCTACAGGATACCGCCCCCCCCCCCCCCCTTCCTCACCAGCTTCTCACATACACAATTGCTTTCAGTCCCACAGTGAGCATGATACTGTACTAAACATTTACACTAGCTAGTCTGAGCTGGAAGATAGTCACAAGAGTGCCCATAATATTTTGAAGGGGCCATTGAATTACATTAAAAAAGCACCATATTGACACATTTACATATATTTACCCACCCCTTTACACTAATATTAAAAAGATCACCCCACTGTCACATTATTAGCATAAATAGAACTCTCACACAATGCGTTGTCGGCATATCTCCTCCTCCCGCCTTGATCGCCTTTATCCCAGCTCACTTAACATATTATGCCGCGCGCTGTGGTGAGGGTCGGAAGCCAGCACAGCGCGCAGAGGAAGCACGTAGATAGCCACTGTGTGGTGTCTGTCCCCCGCGACAGGGTATCCGATGGTCTGCTGCTCCTGTTCTCCTCAGAAGGGGTGTGAGGATCCCTGCTCTCGGCGAGAGGGTGTTGCAGCCTGCCTAGCTGACCTCTCTGGTCCCAGCTCCCCGCGGTGTGCTCTCTCCCTCGTTAGTGGGGTTCTGTGTATCCCTTCTTCAGGCAGTATGCTGCTCCTATCTCCCCCGGCCCGGTAGCTGTTTTTATTTAAAAAAAACGACAGGGGGGGGGGGGGGCACATGCCTTGGTGCAACCCCCGTCCCCCCCGAATCCGCCCATGGGGGCAGCCGATTGCTGCTGAGTAGCTGGGGTGGGGGGCAGGGGGTGGCGGCCGGCCGGATTGCCGCGAATTGCCGCTGTGTCCTGGTGTCCAGTACGGGGGAGTGGGGGCAGCAGATTGCGTCTGACAACTCGGCGGGGGGCGGCCGCCGCCGAAGATTGCAGCTGGCGGCTGACGACCAGCCAGCAAGATTAATATAGGCGGGCTCCGGCAGGGGAGGGAGAGAGAAACACTCACTAAATAGCTGAGAAAGTGCTTTGCAGGGCCAAGCTTCCTTCTTCTTCCTGCTCTCCTCTGCGGGAGCTTTCATGCTGCTGCTGCAGTCCCGACTCCCTAGCCGCCCTCCAGTGGCTGGATCTGCGGTCTCTGTTAGTGCTGCTGTTTGCGTGAAGCTGCAGAGTCGCGTCTCTCACCCGCTCTCTGTCAGCTGGAAGGAATGGATCTGCGGTCTCTGTTTGTGCTGCTGTAAGCGGATAATATCGGTGATTGCTGGCTGTTTAGAGGTCCCTTCTTTGGATAAAGACACCGGGCAATTCCCCCCTAACGCGTTTCGCTCGTATTGGAGCTTTTTAAATTGTAGTGAGTACACGCCTGATTGGCGGTGTTAGACAGACCCAATGGCGGTGTTAGGCATACCCAATAGATGGTGCTAGGCACACCGCTTTGACAGTGCACCACCTAATCTCCCTAGACCCAGTGCATTTTACCATGTCCTGGCTGACCTGTTGGCGCCCCTGCCGACTCATCGAAGTATGATCAAGTCGACAAGACTCCTGAAGGTGTCATGTGGTATCTGGCACCAAGATGTCCCAAAAGTGGAAAGGCGGGGACTCTATAGATCCATAATTTATTCCAGGCTCTTCAGCCCCCTGTTCCCTTGCTTCACCAGGGAGCTTCCTGTCACCCATACTATCTTTCTAGTTTCTTATTGGTGCTGTCCCTAGTCTGTTGACAGATGCCATTTTCTGAAGCTAGATTTTTATTTTTCCCTTACAGCACCGTCTTTGCTTATGTTATTTCTGTTACTACATTTTGTCTTGTATGATAAAGTCATTGCACCATAGTGTACACTATGCAGCAATTTTATTGTCGTTTTTAGAACATGGGATCATTCCCCAGTGGCTCACTCTCTGTCCAGATGCAGGTTTTTAATGTTTCTACATCATTAAAAGGCCACCAAATCACGTGACAAAAGAGAATGAAGTTATATGTATCTCCAAATAAAACATTTAATATATCTGGTTACATGTGGTAGGTGACAAAAGCACATGTACAATTTAACTGCACTTCTCTGAATTTTCCTACCACCCTCAGAGTGGCAAACAGATTTTAACACTAAAAAAAGGGGGAGGGGTTCTGGAAAAGTTGGCGCTGAATAAAGAGTGTATCTGTACTTATCTTTGCGTGGAGGTTCTTCTGGTTGATGGTGTTTTCACTTGAGGGTTCGTCTCCAGAGCAATAGAGATATGAAAAGATAAGATTTGAGAAATAGAACGGTATGATGGTCTATTTTTTCACTGAGGGGTTAATCAAAAAAGATGTCCAGTGTCAGCAAGGGGGCGTACCTTACTTACACTGGAAAAATGTGAATTACACATGTAATGGTATCTTTTTTAGATGGTAAGGGCGTACCCGTACTCACGGCGTATTAGGTGTTGACAATCCTCAAAAGGTTTCTTTTTGGATATCCTTGTTCAAAGAAAAGTGTGCAATTCTTTTGTCATAAAAAGAATTTATTTACATAAAAACACACCAAAGTTTAAAAAAAAAAATAGTATTTAAAAAAGTGTGTCTTTCACTCCTATAGTGAAATGAGGGAGGTAAGGAGACGGGGTTCTGATCCACGGGGTAGTACCGGTATACACCCAGATGTAAAATAGTGGGATCTTACCTTCTCTCCAACCATCACCTCAAACACTTTTCAGATAGAAAGGCACCTTCCTCCTGCCAACGCGTTTCGAGCAATGGCTCTTTATCAAGGCATGAGGGTAATGCTGGCTGGATTCATATTTATAGGATATCTACAAGATGGTTGAACTTCCTGTTCCTGTCTATTAATTTGCTTTCCTTTTTATCATTTACTTATTTCTAATACATTATCTCTTTAGATTTAATTTTATACATTCATTATGGTCGTCAGCCAGTGAAGGAGCTACTCAATACTGCTACATTGTGGTGACATATTTGTGAAGTGATTTCTCAAAACCAAGTCACTTTGAAATTATCCACTGGTTTTGGAAAATGTAACCTACTTTTACACGATTCTGTGAGTCCTGCTCCCGATGATCGTTGTTTATCTTTAAAATCGTAAGGCCGGGGTGGCCTTCCTATCCCATCCACCATATTGGTTTGGTGAACCCTTTAACTTAAGACCACGCCTATTCATATCGGATTCTTCATACTAGATCACTTTCCTACTGAGTGCCTTTACGCCTGAAGACCGGGTACTTATTAGCTAAAAGAAAGCTTCCCCCTGAATTTCCTAATTGGGGACCCTAAAAACTCCGATATTCACGGATTTTCATCAACATCTAATCATCCAGCCAGTTTGGCGTTCACTTACCTTTTACGGATTTTATCATTATCCTGTATGAATTCTTAACGTTGATCATACACTCAGAAAAAAATTATTCTGTTTTACCCCTGAAGAAGTCGTTCTGACGAAACGCGTTGGGTTTCAATAAAGAACTTTTTTACCTTGAACAAGAACTCCAAGTTTCATTCGGGAAAGGGACAATAATCAATTGTCGTTATATTAAATTATTACCAGTGTTTTATATTGTACTAAAGTGACTAGGTGGTACATAATTCAGCGCTCTCCGATATACCCTTCTTTGTGTATTCATTATTATCAATCAATATAAAAAAACGAGTAGTAAAATAAGTCTTTTTGTTTCAAAGCTGCATCTTTTTCCCGCCAAAAAGACGGGTGTCGTGGGGTTATCTGGGTAATGTAGTTCCCCAGGGCAGTGCTTCGTAAAAATGTGTCTTTTTCCCGCAAAAAAGACGGGTATCGTGGGGTTATCTGGGTAATGTAGTTCCCCAGGGCAGTGCTACGTATTGTGTTTTACTCATTTACCGCATATATATAAAAGTTCTGAGATTTGTAGTTTTGTTCAATATCTCCGTGACCGGAAGTATGGGATTGCGTCACTTTCTGTGGTGTTATGGGGATTGTAGTTGTCTAATGCCGTTTTTCTTCCTGTGTTGCCGGAAGTTCCGCCGGACGTATGTCATTATGCGGCATTGTGGGGATTGTGGTTTTATCCATCCCGTCTTTGTATACTATTACTGTGTCCTCGTAGTTCCGTCTGTTATACCCGGAAGTTGCATTAGATTCCATACAGAGGGACGCTGGGGGTTGTAGTTTAATTGGTGGTGTTGACCCTGTGCATATTTTCTGGAATTTCCAGATCTTGTACGCTTTAACTTATGTGATATAATTCGTGCTGTATATACTTAAGATAGATGCCTCTTGGTTATGGTTTTTTTTGGGAACATTTATATTAGATTATATTGTTATTCTGGGTTTTCTTGCTGAGTGCATCTTCAAACGGTTACTATGGCAACTTTGTGTATTTATGGTATATCCATTATTTTATATCTTTTCTTAGATCCATATTATTTTAGTATGTTCTCTGAAAAACAGAATTGTGATAAAACTCAGTAAATGATTATATAAATTATACATATATAGAACTATGCAGAAAATTATATTTAATAAAACCACATCGACTACAAAAACCATTTTAACTCAAAGTCGTTATTAAGGCCAGATGGCTTTAGGGTTTTTAAATAAAAAATAAGTTTCATTTCTGACTTGGCTAGATTTGACTCTATGTTCTTATCTCTCCAGTTATTTTTTATGTGTCTCAGACCTATGAATTTCTTGATATGTTCTGGGCCACAATTGTGGGCCAGTCTGAAATGATTGGACAAATGATGTGTTTGTAGTCCTTTGCGGATATTTCGCAAATGTTCTGACAGCCTTATTTTTAGAGCCCTTGTGGTTCGGCCGATGTAACATAGTCCACAAGAGCACTCTATCAAATAGATTACGTTTTGTGTGTCACATGTGATGAAGTCTTTGATTTTGAACTTGATGTTATTCACTGTGACTTCTGTGTGTTTGGAAGTTGGATCTTTTATATTTCTGCAGCCCAAACACATGCCGCATCTATAGAAACCCTTAGATCTGTTAAGGTTCCTTGTGGGTATTGGGAGTGCACTGCAGACTAGATGACTTTTGAGGTTTTTTGATTTCCTGTAGATAAAGGATGGTTTCTTAGGGATGATTTCTTTAAGTACAGGATCCCTAGTTAATAGATGCCAATTTTTTTATCCTTTCTATTTGTTTAAACTGGGTATCATATCCTGTAATCAAAGACCATTTTGTTTTATCATTGTTGTATTGTGGTTCTTTCTTGTCTTTGTTTTCCCCTTTTAAAAGATCTTCTCTGTTTTTTTCCAATACTTCTTCCATAATGGGAATGAGATTTTCATTTTTATATCCTTTTTCTATGAAGTTTCTCTTCATTTCTACCATCTGTTGTCTGCAGACTTGTTGATCACTGCAGTTCCTTTTCACCCTAAGGAATTGTCCTTTTGGTACGCCTTTTAACCATGTTGCATGGTGTTGACTATCCGTGGAAATATAGGTGTTGGTGTCCGTGGGTTTTTGATAGATTTTTGTATTAATTTGGTCGTTATGGATATAGATGTTTAGATCTAAAAAGTTGATCTCCACTTTACTGACTGTTGCTGTTAGTCTGATATTAAAATCATTGTTGTTAATGGTATCTAGAAATTCCATTAAGTCAGTCTCGTTTCCTTCCCACAGAATCAATATATCGTCAATATACCTATACCATTTTTTTATCTTCTCGCCCCAAGCTACGTTCTGGTAAATATGTGTTTCTTCCCAGTAATTCATAAAAAGATTAGGAGAGGATAGATCTCATCAACTGTCCTGGAGAGACCGGCCCTACAAAAGAAACAACACCACTAAAAAATTTGAGAGAACACCGAGAAGAAATTTTTATACTACTCATATCACCCCGAGAAGGAGAGAGGAGAATCATGAGAGACCCTATTATCATTCACAAAGAGATCAGCCACATAGAAGAAACTCCATTCCAAGAAAGTCAAACAGACATCGGTACTATGAAACTCCCGAAAGAAAAGAGGAAGAAATAAAAACATTTGAAATAGACAATGAAGAACCTAACACCTCTTATTCAAGACAAGAAAATAATTCAGAAAGGAACAACAGACGGGACCAAACACCGTTCACTTCCAAACGAAGATATGAAAGGACATCCATCATAGAAGAAGATAGATCAGAAGCTGCAAGACAACACAGCAACCAATCAGAAACACCCAAAAGAAATACATATAGACCCATAAGAGAAGAAAAATCAAGGTCACCTTTTTTGGAAGAAAGGAGGGAAGAAAAATCAGAAACACCCAAAAGAAACACCTACAGACCTGTGAGAGAAGGAAGATCAAGGTCACCTTTTTTAGAAGAAAGGAGGGCAGAAAAGGGAAAACAGAGGAACAAACAAAAATCAAAAAAATGATAAGGAAAAGTTTCATCAAAACATATAAAAAAAGAGGATGAAGAGCTGGTGTAAAAAAACACAACAAAATAAAGAAACCAAAAAAATCCATACCAAACATCAATTCACCAGGTGATAAAAAACAGATATTCAATTTAAGTAGGAGAATACTCAGGGCCTTATTTTGGTTGATTCTTTCTGACAAAATCCTTCTTAGATGGGCAAAACCATGTGCACTGCAGGTGGGGCAGGTGTTACTTGTGCAGAGAGAATTAGATTTGGGTGGGGTTTTACTTCAAAGTAAGATCTATATTGCAGTGTAAAAATAAAGCAGTCAGTATTTTCCCTGCACAGAAACAAAATTACTCACCCAAATCTAATTCTCTCTGCACATGTTACATCTGCCCCCCCTGCAGTGCACATGGTTTTGTCCATCTAAGAAGGATTTTGTCAGAAAGAATGAACCAAAATAAGGCCCTTAGTAAAGAAGAAGAGAAGGTGCTTCAAAAAGGTTTAAAATATGCCCCAACCTCACATATGAACCACTTTGAAAAATTTGTGGATGTTCAAAAGTTTGTAAGAAAAATCACTCTAAAAAATGTTTTTCATATGAAAGAAACAGAAAAGGAAAACAAAAATAGTTCAGAACCTTCTACCAGTCATGAAAGCCCTGAAGCACCAGTGGAAGAACAAAAGAAGCGTAAGAAAAAATCAGTCTTCTACCCCACCTACATTAAAGGGAACTACATAGAAACATTCACGAAAGTAGTTCTAGAAGAAATGGAACATTTGAAAAAACCGAAAGTGAGATTTAATCTTACAAAAAAAGAAAGAGACATCATCACAGATTTAAGTAAAGATGAAAACATAGTCATCAAACCCTGTGACAAGGGGGGAGGGATTGCCATCCTCAACAAGGAAGACTATGTACAAGAAGTTATGAAGCAATTGGGCGATATAGAAACCTACAGCAAACTTAAAGGGGATCCTACCAATAAAATACAAAAAGAATATCTGAAATTTATCAAAAAACATTTAAACACCAAAGGAATAACCAAAGAAGAATTCGAATATATAGATATTGGAAAACCCGGTCACAGCTACCATCTACCTCTTACCTAAAATACATACAAATTTAACACATCCACCCGGAAGACCCATTATAAGTGGTACCAACAATCTAACAGCGAATTTCTCTTCACTAGTAGACAGCATTCTCCAACCGATGGTAATGAAAAATGCCTCACATCTGAAAGACACTGGGGACACACTGAATAAATTAAAGAACATCCAATGGAATGAGAAAAGAGTTCTTGCATCTGCAGACGTCACTTCGCTCTACACGTGCATTAAACATGATAAAGGTCTAGAAGCACTAAAATGGTCTTTAGACAAAACAGACCTCACTTTGGAAAGAAAAGAATTCACTCTGGATGCAGTAAAGTTTATTTTAGAGAACAATTTTTTCTTTTTCAACGGCGATTTCTTCTTGCAGCGATCCGGCACAGCAATGGGCACAAAATTCACCCCAAGCTACGCTAATCTTTTTATGAATTACTGGGAAGAAACACATATTTACCAGAACGTAGCTTGGGGCGAGAAGATAAAAAAATGGTATAGGTATATTGACGATATATTGATTCTGTGGGAAGGAAACGAGACTGACTTAATGGAATTTCTAGATACCATTAACAACAATGATTTTAATATCAGACTAACAGCAACAGTCAGTAAAGTGGAGATCAACTTTTTAGATCTAAACATCTATATCCATAACGACCAAATTAATACAAAAATCTATGAAAAACCCACGGACACCAACACCTATATTTCCACGGATAGTCAACACCATGCAACATGGTTAAAAGGCGTACCAAAAGGACAATTCCTTAGGGTGAAAAGGAACTGCAGTGATCAACAAGTCTGCAGACAACAGATGGTAGAAATGAAGAGAAACTTCATAGAAAAAGGATATAAAAATGAAAATCTCATTCCCATTATGGAAGAAGTATTGGAAAAAAAAACAGAGAAGATCTTTTAAAAGGGGAAAACAAAGACAAGAAAGAACCACAATACAACAATGATAAAACAAAATGGTCTTTGATTACAGGATATGATACCCAGTTTAAACAAATAGAAAGGAAAATATCAAAAAATTGGCATCTATTAACTAGGGATCCTGTACCTAAAGAAATCATCCCTAAGAAACCATCCTTTATCTACAGGAAATCAAAAAACCTCAAAAGTCATTTAGTCCGCAGTGCACTCCCAATACCCACAAGGAACCTTAACAGATCTAAGGGTTTCTATAGATGCGGCATGTGTTTGGGCTGCAGAAATATAAAAGATCCAACTTCCAAACACACAGAAGTCACAGTGAATAACATCAAGTTCAAAATCAAAGACTTCATCACATGTGACACACAAAACGTAATCTATTTGATAGAGTGCTCTTGTGGACTATGTTACATCGGCCGAACCACAAGGGCTCTAAAAATAAGGCTGTCAGAACATTTGCGAAATATCCGCAAAGGACTACAAACACATCATTTGTCCAATCATTTCAGACTGGCCCACAATTGTGGCCCAGAACATATCAAGAAATTCATAGGTCTGAGACACATAAAAAATAACTGGAGAGATAAGAACATAGAGTCAAATCTAGCCAAGTCAGAAATGAAACTTATTTTTTATTTAAAAACCCTAAAGCCATCTGGCCTTAATAACGACTTTGAGCTAAAATGGTTTTTGTAGTCGATGTGGTTTTATTAAATATAATTTTCTGCATAGTTCTATATATGTATAATTTATATAATCATTTACTGAGTTTTATCACAATTCTGTTTTTCAGAGAACATACTAAAATAATATGGATCTAAGAAAAGATATAAAATAATGGATATACCATAAATACACAAAGTTGCCATAGTAACCGTTTGAAGATGCACTCAGCAAGAAAACCCAGAATAACAATATAATCTAATATAAATGTTCCCAAAAAAAGCCATAACCAAGAGGCATCTATCTTAAGTATATACAGCACGAATTATATCACATAAGTTAAAGCGTACAAGATCTGGAAATTCCAGAAAATATGCACAGGATCAACACCACCAATTAAACTACAACCCCCAGCGTCCCTCTGTATGGAATCTAATGCAACTTCCGGGTATAACAGACGGAACTACGAGGACACAGTAATAGTATACAAAGACGGGATGGATAAAACCACAATCCCCACAATGCCGCATAATGACATACGTCCGGCGGAACTTCCGGCAACACAGGAAGAAAAACGGCATTAGACAACTACAATCCCCATAACACCACATAAAGTGACGCAATCCCATACTTCCGGTCACGGAGATATTGAACAAAACTACAAATCTCAGAACTTTTATATATATGCGGTAAATGAGTAAAACACAATACGTAGCACTGCCCTGGGGAACTACATTACCCAGATAACCCCACGATACCCGTCTTTTTTGCGGGAAAAAGACACATTTTTACGAAGCACTGCCCTGGGGAACTACATTACCCAGATAACCCCACGACACCCGTCTTTTTGGCGGGAAAAAGATGCAGCTTTGAAACAAAAAGACTTATTTTACTACTCGTTTTTTATATTGATTGATAATAATGAATGTATAAAATTAAATCTAAAGAGATAATGTATTAGAAATAAGTAAATGATAAAAAGGAAAGCAAATTAATAGACAGGAACAGGAAGTTTAACCATCTTGTAGATATCCTATAAATATGAATCCAGCATTACCCTCATGCCTTGATAAAGAGCCATTGCTCGAAACGCGTTGGCAGGAGGAAGGTGCCTTTCTATCTGAAAAGTGTTTGAGGTGATGGTTGGAGAGAAGGTAAGATCCCACTATTTGACATCTGGGTGTATACCGGTACTACCCCGTGGATCAGAACCCATCTCCTTACCTCCCTCATTTCACTATAGGAGTGAAAGACACACTTTTTTAAATACTATTTTTTTTTAAACTTTGGTGTGTTTTTATGTAAATAAATTCTTTTTATGACAAAAGAATTGCACACTTTTCTTTGAACAAGGATATCCAAAAAGAAACCTTTTGAGGATTGTCAACACCTAATACGCCGTGAGTACGGGTACGCCCTTACCATCTAAAAAAGATACCATTACATGTGTAATTCACATTTTTCTAGTGTAAGTAAGGTACGCCCACTTGCTGACACTGGACATCTTTTTTGATTAACCCCTCAGTGAAAAAATAGACCATCATACCGTTCTATTTCTCAAATCTTATCTTTTCATATCTCTATTGCTCTGGAGACGAACCCTCAAGTGAAAACACCATCAACCAGAAGAACCTCCACGCAAAGATAAGTGCAGATACACTCTTTATTCAGCGCCAACTTTTCCAGACCCCTCCCCCTTTTTTTTGCCTATACATTTTTTGGATCAATAGGGATTGGTCCACAGGTTTTTGGAAATACAGGCAGCAGAATTGTAGGAGCGCCACACTTAATTCCACCCTTGCAAAAGATTTTAACACTAATCTATTGCATGCATAGACTGATCGAATATCTTTACTCAGCATCGGTACAAAATCCTGGTAAACATTTTAACCAAGCTCCTATTCCTAAACCCCCTCCAACAGCCAGAAACTATCACCCCCCAACAGTCTTAGTCTATTCAACCCCCACCACAGCCTAACTCCACCCCTCCCTCCACCACTCCACCAGTGCATAAACCCCTCCTCCAGTGCTTAACCCCTGTGCATACCATTGGGTTTCTGAACATAGGGATTCTGTTCTCAAACTTCTGAATGTCAAGACCCCACTTGCTGGTAACCCCTTTTATCTGTGTGATTAATAACGTAGACATGAATGACAATGACACCCAAGCGTGGCAGCCATGCGGGATGCCGGATGAACTTGGATGTTTTAAAAAAATCACTTGTAAGGCAATACCATGCCTTGTTAGTGATTGCCCCATTAAAAAAAACTGAGTTTGGCTGATATTCAGCTAGGCCACTGAACTCGGGAGTCATTGCATCTGTCCCGAAAATAACAGTAAACTAGGTGTAACAAGGTTAATAGAAAAAGCTTTTTGCATTTTCACACATTTCACATAAAAAAATGTAAAATGGACTAGTCACCGTAAATTCGAAAAACCAGATCTAGACAAAATAAGCACTGCTTCATCCCACCAAACACCACCTGGGTTGTTTTAACCCCCTATCCTATCATACATTAATTTTTTTTTTTAGGCGAAATATCGCCTTTGACATATTGTTCTTTTAAAAACTAGATGATTGGGCAATGTGTAAAATTAAGTAGCATGCTTTTTGCTGCCCATGTTTTGGTTTACTGGTTAGCCTACATCAGGAGTAGGCAATAAGTGTCCCTCTAGCTGTTGTAGAACTACCCATTCCAGAATGCCCTGTCATAATTATTCTATTTAGCCATAATAAAGTGGTTGCAGGGCATGATGGGATATGTAGTTATACAACATCTAGAGCAGTGGTAGCCAACCCTAGCCCTCGAGAACTACCAACAGTTCACATTTTCCAGACAACCTAGCTGCTGCACAGCTGCACTCATTAAACTGACACATTTTAAAAGATACACAGATGGAGCTAATTAGCTCACTTGTGATTCTGTGAGGAGACCTGCAAAACATGCACTGTTGGTAGCTCTCGAGGACTAGGGTTGGCTACCCCAGATCTAGAGGGTCACTTATTGCCCACCCCTGGATCCCTGGATTTGATGCTTCCATATATCAACACATGCTAACCCTGGTTTGCTATCATGATCAGAGGAGTATGTGGCCAAGACAGTATTATTCAGTTAACTATTCTCTAACACATATATCACCTCCATGCCCACTGTACAGAACTCCATGGTCTGAAAATAACAAATAAGAACACAGTTCTAATTTGGTAAATTTTAAGGGGAATACTTATGCACCTCTTTTATAAGAATCCACTTATACATTGCCCCATTAGTCAAGAATTCCCTAGGCAACACATGTTTCACCCTTTACAGATACACCACTGTTTTATTGTATTGCAATGGTTGATTACATTAGGTGTAAAGTACTAAAGTTCACATAGTACATTTCATTGAATCATATTCTAAGGCTTTAACTCATTTGAACCAGTCTCCAAATCTTGAAATATTCTTATTCTTAGGGGCATTTTTTACTGCTTTGCATACCATACAGTAATCTATCTGGAAGGTAGTGCCTGCAAAAGGATGAAATCTGGACCTCCAGTGGAAATATTGCTGGTAGGCTTTGTCATCACTGTCCAACTTTAAAATATATGTGGCCAGTTCCTGGGCCGTGGGGAAATCATCTACATGAATAAAAGAGTCTTTGGGAATGAAACGCTCATAGTTTTGGCGAGAGGGGCCCATAACAACTGGTACAATACCATTTGCAAAGGCATTTTTCCATAGTTTCTCAGTAATGTAGTCTTCATGAATTGAGTTTTCAAAGGACAGGTAAAATTTGTACGTGGAAAGGGTTTTCGTACAATTTCTAGGCAGAGGATTATGCTGTTTTCCATATATGTCAATGGATAAAAAATTCTTAAGCTGCTCATAGTATATCACCCTCCTGGAGTTTTTTTTCCAGTTACTGACTGCCCAGGCCACCAGCTTAGTCTTTGGAGGGATGGTGAAGTTCTTGTTTTCCTTATTTTCCTCCAACCAGCCATAAGGTGTGAATATGTCTGAGTCAGCCCTGTAGGACATGGTCAGATTGATGAGGTTGTCCATAAACTGTAGGTTTGGGCTGTTAGATGGAGACTCCTTGTTAAACCACACCCAGTACTGATTTGGTGGTCTTGGCAACTGGGGTAGTTGGCTTTGAGAGTTACATACATCCCTGTGATGCATAACAACCGCATCAGCAGAAGAAAACAATGTTCTATTATCGGTATAGAAGCATCCACTAATATTAAGGAATGGTGGACAAACATTAAGGGGAAATTTATAATGCCCAAATGGCCAAGTCCATAGCAGAATGATTCGAGTATGTTCAGCTTGTTTCTCTGTAGTTTCCACATGTTCAACTGCATCAGTAATTGCTGGACGACTTACACGGTTGTACAGTGTATACAAAATGGCCGCAAGGCACAGCTGTGCGATACATATCATAAAGGATTTCTTCAGAGACATAATTTTCTTAAATTCTTCATTTATTTACGTAGAAACACTGTAACAATAGGGCAAATTAGTTGGAGAATAAACTTCTCATAATTATCGTCACTGTTGAAGAAATAAAAAAAAATTTACATCAAAATTACAATGTGATACAGCTATTTTAGCAGTGAAAATTTGCTCTTTTTAAAACATGTCACACTTTGATACAATTTAATTTTTTGTATTATTACAAAACAATATTTTAAATAATGTAGTTCATATTTTTTTTGCTATATTCACTGATGATTTTTATCTATATTAAACAATTAAATTGCCCAACAAAAACACATTGCACTGTGGGAACACTCAAGTTGAATGTTTTAGTGGAGCTGCAGCTCTGCTTTCTCTGAAAACTGAGCTGCAATTGGGGTTTTGGCTTTGCCTGTCTGAGGCAGCCGAAACAAAATCTCAGATAAACCATGGGTAATTGAATATCCCCCGGCAAGCCAATTACCCACGATCAACGATCATGGGTAACATACCCTCCAACATGACTCATTGAATTCGGTACACAATGCTCTGCTCCTGGACTTCCCTCTTAATGTATGATTGTGTGGAACTAAGTAATTGACGAGAAGGGTGTTTCAACTCAGGTGATGGCAATCATACATTAAGAGGGAAGTCCAGGAACAGAGCACTGTGTACCGAATGCAATGGGTCATGTTGGAGAGCATGCGGTAATTGGATAGCGCCATTTCTATTGATAAGTATTGTTTAACAATTATAAACCCAGCTACCTTATATAGAAAATAATATATATATATATATATATATATATATATATATATATATATATATATATATAGAGAGAGAGAGAGAGAGAGAGAGAGAGAGAGAGAGAGAGAGAGAGAGAGAGAGAGAGAGAGAGAGAGAGAGAGAGAGAGAGAGAGAGAGACAGCAGAAATAACAGTGCGCAAATAGGTCAGAAAGCCAGTGTCCAATTTAGACAATATACCCTTAGAGGATCTCCTCCACAAATGTCTCTTTATATTGCACTCAGGTGAAGTATGTCCCCGACAGCTTTAGCTCTCCACCTCACAGAGGTAATCCTGAATCCACAGGTGGTTTATCTAAAAGAGAATGATGAGAGCAAGCGCTCATAGTGCATGAATCTGTTTAAAAGTTTTATTGGACACAGGGTAAAAATACTGGTGATACAGAGAGCAGGGATCACGTACCGAATCAGGCGGTACATACACATGGAATAGCTGATTCTGCAGCACATTTGTTGGAGAGGTTACACTCAGATCAATGATGCTAGGCCACGCCCCAACGCGTTTCGTCATCGACTTTCGTCAGAGCCCTCGTTGGGGCGTGGCCTAGCGTCATCTCTGACCGGAGTTGAACTTTTGGAGAACTGATCACTGCTGCCGCTCGCTGCTGGAACACACCGCTACCGTCTGCTGGATACTGTGTGCCACCTGTTGGTAATCGATCTGAGTGTAACCTCTCCAACAAATGTGCTGCGGAGTCAGCTATTCCATGTTTATGTACAGCGGTGTATGTACCGCCTGATTCGGTACGTGATCCCTGCTCTCTGTATCACCAGTATTTTTACCCTGTGTCCAATAAAACTTTTAAACAGATTCAAGCACTATGAGCGCTTGCTCTCATCATTTTCTTTTAGATATATATATATTTATTTTATCTATCTATCTATCTATCTATCTATCATCTATCTATCTATCTCTATATATATATATATATATATATATATATATATATATATATATATATATATATATATATATATATATATATATATATTCAAGTAGGGAAATGTGCACTCACAAAATTCATCCGGTATGTGCTGGTTTGTCCACAAGCTCAGGTTATACACTTAGTTAGTGTTAGCCATACATATCCAATAGTATAGAGCGCACTCACCAGACTTTTTTCTCCAGAGTCCGTTTAAAATCCCAAAACTTTAATAATCCGGTACTTGTGTAGTTTCACGGCGCCACCGAACGCACAGCCTGTGTCTGAAACTTGGCAGCCTGCCAGACGCTCTGTGTTTACTGTGCGCGTGCCGCTCTAGCTGTTCTCAGCGCAGCGCGTGGCTGCTTTCCTTATGTAAGCTACGTTATCAGCATAGCGCTGGGCAGCAGCAGTGCACCCAGTGCTGACAGGTCACTGTGGTACTTGTAGTTCCACAGTGAAATAGGCAGTCCTGCGCACCGCTCACAACCCGGCAATTTAGACGCTAAAGTGTCTAAATCCAGACTCCCTGAACTGGACACCCCGGTAATTTAGAAGTCTAGTTTTAGACGTCTAAATCCAGACTCCCTGCAAACCGCTAAGATGGGGGCATCTAAATTTAGACGCTTTTCATACCCCCACTATCCACGTCGGCGTGGAGTTGATTTTATAAAGTGTGGCGAGTGCAGTGAGCCACCGACCCCTCGCGGGCTTCACAGGTATCCGCGTCCGCTCACCATGCTTCGCGGTCGCCACACTTTATAAAATCAACTCCACGCCGACGTGGATAGTGGGGGTATGAAAAGGTCATAGGACGCGTACCGCTGCGCTCCCCACACTTCGGGTTGGCGTGGATAGTGGAATTAACAAGGTCGACAGCTGTTACATTGACTAGTGTCATTGTGAACATTATAACTACGTCTGCGTTAGCCGGTGATGTGCGGTAAACTGTGGGTGCGGATATTAGAGAATCCCGCCCATAATATCAAACACAGGGTTGCCTTCCTGACCCTCTCCTTCAGAGAGAAAAACGCTCTATTCCTTGGACTACCCTGGAAATGTATGCTTACCATCACCTGTGGGGAGCTACCAAAATCCCTGGTCAGACCCTAATCTTTGAACACGGGAGTTGCTCAAGGACACATAGCGGTATAAAAGTGCAGCATCACCCATGTGCCTCCAGGTACTCCGGTTTCCTCCCATAATCTAAAAATATACTGGTAGGCTAATTGGCTCCCAACACATTAACCCTAGAATGGAACATAGATTGTAAGCTCCACTGATGTGAGTGTTCAACTGTACTCTGTAAAACGCTGCAAAATATGTATGCGCTACAGTATAAAAGAAACTGTTAATAAATAAAAAGAAATATACAGACAAAACAATACACTAACAGTACCATTATACAATCCCTATACCTTCACATAAAAATTAGAGATGTGCGGCGGCCACTTTTTCGGGTTTTGGTTTTGGATCTGGATCTCCCTTCGTGTTTTGGATCTGGATTGGTTGTGGCAAAACCACCTTTGCGGATTTTGGTTTTGGATCTGGATTTTTATGAAAAAATGCTAAAAATGGCTAAAATAACAGAATTTGGGCCTGTTTTTGCCCCTAAAGTATTATTAACCTCAATAACATTAGTTTCCACTCATTTCTAGTCAATTGTGATCACTTCACAGCTCACAAAATTGTTTTAATTTACTGTAGTTGGGCCAAAAGGTTATACCCATAGGTGTGCGCAGCCCTTTTTTTTAGGGGGTGCACAATTGAAGGGGTGTGTCCATCACAACCTACTGGGTGTGTCTATCACCTCCTATTGGGCGTTTATATCACCGCCAATTGTGAGCAGAGCTCATAGCCTCATAGCATGATAGGGTGCAGGGGAAGGCGGAGCAGTGGGCCCTGCACGGAGCAGCGGGATGGTGGACAAGAAACAAAGGAGATGGCAGCAGAGGAGTTTGCCTGCCGGGCTGCAGAGATGGCGGTGAAATGCCAGCAGACCAGCACACAGCAGCAGTGGGAGGCGGGCCACAGGAATTGGAGCAGCTTAGGCACTGCAGGACGCGAGGCAGGGGCGGAGCATATGGGACAGGGTGCCTCAGTACTGCTGCCCGCTGTACTGTGTGTATTGATAGGCTGAGAGCAAATTTGTGTCTGTACTCTACAGTGCTGCAGCTGGTGGTGAGGCCAGGCACAAGGTAGCCATTGCGGGTCCGGACCGCCGCTCCTCTGCTCCATAACACAGCACCTCTTTTATACTTGGGGGGGCGACCTGCCCATTTGCTCTCTCCCATTTTAAATCCGATGCCGTGTGCTTGACATTAGGGGGTGCCCTCCCCCCCCCCCCCCCCTGTGCACGCCTATGGTTATACCGAGGTAGCTGGATTACTAAGCTAAGCGACAGCAGTGGGCATCACATACATGTGGACCTTACACTTCCAACCTGGCACATCTTGGAAGCAGAGCGGCACTGCAGGGACACACAGGGTGGCAGTTTAATAAACTACCCCCAAAAAAGAGAAATGCTCCAAAGAGCAAAAAATACAAAGAGGTGCAAGATGAAATTGTGCTTGGGCCCTCCCACCCACCCTTATGTTGTATACATGCACAGTTTAACAAAGCAATCATTGTCATGACTGGTGGTAGCAGCTTCAGCACTTCTATCAGGTTGCTGATCTCCCACTATTTCCTCCTCCATCATCCTCCAAAAATGTGTTTTTGTTTAATTTATTACTTTTATTTATTTATCTTACTTTACACTGGACACAGCCTGTCACACTCGACACTGCCCCTGGACACAGACCATCACCCTGGACACAGCCCCTGGACAATGGACACAGCTGTCACACTGGACACTGCCCCTGGACACAGGCCATCACACTGGACACTGGATACAGGCCGTCATCCTGGACACAGCCCCTGGGCACAGCTCCTGTACACTGGAAACAGCCGTCACACTGGACACTTGATGCAGGCCGTCACCCTGGACAAAGCCCCTGGGCACATCTCCTGTACACTGGACACTGCCCCTGGACACAGGCCGTCACACTGGACACTGGATAAAGCCCCTCACCCTGGACAATGGACACAGCCTCTGGACACAGCTCCTGTACAGTGAACACAGCCGTCACATTGGACACTGCCCCTGGACACAGGCCGTCACCCTGGACACAGCCCCTGGACAATGGACACAGCCCCTGTCACAATGGCCAATGCACACTGGACACAGCCCCTGTGCACTGGACACAGCCCCTGAGCACTAGACACAGCCCCTGTAGACTGGACACAGCCCCTGTCACACTGAACACAGCCCCTGCAAAGTATTTTCCTTCAGATAAAAATAATGACATTGTTCTATACAGACAAAACAAAGGACCTTATTCTAATTCACATGCTCAGATGCGATTTCACACAGAAAATGATTTTTAGCTTTGTGCGCGGGCGCCATGGCCACACTGCGCATGTGCCACCTTGTCCAGACGTCCAAGCTTGTACCATTGCGGACATAAAAACGCTTGCAAGTATCATCCGAAATCAAGGCGTGTTGTGGGTGTTTCTCTGGGCACAACCTCACACCACTGCGAAAATGGGCATGCACAAAGGGCAAGTCCACAAAACCACAAAAAGTGGTGGGGTGGTGGCTTCGCAAAACTGCATGTATACTAGCAGTGGTGGGAATAAAAACCCTTTGCAAATATAAAGGTGCATACACATGGGCAAAAATCTGAGACACCATATTGTCAGTGATTGGAGTGTGCGCGCTCCCACTTACAGCTCCCGAATAGTCGCTGGTCGGAGGAGCATGCTCCTCCGACCGGTGACTTCCCCTGCTTCTTCTCCCGGCAGTGTGTCATCCTCATCAGGGACCATCTCTGGTCGCTGATGAAAACAGGGACACTGAGCAATATGATTGCTGAGCAATATATTGCTCCGTGTGTACACAGGTCTCGTCTAGCTGCAACTAAGCGGACCAATGCTTGCAGCAGCAATCACCACGCTCAATTGCTAAAATATATGCACCTGCACACATTACTCACCCATGCACCATACAAGTTTTTGTCATTAACCAATTAACTAACCACATGTACTTAAGGCCCTTATTCAGATCTGATTGCAGTACAAATTTGTTCTCAAAATGGGCAAAGCCATGTTCACTGCAGGTGGGGCAGATAAAACATGTATAGAGAGAGTTAGATTTGGGGAAGTTATTTTGTTTCTGTGCAGGGTAAATACTTGCTGCATTATTTTTACAAAGCAATTTAGATTTCAGTTTCAACACACCCCACCCAAATTTCACTCTCTATGCACACGTTACATCTGCCCGACCTGCAGGGCACATGGTTTTAGAGACCAAATTTGTACTGCGATCAGATCTGAATAAGGGCCTAAATGTAGGTCCATGGAAAGCACACTTTGTAGCTTACACATTCATCTGTACTATAGATGTGTGCATATATGTCAGCCCTTCATCTCAATTGCTTTACAAACTGTTTATGTGTGCATGTGGACACTTTCATTTGAAAACATGACTACCAAATCTGTATAATGACCTGTGTGCAGTGGCGTAGATTGCGCAAGGCAGCCCCCGCCACTGCTTGGGGGAGCTGGGGCTGCGTGGGCGCCTGCTCCCGCCCGGGGCACTGAGCAAAGCGAGGTGGCTGGTTTGTGTCAGTCAGACTGACATTATGTGCTGCTGGTGACCGTGCGCCGCGCCGCACAGGAGAGTCGGCCGGGGCACGGGCGCAGCCATGACAGTCTGACAGACTCAGTGTCAGACTGTCCAATGGGAGGGTAGGCGGGCGGGCGGCTGTCCAATGAGCAGGCGGGGGTAAGGCAGCAGCAGTGGCTGCTGGTAATGCTGCCTCAGTAATAACCAGCATGTAACTCCTGCAACCAGCATGTAGGTAAGCAGCACTTATCTGGTTTAATGTGTACTGGGCATTACGGTGTTTGCTATAATGTGTACTGGGCATAACGGTGTGTGCTAAAAGGTGTACTGGGTATAGCGTTGTGTGCTATAATGTTTACTAGGTATAGCGGTGTGTGCTATAATGTTTTCTGGGTATAACAGTGTGTGCTATTGTGTTTACTGGGTATAGCGGTGTGTGCTATAATGTTTTCTGGGTATAGCAGTGTGTGCTATTGTGTTTACTGGGTATAGCGGTGTGTGCTATAATGTTTACTGGGTATAACGCTGTGTGCTATAATGTGTACTCGACATAAGTGTGCCATAATGTGTACTGGGCATAACGGTGTGTGCTGGAATGTGTACTGGGCATAACGGTGTGTACTGGGCATAACGGTGTGTGCTGGAATGTGTACTGGGCATAACGGTGTGTGCTGTAATGTGTACTGGACATAATGATGTGTGCTGTAATGTGTACTGGACATAACGGTGTATGCTGGAATGTGAATTGGTACTACTATGTGACCACACCACTTCCCCCCCAAAAAATGCCCTAAATTTTTAGCGCGCACTGTCCCTGTTTTCCGGTTTATATTGTTACTAGTATATATGTATCTTTATGCGAGTAGGCCAATTGATACTTTCCCCCGACCCACATATGCCATGCTGGGAAGAAGGGGAGAGGAGGCTTTATTCCGTTGGGACCCAGAAAAGGTCAGGTAGGACCCCAATTTTAAGAAGTGAAGAGTCCCCGGAACCCAATTTTTTGGGTGGTTTTCGCAAACACTATATATATATATATATATATATATATATATATATATATATATATATATATATATATATATATATATATATGGGGCACAATAACATTTTTGGCAGGGGGGAGCAAAATTTATAGTTACGCCACTGCCTGTGTGTTTTAAATACCATCACACAATCTGTTAGCACAATGTTAATATGTATGTTAATCACAAGTCGAAATGTGTCAACTGTCACAGTCGTCAAGCAAACCAACCATGATGGTGTGCTTAGACTGGACACACCAGTGTTGTGTCTCAACAACTGCTAATGCATACTTGCCTACCTGACCCTCTCCTTCAGGGAGAAAATGCTCTCTTCTTGCACTTCCCTGGTAATGTATGATTACCATCACTGGTTGGGAGCTAGGTAATTGATAAGAAAGGTGTTTCAACCACAGGTGATGGCAATCATACATTACCAGGGACCAAGTCCAGGAACAGAGCATTTTCTCCCGGAAGGAGAGGGTCGGGTAGGCAACCATGTGCTAATGTGTTTAGACAGTAGTTTAAGTAATTTGTAAGTATAAATGTAATTTAGCCTACCGTTTGCTGTAAGTGCTAAAAATGTGCACACAAAAATATGACCCACACATTGACAAACAATAACCCATACTTAACACATTAAACTGTGGTTACATATTCAACACCATGGTGGACATTAATTGCTTTGCCGACTAAATGTCGGCATGGGTCAATGATGTCAACCTTTTTTAAACCTCCACATGTCCTTAGCTCAACAGAATATAACTTTGCCCCAAACATGATTTTGGTATGGTCCAAAGACAGAGTCAAAAGGTTTACATGCATTTGTTTTGGTAATTTATAGATGGCGCGTGTCGCCAGGTCCTATTGTGTGCATTAACATCCACTATGGTTTTTTACCAACAAATACAATAGTGTGTCAAATGTAGGGACTCATGGAGGGTGAATTATGGCTTCTGGATTATGACGTGAGCATATGTGGTTGCCCAATACCTTGTCTATTGCGACATGTATTGTTGATTGTATCTTTAACATGTGTTATTTTAGCCACCACAAAAATGCATGACCGCCTTATGCTGGCCACACATCAGACCAACTTACAGCCAACTAGTTGGTTGGATGGAATAAAAGTCTGGTACTGGATGGAAAAATCTGGAAACGGACAAAACCTGTTGCTCCGACAAAGTAATGTACTTGTATCGGTTTGATTTTAATCATTTCACTGAATGTTTTTGTCCATTTTCCTGGGTTTGTGAGCAAATTGCTCTTTGTCATTTGCTCCCATCCAGTAACAGATTTTTAATCCATCCAACCAACTAGTTGGATGGTTGGAGGAAAGTTGGTCTGATGTGTGGCCAGCATTATAGTTGTTGTTGCTTGATGCTATGACTCCATAGGCGAAAAGGCAATCATCTCTGATGCTTTTCAGAATAATATTAACCCCTGATGGTGCAATACATTTTAAACACCAAACATGACATTTCAGCATAGAAAATACTCTGCGCCTAATTCTGACAGATCCTGCCACCTGTGGAAAGAAGGGGGTATACTCGAGATTATGTGGCTCAGAGTAGAACGGGCGCCTAGTGAGGTGTTGTGTCAAGCAGCTTCAACTAAAGGGGGTGTCAGCCCCTTATGGTGTGTATACAAGGAAAAGGAAATAATGTGGAGCGCTGGGATAGATCAATTGGATAGTACAATATAGCAATTTATTAAAAAGGTTAATTAATATACATAAACAATAACAATGTAAATTATTAAAATCGGTACATGCGTAATAATATTTTTGAATGGAGACACAGAAGGTATCAATTAGATGGTGCTGGAGTTCTGCTGCTTTATACTACTTGTCACGATCCGGGTGTTAAAGCAAGTCATCTTACCGGCTAAGTGCTGCGCAGGCTCAGCTTGCGTTACAAGTCCCGATACAGCCGGCATCCTGAGCGCAGTGTGCCTCCGTGTCAGTCATCCGGCAGTCCTCTCAGTGCTGCTGAGTCTGCGGCTGCGTGGTGCACCGCTCTCCCCGCAGTAACAGTATCCTTTGCTCAGCAAATCCAGTGTCCGACGCCATTGCTTCCAGCCACGAGCATGGTGTTTACAAACACTCTTTTCCGCCTTAGCCAGACATGGTGGCTGCCATGATGTTGTCAGCCACATGTCTGGTTCCTCCAATCCAGCAATGAGTTGATCTTCCAGGTTGCCTGCAGTGTTCCCACTAAGCTGTGCGCGCGTGCATGCGCACACAACTTGACGAGTGTGCGCACAGACATTACAACAGAGCGTACAAAGCAGCAGTGGTTTGTTTTTGCAGTTGTGGACTCAATTAATGTGTGTTTCACCCATTAAATGCATTGTGTGCTGTGTTTTGAATGTTCAAATGTTTAATATCATTTTGAAGTAAAGTTAACACAAATGCTGAACGTCATTTTCCAGTTATATATAAGTGATGCACAAAAATTGAAATTTCCTTCCAAAGTTGCACAGCCAAAATCTTTTGCCACACACAGCCTTCGTAAAATTAGAGGGAACATTGGTTGCCTGCCCGGCCAATCCAGGCCAAGTCATGGGTATAAGTATCCTGGGAGCTCTCATCTCATTGCTAGTGCTTCATTTGTCATCCTGCTATGCAAGTGTTGTCTGCTGGTATTCTCTCTCTGCTGCAGTGTTCCATCCAGGTGCTCCAGGTTGCTGTGTCCATCCGGGCTCACCATCGCCTGTGTCCATCCAGACTCACCATCGCCTGTGTCCATCCGGGCTCACCATCGCCTGTGTCCATCCGGGCTCACCATCGCCTGTGTCCATCCGGGCTCACCATCGCCTGTGTCCAAGCTGGGTCTACTGTCCTGTGCCATCCAGGTTCCCCTGTGACATCACCTGTGATTCCACCTGCTGCATACCTGTTTACCAGCCCCAGCCTAGCTCCGATGTTCCACCATCGATCCTGACTGATACTCCGGTTATCTGTCTTCTGTCTCCATCCGTTCCATCCGGATTCCACAGCCTTCATCTCATCTCTGCATCCCTGGTCCGATACTCCGGATAACCTTACTCCATCCGATGTTCCACCATCGAATCCATATCGGTGCAAGTAGATCTGTTTCACCTTACCAGTGACTGTCATTGCCATTCCATCGCTTTACTACTGCTTATACCATCTCCATTCAATAAACCTGTTGTATTTTACCTGCTGCCTGATTCTTCCTCTGGGTGCACTGTCGTGCTCATTTGCACAAGGGTCTCCTACAGCCTGCCCAGTTCCAATACCGATCTAGACCCCCACCAGAGGTCTTTGTCTCATCGACTTAGACCCCTGGTGTGACACTACTCCTGTAAACAGGTACAGTGTTTGCTGTTCCACTGGGTTTGGAGCCATACAATAATGGGAGAGTCACATACCATGCGGGATAGTTGGATACCGCTGGAGGAAGATCTTATTCTCAAATAGGGAGATGTCCTCACGATGATGCGATAATTTGTAATCCACAAGGGGCTGATAGCAATGTCCCAATTGTTAGTGGGAAATCCGGGTGGCTTCCAACAGTATGTTCCCAGGATGAGCAAAAGGTGTTTGGAGTGTTGGGTAGCAGTGTGTCCAGTAGCCTTCAACTCAGAAGTTAATTTGGTACTTGTTTCCTAGCACGGCGCCCACGATTTTCATCTTATGCCATCGTTTTGATCGCTTTACATGCAACCAGATCGCATGCGATGCGATCAGACCCGATTTTTTTAATTGTACAGGCACCCTGATGGGTGATTACTATGTTAAATGCACCCCCATTGTTAACGCCACCCCCACTATGAACGCCAACCCGAAGCGTGGCTAGCGCAGCGGTACACGTCCTCCGACCATTTCATACCCCCACTATCTCCAGTCGGCGTGGAGTTGATTTTATATAGTGTGGCGAGTGGACGCGGATTACTTCACATGTATTCCGCGTCCGCTCGCCACACTTCGGGCTTGGTGGCTCACTGCGCTCGCCACACTATACAAAATCAACTCCATGCCGACGTGGATAGTGGGGGTATGAAAAGATCGAAGGACGCCTACCGCCACCCCTCGGGGATCGCTGCGCTCGCCACGCTTCGGGTTGGCGTTGATAGTGGGGGTGGCGTTAACAATTGGGGTGCATTTAACATAGTAATCACCCATCAGGGTGCCTTTACAATTAAAAATCGCATCGCATGCCATTGTAATGGCATGCGATGCAACACAGGACAAGAAGACCAGAGGAGACCGTGCTCGAGCCTATCCGGTTACTCGTGTTCCGGACAGTCCCATCGCATCTACGGAAGAATCCAAGCAAGTGAACCGGGCTCATCTCTCAGTTGAGGAGAGACAGCACCGCCACTGAGAGAGTCTCTATCTATATTGCAGAGAACTGGGTCATTTGATATTTCAACGGAGTGGGTCCAACGGCACCAAATTCCTATCCGAGACCTAGACTTTCCGGTACGATTGTCCACGTTGGACGGCAGTTACATTCCATATGGTTTGATTTCCTGTACTACAGCCCGTTGGTTATGAAAGTAGGGGTGCTCCATCATGAAGAATTAGAGTTCCTGGTCCTACCCCGAGCCTCCTTTCCGGTAGTGCTAGGCTTTCCACGGTTACAAAAACACAGTCCACATATCGATTGGTCATCCATGCAGATCCTTTCTTGGAGCTCCTCTTGCCTAAAGTCTTGTCTTTCCAAAGTAATTCCCTTGTGTGTTTTGGAATCGGACCGCCAGACGGGGATTCCTGAACCATATCATTCCTTTTCAGATGTGTTCAACAAAAAAGCAGCAGATTTATTACCACCGTATCGTGAATGGGACTGTCCAGGAAGATTCCTCCCCGGGGTCGCATTTATCCATTGTCCTTACCCGAGACCAAGGCGATGTCCGAGTACATCACAGAGAATTTACAAAAAGGTTTCATCCGGCCCTCTTCCTTGCCAGCAGAGGCTGGCTTTTTCTTCATCAAGAAAAAAGATGGCTCCCTTCGCCCCTGTATCAATTACCGAGGACCTAATGAGATCACTATCAAAATTCGGTATCCTCTGCCCCTGATTCCAGAGCTGTTCGATAGAATTAAAGGAGCCACCATTTGTTCAAAACTGTATTTGCGAGGAGCGTATAACTTAACCCGCATACGTCAAGGGGATGAGTGGAAGACAGCTTTTAATACCAGAGATGGTCATTATGAATATTTGGTGATGCTGTTCGGGCTTTGTAACGCTCCCACCGTCTTCCAGAATTTCGTAAACAAGATCTTCCGAGACCTTCTCTATTCGTCAGTAGTGGTGTATCTAGATGACATTCTTATATTCTCACGAGATCTAGTTTCACACTGAAGGCAAGTTAAGGTAGTGCTACGATGACTACGAGTGAACAACCTGTACAGCAAGCTTGAGAAATGCATCTTGAGAATACTTCCATGACCTTCTTAGGGTATATAGTGTTCGGTTGTGGTCTCCACATGGACCCTGACAAGGTGGCTGCGATTTTGAACTGGTCCAAGCCAACAACCCTACGTGCAATCCAACAATTCTTAGAGTTCGCCAATTCCTATCGCAAGTTTATTCAAGGCTTTTCTACAATTCTGGCCCATATCACAACTCTCACTACGAAGGGGGTCAATCCTGCCCAGTGGTCTCAAGAGGCAGAAGAAGCGTTCCAGGCCTTGAAACAAGCTTTCATATCAGCTCCAGTACTACTCAACCGGATGTTACACGTCCATTTATGGTGGAGGTCGATGCCTCATCGGAAGCAGTAGGGGCTATTATATCCCAGCGCAGAGACGATGAAAGGTTACATCCCTGTGGGTTCTTCTCGAAAAAGTTCCTACCTGCTGAACGCAACTATGCCATTGGAGAACAGGAACTCCTTGCTATAAAACTAGCCCTGGAGGAGTGGCGATTCCTATTGGAGGTGGCTCAACATCCATTTACAGTCTTCACTGATCATGAAAATCTGCTATACCTCCATACCGCTCAATGTCTTAACCCTCGATTAGCCCGCTGGGCTCTATTCTTCACTCGTTTTGACTTTAAATTATCTTTCCGTCCAGGTTCCTGACATATCAAGGCTGACGCCCTGTCCCGGTCTCTATCCTCCAAAGAAACTTCTGGTCAACCGGTTCTAGACCCAGTGGTGTTCGCATCTACACAAGTCAATACGCCACCAGTAGGGAAAACCTTTGTGCCTCCCGCATTGAGGGAGAAATTGTTGCATTGGGCACATCAATCCAAGTTTTCCGGGCGTCCAGGACCTCAGAGAACAGTGAAACTCCTGCATCAGTCCTATTGGTGTCCGTCCATGTGGAGCGATGTCCAAGCCTTCCTGGCTTCATGCCCGGTATGTGCACAACACAAGGGCCCGCGTCAAGCTCCGGCAGGGAAACTGTTGCCCCTGCCCATTCCGACTTGTCCATGGTCACATTTGACGGCTTCTTATGGATCTGGGTCATAATTGACCATTTCTCCAAGATGGCCCATTTTGTATCCCTGAAAGCTCTTCCCAGTGCTCCTCCTTTGGCTCAATTATTCATCACTCACGTATTCCACCTCCATAGTCTGCCCATGGAGATCATCTCGGACCGTGGAGTACAATTTGTAGCTAGATTTTGGAGGGCCTTGTGTTCCGCCTTGCAAGTTCAACTGAAATTTTCAACAGCATACCATCCCCAGACCAATGGACAAATCGAACGAGTAAACCAATATCTGGAGACCTTCCTACGATTATACTTGTCCTGCTCTCCGGATAACTGGTCTGAATTGCTTCCTTGGGCAGAGTTCTCTCACAACAATTCTTATCACAGTGCCAGTCAGCTCACTCGCTTCTTCGTGGTCTATGGGAGACATCCTCGGATACCCGAATTCTCCAATCTCCCGGCGGGTAATCTACCCACAGTTAACACCTCTCTGCGGTTCTTTATGAATATTTGGAAGAATGTACAATCCGCTCTTCAGAAAGATTCCATTAGATACAAGAGATTTGCAGATCGACTTAGTCTGCAGCTCCGGTATACCATGCTGGTGATAGAGTGTGGCTATCCACTCGGAACCTCCGCCTTAAGGTTCCAACCATGAAGATGGCTCCTCGGTTCATAGGTCCCTACACCATTATGGAGGTCATTAATCCAGCCGCAGTTCTACTAAAACTCCCCTCCTCGCTTAGGGTCTCCAATACCTTCCATGTATCCTTGCTTAAACCCCTGGTTTTTAATCGCTTCTGAAGAGCTCCACCTAAATCAGTACAAGTAAGAACGGAGAGGGTAGTAGAATATCCGATCCAAAAGATTCTAGATGCCCCTCAAGTTCGGGGAAGACTTCAGTTCTTAGTGGATTGGAAGGGCTATGGTCTAGAGGAGGGAACTTGGGTTCCAGCATGTACATGCTCCAGCAGTGGTAAAAGCTTTCTTTCTCAGGAACCCAGCTAAGTGTCCAGAGGCAACTCCTAAAAGGGGGGTACTGTCTTGTCTCGCTACTCAGCCATCCAGGAGCTGCGCTCCCAGGTGCTCGATCGCGGGGGTCCGGTGGGCAGCCTGCCTTGGGGGGCCCTAGTCACTCGGTTGGTCCGGCGGGGTCCTAGACGCCGGCTCCCGGGACTGAACGCCGCCATCTTGGATGGGTCACGTGACCCACGGGCTGAGGAATGCTTTATCCCCTCTGTGGAGAGGGGTTTGGCTTGCTGGGCTGGGCAGGGCTATAATTTCCGGCAGGAGGTTAGCTTCAGTGCTGGTGCTACAGTGTAGCTGACCACAGCACAGTCCAGCATTGCTCTTCTGAATCCAGCTATTCCTTGATCCCTGAACCTGTCTGTTATCCTGAAGCCAAGTCGGTCCTATTTACATTCTATTAACCTGAGGCCAACTTGGTCCTGTTTAGTTACTCTGAAGCCGGGTCAATTCAGTTTGTTTCCTCATTCAGATGTCGCCAGCGGTCACTGGCGAAGACCGCTGGGCAGTTAGATTCTGCACCCTCGCTACAGAGTCTCTATCAATACTCACCTCTGGAGATTTATGTAGAGATCTTACATTAAGCCCACCAAGTTCCAAGGTATCGCCTGTGCAGTCTCCTCTGGAACAGACACCTGAGGTGGGTACTGAATCTTTGTTGTCTGTGATAGGGACAACTGTAACTGGCACTACTGGGGACAGGATATGTAACTGGCACTACTGGAGACATGATATGTAACTGACAATACTGGAGACATCTGTAACTGGCACTACCTGGGACATCTGTAATTAGAGGTTTTGGGGAAAAGATGTGTAACTGGCACTACTGTAGACATTTGTAACTGGCATTACTGAGGAAATGTAATGGCACTACAGGGGACATGATATGTAACTGGCACTACTGGAGTCCTCTGTAACTAGCACTACTGGGGACATCTGTAACTGGCACTACTGGGGACATGATATATAACTGTCACTACTAGGGATATCTGTAATTGGCACTACTGGAGACATCTGTTGCTGTCACAATAAAACTGGGAACAGGATATGTACCTGGCACTACTGGGGACAAGATATGTAACTGGCACTACCCAGGACAGGATATCTAACAGGCACTAGTGGGGACATAATATGTAACAGGCACTACTGGGGACATGATATGTAACTGGCACTACTGGGGACATGATATGTAACTGGCACTACTGGGGACATCTGTAGCTGTCACAATAAAACTGGGAACAGGATATGTACCTGGCACTACTGGGGGCAAGATATGTAACTGACACTACCCAGGACAGGATATCTAACAGGCACTAGTGGGGACATAATATGTAACTGGCACTACTGGGGGCATGATATGAAACTGGCACTACTGGGGACATGATATGTAACTGGCACTACTGGGGACATGATATGTAACTGGCACTACTGGGGACATCTGTAGCTGTCACAATAAAACTGGGAACAGGATATGTACCTGGCACTACTGGGGACAAGATATGTAACTGACACTACCCAGGACAGGATATGTAACAGGCACTAGTGGGGACATAATATGTAACAGGCACTAGTGGGGACATAATATGTAACAGGCACTAGTGGGTACATGATATGAAACTGGCACTACTGGGGACATGATATGTAACTGGCACTACTGGGGACATATGTAACTGCTACTACTGGGACATGCTATATAACTGACACTACTGGGAACATGATATGTAATTGACACTACTGGGAACATGATATGTAATTGACACTACTGGAGACATGATATGTAACTGGCACTACTGCAGATAGAGTAGCTGCTACTATAGTTTATAGTAGCTGTCACTACTATAAACATCTGTAACTGGCATTACTAGGGACATGATATGTAACTGGCACTACTGGGGACATCTGTAACTGCTACTACTGGGACATGCTATATAACTGACACTACTGGGAACATGATATGTAACTGACACTACTGGAGACATGATATGTAACTGGCACTACTGGAGATATAGTAGCTGCTACTTTAGTTTATAGTAGCTGTCACTACTATAAACATCTGTAACTGGCATTACTAGGGACATGATATGTAAGTGGCACTACTGTAAATATCTTTAACTGGCACTGCTTGGGAACTGATCTATAACTCGCACTACTGGGGACAAGATATGTACTCAATATGTGCAGGAAAATTATTGATTAGCATTCAAATTCAGTGCCTGAGATAGTACATAAACTTTGTTTCACGTTTTGAAACATATATTTGTGCATATTTCATAGGTTTTATGTTTATACAACCTAAATGGATTTGTGTTTACACATGGGTCCACCAAAAGAGAAGGATATTTTGCAAGAGAGAAAAAATGTATCCTGAAATATTAAAATTTAAACTTTTATTGATATTTTATACTAAAAAGAAGGGAGAACAATCCTGTGCAGATTTTTTAACATATGGAATCTCACCAGGGGCCTTATTCTGATCGGTGCGGATTTCTCCGCATGCGGTCGTCCCACCGATGGTTATCGTCTGCGCATGTGCAGAGGTCACTCTGCGCATGTGCAGGCGATTTCGCCGCACGTATTCTTTACACGCCGCACAGGGGGCGTAGAGGGGCGTGAGGGGCTACTTAGCCTCATTACCCTATGCATACGCCCCGCGTTTCATGGGCGTTCCCATGCAAACGCGGGGCGTATGCATGGTAATGAAGCCGTGACGCGTGTGTACGGGGCGGGCAGCTGACATCGCCGGATGTCAGCTGCCCGCCCCCATACATGATTTCACACGGACAAGTGTCCGTGTGGTCTTGGGTGGCGGGACCTAGTGGAGCGTGCGGCCCTGCATTCGATGTTCGGTGACCATCGAATGCAGGAGCTGCTCCCAAGATGGAGGAGGCGTATCCCCGTCCACTTTCATGCGGATCGCCACGTATCCGCGTACGGACGGAGGTGGCGATCCGTATGGAAGGCGGGGATTCGCCTGCACGGTCCTGGCCGCATATTCTGATCGGGCCACACCGATCAGAATAAGGGCCCAGGTGATCTCCTTCTATGCCTTGTGAAATTAGTTAGAGGTTAAGACTTTTACATACATACATACAACATATATTGTGTTTGTGCAATGCACAGAAAAGAAAGGTTTAGTGTTTATAGGGATTGAAAGTGAGTTTTCCTTTAGCTGGCTGCTACTGATGCTGTGATTATTATTCAGGTCCTTGTGGGAAGGGAACATATCCGTTCAAATTTCCTTCCGTCACCAATTTAGGGTGATATTTATGTATTAAATCCCTTTATCTGGGATTTTTCGTTTCAACCTATGGTGAGTTATCTCATGCGTGTAAATACGTCAGATTTTTAGGTAGTTATTCATATCTGGTTGAGGTTTATCTCAGGGTTACATGCATTGTTTTTATTTTGATACACAAGAGTGAGATATCTGAGTATATCTTTGTTAATCGTTCTTCTGCGTTGTTCTTTCACACAAAGATAAGTTTTATTGGGGTTTTGGTTCTCTCTCACAGAGCCACAGAATGCTACTGCCAGTCCATTTCCCTGGGCATTTTTTCCAATTTTAGTATTTATTTAGAGGGTTTTAATATACCTCATATTGTTTATATCAGATTTAAATCACTTTTTTTTATTGTGTATCTGGTGCTCAGAATGATTATATCAGACCGTTATTCTCACGCTGGTTCTGTAATTCCTTCTGAGTATTTTCTTTAAATGGTCATTGCCATCTAGTGGCTGTTTTTAAATTGTGCATATCGAACACAACCTCATATTGTTTATATCAGATTTAAATCACTTTTTATTGTGTATCTGGTGCTCAGAATGATTATATCAGACCGTTATTCTCACGCTGGTTCTGTAATTCCTTCTGAGTATTTTCTTTAAATGGTCATTGCCATCTAGTGGCTGTTTTTAAATTGTGCATGTAAGTATACCTGCTTCCGAGTATCCTAGGTCTCTGCTGTAGTTAGATATCGCAATTTTAGCTCCCTCTCACTGAGCTACCTTTTTGCTGATAATATACATTTATTAGTTCCACTTCTTTATATTAACACACCGGTTCTCTGATATTTTAAAACTCTGCTATCTCAGTATATATGTATATAGCAATTCAGCTCTCTCTCACTGAGCTGTCATGGTTGCTAATATATTTAAGAATTATTCCAGCAGTATTTTAAATAGAAAAATACTGCATATTAGCAGTCTCAGTTTTATTAATCAGATTGTGGTTTTAATTCCACTTGTTCTATCCAGTGTGTTATTACTACCCAAAATATATTTCACAATCCTGCCTATATTGGTGCGGTTAGGATAGTGTTAAAGATAGTGGTGTATTCTTTTATCTTGCTTCAGCAGTTTCTAGGTACTGGCTAGCCTCAGATAAAAGTTAACTTTCCTTTAAAGGACTTGTATCTCTTTTCAATTACATCACAACATCATTCATATCATTGTTTACACATTTCATTAATTTTGCAACAAAAGTAGCCAGCTTTGGGGGCTGACACGTGTTTCACAGGGTTAGCTTCATCAGAGCCGCAAGCCGAGTGTCTCCTGCATCTAATATTTATTGCTATCAGTCAGCCAATCATTTGGCTGCTTTGTATCACATGCTATTGGTGGTCCAATGGAGTTTTCCTTGGTTTGCCCTTACTGCGGATGCTATTTCCGCCCTGTCTTCTGACGCGCTGCCCATGTGACCGGTGTCTGACATCATCACTCCGGTCACATGGTGTTTTTCAGCCAATCGCGGCTTCTGTCTGCCGCGATCCAGAAGTTCGGGGTCTGTTCTTTTGCCCCGGACTCTGTATACTGTATTAGTCCGCAGATTCAACCTCTGATAAATATATTTATTCTTTTACTTTCAGTTAGTGTATTAACACTATTGAGCTAGCGTTTCTTGTTCTGACGATCCCTGTCTTTTAGGCTTATTGTGTTCGGGGGGTCTTATCTTGTTTGGTTATATGCTATATCCTTAGACCTCTATTGGGGTTCCCGAGCCCCGGACTCTGTATCGCATGGTTATATTATGATGTATTTATTGTATCTGCCCTGGGCTCTGTATTTTATAGAAATTCTGCTTTTTAACCCGATATTTTGTTTTTTCTGTTACTCATAGATGTTAGCTAATTCTCATATCTGTAATTAGCTTCTGTTGCTGTTAGTTCGTTACATTGGCAGAGTGATTGAAAGTTGCCAAGTATGTTATTTTGAATATACAGTATTGTGGGATTTACATACCCGGGAATCTGAATATATATTCTCGGAGGATGCTGAAGGCAATATATATCTCTTTATACAGGACCTATGATGGGTTTTTCAGAGGTATTCTCTATACAGTTTGTGATGGGATATTACCAGAGATATGTGGTATTGGGGTTTCCATGGTAATGATGTCTGAGAATATGACATTTATTGATAAGATGTATTAATCAAATATTCAGATATTTTTAGTTAGGGTGGGTAGAAGTGTTAATAATACAAGCATTTTATGAGGCTACAGTGACCAGAAAAAAATAAGTTATAATGTGAAAAATACGAAAAATACATTGGGTGAAAAAATATATATATAGACAATAAAAGGGAAAAGGGTGATAATGGAGACCTGAGGGGAAAAGGGGGAAAAAGGGGGACTAAGGGGGTTTTGAAGGTGGGGGACAGGGTGGTAGGTAGGAAAATGGGGAGATGGTTGAGAAGATGCTGGGTGAGTGGTTGCGATAACTTGGTGCACTTTAAGATGGAGATTATGTCTCCAATGTTTAGGTGTTTGTGTGTCTCTTTTAAGACTTATTTTGTTTCATGGTTAATCAGTGGTATTCATATGTTTAATATTTGGTTGTTTGTGATTTCTGTTTTCCTTTTACAGGTATCAATGTCTTTGATTTTCTTTCTTCTCAGGTACGGAACCGAGCCTCCATCAAGGAGCGGCACCACCTCCTCGAGCACCCCCATGGTAAGTATTAGGTATTGTGTATTGGGTGTTATGAAAAGGTTTTTTCTCTATTTATATTACTTGAGATGAGTTCCCTGTTTATTCGAAAAAACATTATTGTGTTTATTATTTCCGTTTTGTTACTTCGAGGGTCTGAGATTGGAGGTTGCGTCTAGATGATCTCTGGGGACCCCATTTATATTTAGATTTTAAACTTTTCAAAGGTATGGCATGTAACTATTATTTTCATTCAAGCCCTTCGGGGTTAGGCAGTCCATCATATAGATCATTTTTGTTTCTGCTTTGAGGAGTTCTTTGTCCAGGTCACCCCCTCTGATTCCTAGTTTTATGTGGATCATTCCAAATGCTTTAAGATTTTTTGGGTCGCTGTTATGGACTTTGAGGAAGTGCTTGGCTACAGGGGTCAATGTTTTAAATTTCCTCTGATCTTTGATGGCGTTTCGGATTGTGCTGACATGTTCCAGTATCCTCACTTTGAGGGTTCTACTGGTTTTCCCAATATATGATTTGCCACAAGGGCATTGAACGTGGTAAATCACCCCTATACTTGTGCACGTTATGTGGTCTGTTATGTTCCACTTTTTCCCAAATTTATCCGTGTAGCTCAAGCTTTGCATCTCCCACAGCAGTTGAAGCCTTTCCTGAGTATTTCCACTTTAGGTTCTGAAAGATGGCTGTGTACCAAGATGTCTTTGATGGTTCGTGACTTCCGCCAACTCATTTGTACTTTTGTCGGGAGGATCTCTTTGAGGTCTTTATCTGTTTCAAGGACTGACCAATGCTTTTGGAGAATATTTCTCACCTGTCTCCAATTCTTATTAAAGGTTCCGATAAATCTAATTGGTTCCTCTTTTACTTCCCGTTTTTTGGGGGTGAGTAATGATTCTCGCGGGGTCCTCTCAATAGATTTCATTGATTTTTTAATTAACTTTTTACTGTAACCTCTTTTCATGAAGCGAGTTTTAAGTTCTTCCTGTCTATTTTGGAATGTTTCTGGATCCGAACAATTTCTTTTAATTCGTATCAATTCGCCTTTGGGTATTGCCCTGATGGTACTGGGCAAATGGGTGCTTGATGCGTGTAAGATGCTGTTCGTGGATGTCTCTTTGCGATATACATCTGTCTGTATCTTCCCCTCCTCATCAATGGTAATTGTCAGGTCCAGAAAGTTTATTTTCCTTTGGCTAGCTTCCATGGTAAGTTTGAGGTTCAGATTATTTTGATTTAATTTTGAGATGAAGTCATTGAGATGATGTTTTTCTCCCTCCCAGAGTATTAGGATGTCATCTATGTATCGTAAAAATACTAAGATGTTTGCAGTGTATTTTTCGTACTGTTCATGGAAGACTATTTCTTGTTCCCACCACCCCAGGTAGAGGTTGGCATACGTGGGGGCACATGCTGTCCCCATGGCCGTCCCTCTTACCTGGAGGTAGTGGGCGCCGTCACACGTGAAGTGGTTTTTGGTTAAAATAAAATTCAAGGACTCAATCAAAAAGTCATTGAATTCCTGATTTTGATTCATTTGAAGGAAATATTTTGTAGCCGCTATGCCTTTTTCATGACCAATGCTGGTGTAGAGGCTCTACACCAGCATTGGTCATGAAAAAGGCATAGCGGCTACAAAATATTTCCTTCAAATGAATCAAAATCAGGAATTCAATGACTTTTTGATTGAGTCCTTGAATTTTATTTTGACCAAAAACCACTTCACGTGTGACGGCGCCCACTACCTCCAGGTAAGAGGGACGGCCATGGGGACAGCATGTGCCCCCACGTATGCCAACCTCTACCTGGGGTGGTGGGAACGAGAAATAGTCTTCCATGAACAGTACGAAAAATACACTGCAAAAATCTTAGTATTTTTACGATACATAGATGACATCCTAATACTCTGGGAGGGAGAAAAACATCATCTCAATGACTTCATCTCAAAATTAAATTAAAATAATCTGAACCTCAAACTTACCATGGAAGCTAGCCAAAGGAAAATAAACTTTCTGGACCTGACAATTACCATTGATGAGGAGGGGAAGATACAGACAGATGTATATCGCAAAGAGACATCCACGAACAGCATCTTACACGCATCAAGCGCCCATTTGCCCAGTACCATCATGGCAATACCCAAAGGCGAATTGATACGAATTAAAAGAAATTGTTCGGATCCAGAAACATTCCAAAATAGACAGGAAGAACTTAAAACTCGCTTCATGGAAAGAGGTTACAGTAAAAAGTTAATTAAAAAATCAACGAAATCTATTGAGAGGACCCCGTGAGAATCATTACTCACCCCCAAAAAACGGGAAGTAAAAGAGGAACCAATTCGATTTATCGGAACCTTTAATAAGAATTGGAGACAGGTGAGAAATATTCTCCAAAAGCATTGGTCAGTCCTTGAAACAGATAAAGACCTCAAAGAGATCCTCCCGACAAAAGTACAAATGAGTTGGCGGAAGTCACGAACCATCAAAGACATCTTGGTACACAGCCATCTTTCAGAACCTAAAGTGGAAATACTCAGGAAAGGCTTCAACTGCTGTATATATACACACACAAAATGCTGGACAAAAAGAGGCACTCAGGAGGTCTTGATAAAAGTGAAACAAATCTTTAGTGGAGCAAAGCCAATGTTTTGGGGTCTGCCCGACAGTTACTCGACAGATGCCATTCAATGTTCCACCTGTCGAGTGTCAAAAAGTGGGCATGTCGGCTGTGAAATCCACATTCCGCGACCAGTTGCTTTGTTTTGTCAGACTCCGCCTTTAGTGCTGTCAGAAATGGACTTGTACAATATGTATAGCATATAAAAGCTAATCTGATGATCTGCATTAGCAGTGGAGAGGTGCGGGATTACAAACTCCCGATATAATTGTGTATTAGTACTGGGACCTCGTGCATGTGCGTGCACATAGACACGTCACACGCACAGACGCATCATGCACATTTCCACTAGATACCGCGTGACGCTGTTAATTGAAAATTGATTGGTAATTAATCAAAGCCTTTGCAGCACCTATATTAGGGTCTTTGGAGCAGGGTCCCTCAATACTCACCCCTGAGGAAGTCCCAGAAATGCAATAAAGGGATGGAAAGCATTGGGCACTTTAATTCCAACCCCTACACTGCTGATGCAGATCACCAGATAAGCTTTTATATGTTATTCTTAGGGCAAGGAACCGGGCGGGCAGCTGACATCCAGTGATGTCAGCCGCCTGCTCCCGGCAGCCGCGTCACTGCCTAACTTAAATGGGAATGCATACCTCCCAACTTCTTGTGAGCCGGAGGAGGGACAGGGGACTGTGCGCCTGCGGCCCCGTTTTGCCGCTATGGGGGCATGACCCAGAGGCTCTGTGAGCCTCTAGCCATGCCCCCAGCCCCCTGGCTGTGGGAATAGACATGTGGGAATAGGCATGTGCACTGCGTTTATTCACCGCTGCTCACCAGCCGACAGGGGGGACTCCGAACAGCCCCCCCTCGCCGCGGGACACTGCCGGCCGTGGGAAGGATGCGGGAATGTCCCCGAAACCCGGGACATTCCCGCGGTTTTCGGGACTGTTGGGAGGTATGCGAACACCCCACGTTTTCATGGGATCACTCATGAAACCCTGGGTGTTCTACATCCCCCCCCCCTGTTGTGAGTGAGCACCCGGCGAGTAATCTATTCACCGTGGCTACTCACGCACAGCGGCTGCACATGCGCATAAATGACTATGCTCATGCGCTGTCATGAAAAATCACTCCCCTGAGATTACACACAGGGGAGCATGCAAATTAGAATTACCCCCATTGTACAAGTCAATTTCTACCGGTATGTGGTTTTTATTTTTTTTGCAAAATAAATGTGTGGAAAACTATATGACACTATTAGCATTTTCCCCTATATGAAAGTTTATTGGTCCTGGTCTTTCAGAGGAGTCAACATATACCTTGAATCAAAAAAAAAAAATATTTTAATTTTCACATACTCCCTTTCATCACCTGGGTGCTAGTAATAATTATTTTTTTTGTGCTTTACATTCCTGGTTGGTCCAGTTCTGCAATATTATTTTTAACCATATGGTGGCAGCAAAGACGTGTTTTTTTTCCCCTAACATATACACATTAATGCTCTTGTGTTCACAAAATCACCATTATTTTATATCACTGACACATCCACCCTAAAACCTCCATCTATGTGATGCATCCATGACTAGTTGTCGGTCAGTGGACACAGAGACCTGAGAAGAGGATCATATCCAGCAGAAAGATACCACCATAGGCGAATCCAGGGGGTGGTCCGGGGGTGCACAGGACCACCCATTATCTCATTTTGTAGCTGAGGGATGGGCCTTTCCAACGAGCCCAGCCCCGTGTCTCTAGCCCCCTGGGAACCAGAGATACTGCCAGGATAACATGGGACCCGCTGATTCCGACCCCCACCCAGTTCAATGGCTGCTAGTTCCCCCTCCGGCATCACTGAAGCTCGAGGCTGATCTCAGTCGAACCCAAATCGCTGGTCCTTTAATCTGACACCAGGCTGGAACCATATGGGTTAATTGGTTCCAGGGATATTGAGGTTAAACCGTTTTTTTTTTTATTACTTAAATGTAATTTCATGACTGTTTATGTTCTTTGAGGGCAGATTTCTCTGGAACCAAACAGCCCAGTTTCACGGAACCAAAATCATTCGAAGCCAACTCAAAAGTTCTTCAATATGATACTGGTCTCATGTAAATAAGTCAGTTGGTTCCGAAGATATAGCTGGCTAGTTAAAGGGGGGTAGGGAGAGGGGAGTGGTTGTCTCTCCCCCTCACACCAGAAAATGCAGGGACTAGGCTGGTGTATAAGGGGTCAGCCTGGGAATGTCCCTGCATGATCCTGGGACCATATTCCTGGGTAAATCCCTGCATTTTCTGTTGTGAAAGGGGTATTATTTCAAACAGCCGTGACCTGCAGTGCTCTGAATACAGCCGGGCAGCCCCCCTGCTCTCTGCCCAGCTGTCAATGCAGCTTTCGCTCCAATTCTTCTCCCCGCTTTCACCTTAGCCCGCCCCCCCCTTTAATAATGTGGTGCCGGCGCCCGACGTGCTCCCCGACGTCACGCACAACAACAGCGCGCACAATATTTCAAATGTCCACTCGGCTAGAGGGGACACCAGGAGGGGAGTGGGAGCGTGCTCTGCACTGCGCTCTGCTCCTCTCCCCATAGAAGCAGCTGCACCGCTCTCCATCTCTCCCTGCAGCAGCAGCAGCGAAGGCTCATATAAAAATTTAACAGTAAGTGGCACTTTTGGGGGCATTGCTTAAGGGATGCTACAAGTGGCGGTATGTGGGGGCATAACGCATAATGTGTGGCTTAATGTGTAAGGGGCATTATGTGTGCAGCATCATGTGTAAGGGGCATTATGTGTGCAGCAGCATGTGTAATGGGTACTATGGTGCGCGGCATCATGTGTAATGGGTATTAGGGTGTGCGGCATCATGTGTAATGGGTACTATGGTGTGCGGCATCATGTGTAATGGGTACTATGGTGTGCGACATCATGTGTAATGGGTACTATGGTGCCATCAAGCAAGAACCCCCTAGCAATGAGCATGTAGGTAAGCAGCACTTATGTGGCAAATATTTAATGAGCATTATGGTTTGTTATATAGTATGTAATGGGCATCATGATGTGTGGCACAATGTGTAATGGGCATTATGGTGTGTGGCCTTATGTGGAATTGGCATTACGGCGTGTGGCTTTATGTGTAATGGGTATTACGGAGTTTGCTAAAATGTGTAATGGGCATTACTGTGTATGGTCTAAAGCAGGGGTGGCCAAACCGGTCCTCGAGATCTACCAACGGTCCACGTTTTCCAGATCACCTAGCTGGTGCACAGCTGTAGTCATTACTAACTGTCACATTTTCAAACCTGCTGCATTCATTCCTACTATACTATAGATCCACAGGTTGCCTGGAAAACATGCACCGTTGGTAGATCTTGAGGACAGGGTTGGCCACCCCTGGTCTAAAGTGTAATACCACACCCCTTTTTGTGATGCCACGTCTCCTTCCCATGAGGCCACACCCCCTTTTTGATGTGCGGCTATGCCGCACAAAGGTCCCCCTGCTATTATGTCTAGATCTGGGACCACCCATTACCATAATTATAGATTCGCCTATGGATACCACTACATGCTGTTTTTCATAATCTGTCTGGTACTCCTATAAATATCACGCTAAGGATTATCATTATGAATGACCGTAACAATTATTCAGCGAATAAAAAAAAAAAAAATGGAAGTTGTTTCAAATTGCAACTGACTTTTTTTGCCAATATTCCTAATCTTTGTGCATTTAAACACGTGTTGTCAGCAATACTAGTCTTGCGAAGCAGGGCTGTATTGTTGCTTTCAGCATGTGAGCATAGATAGGTGTATGTCACATAGCTGTTCTGGACACCCATTTGGGAGCAAGTAGCTGTTTTTTCGGTTATGTGACGCTGGCAGTGGTTGCCGGGGAGACGGACGTGTTGTCCCGGTATTGCTAGGACACGCCACACGTCACTTCCGGCTCCATTGGCGGCCCGGGGCTATTGGTTGCTGGGGTGATAGATGCATTGATGGGTGGCTGCTCATTAGTGCATCTTGTCACTCCCTGCGACGCATGCACCCTGGTTGGTTGTCTGCGAGTACGGGGGTGATGAGCGTATTGTCCGGCGGCCGCCGTGTCATACGCTGCATCACTTCCAGTGACGCGGACACCGTACACCTAGCTGGTACTAATATTTTGTTGAAGTTGCACTGGGACCGGCGGAAGCTGGACCAGGTGTACACTTCCCGTTTGGAAATTGGCATGTTGCAAAGGTGAGCACACTTTCTCCTATTGATAATTAATTGTGGCAGCTATATATACCTGGTCTATTTGGTCATTCAGACATGCTCCTGATGACGGATACACCTTCAAAACAGCAGTAGAGCATGGCTGAATATGATCTTCTTTTGCAGTGGATTTAAAACGCTTGTTCTCCTGTACCTTCATTGATAAGTATATGGACTATGTTCTTGTAAAGTACTGCTGCAAAAGTATGGATTTTTCCAACTTCTTCACTATAAAATCTTTTTTGCAAAATGGTTGTGCCGACCTCTAACTACTATGTTACCGACTCTCTTTATGTGGTATTGGCACCCTCAAGTTGGTATTGATTGGTGTGCGGACTATCTAATACTCCCTGAAACCCTTTTATGATATCCTGCACCCGGATGGTTTTTAGGATATAATTTTGTTTTTTGGATATTTTTTTTCTATTTGGATACAATTAATTCTTGGACATTATGGATACTACTGCCTCCATTGCGGATGCCCTGTCTGGTATAAAAAGATTTGACACCAAGGATGCAGCTAGGATTCTCTTTACAGATACTGATTGACTGTTGTTTGATGTGGACACTCCATCAGAAATGTATACGGATTTATTGAAGTTAAGAAGAAGAAAGGTTGAATTGTCATTGCATGGCTTAACCCTCTCTCAATATTATAAAGAAAAGTTAATTCCCAGAGGTCTTCATATACGTAATCAACCAACTATTGGTAGATCTAATATGAACTTCTGTAAACAATGGTGCCAAATCCTTAATGACCGCTCCTTACAGTTAATGTTATTGGGGATTGAACAAGTTAACAATGATTTATCTGTACTAGATCAGGAGATTAACAATTATGATGGTGATGCACTTGAGTCTTTAAAGAATGATCCCTCAGGTGACCTGATAGCTAATTTGGAGGAGACTATTAACTCTTTTCATTCTGACCTTTTGACTTTTAAAAAATCTAAATACAAGACTGTAAAGGAAGACTACAAAGAAATTAAAGTTTATGGATGGCTACAGGGTGGTGACTCTAGGAGTTCTTGGTGTGATAATGCCAGAACTAGGAGAAGAAGGACGGATAGAAATGACAGAACATTTACTGACATAGATACCCATACGTCAGCTAGTGACTCAGACCAATTGTAGAGACAGGGTTTTTTAAATGGCAGTATCACTCGCTCCAGGTACAAAGCACAGCCTATAAAAGACCTTGCAGAAGGGGTGGGGTCAGGAGGAGGATAGCAACAGAACCAGAAAGGAAGGGGGAGACTGTAGTATTTAATTTATCTAATTATGAGCCGACTGAGAGTAAACTAATGGTATTAACCAAGGGCCTCTCATTTGTAAGAACCTTTAAACAACAGCCCTTTGATTTTGAGGTCGAACTCTTACGCTTTCAAAGACTTCTCAAACTGAAAGACCATTTTGTTAGGCATCCCCCAACCTGATCGTAAGCAAATTCCTTTTAAACCTAAAAGTAGCTTTGATCCACTGAGTTGTAATTCATCTATTCACACATTCTTTAGACTAGTAAAACAGGACACTTTGTCCTTTATGAAAGATCAAAAGGTTTCATACTCCAATTTAACTTGTGAACAAAATAAAGCCATTGCTACATTGAAGGATAATACTTCAATAGTAATACGCCCCACCGATAAAGGGGGGGGGGGGGTATTGTATTGATTAATCGTTCTGACTATATTGATGAAATTAAAAGACAATTATCTGATACAACGTGCTACAAACCCCTGACCTATGACCCCACATACAATTATAAAAAATAAATAGATGCTGTGATCAAACTTGGACTAGGTACTGATTGGATTGATGAACCAACGGCTTTTTTGTTAACAAAGGTACATCCCAGAGTACCCATAATTTACGTACTCCCTAAGATTCACAAAACCTTGGTTCATCCCCCGGGGAGATCAATTGTGTCCTCCTGTGGTTCTATATGCCAGCCCATCTCTCAGTACGTGGACTTCTGGCTACAGCCAGTCGTCCAAAGTACCACTTACTATCTAAAAGACACCACCAACTTTATTGTTAAACTCAAACAGCTTGGGAAATTACCACAATCCTCCTTACTTGTAAGGCTTGATGTATCAAGCCTGTATACAAATATTAAACATGAGGAAGGCTTGGAAGCTTTTAGAAGTCTGGTGTCCGCCAGTCCACATTATAAATGTCCCAATATTAATTTTTTATTGCTTTTGATGGAAGTTGTGTTAAACAAAAATTACTTTTTATTTGAAAGTTCCTTTTTTTTACAGTTACAAGGGACGGCCATGGGGTCTAATATGGCCCCTGCATATGCAAACTTTTATATGCATATGTATGAGAACCAGAACATCATGGGCAATAAATCATTTCACTTTGTATTTTTTTCTACGTTAGATATATTGACGACTTGTTTTTAATTTGGACTGGCGGCACAGAATTATTAATCAAATTCATTGATCATCTAAATTCCCTGTTATCTTCCATTAGATTCACTATGGCTTACAGTGAATCAACCATAAACTTCCTTGACGTTTGTGTTAATGTATATAATCCTGAGATTAGTACATGTCTTTATAGAAGGTCTACTGACAAAAACACTTTGCTTGTGGCAGTTTTCATCCTATGCCCCTTAAGAAGGGCTTACCTTTGTCACTGTTATTACGAGTAGTACAGATTACTTCCAACCCAAGTGAGACTCTCAAAACTCTTCAAGATATGGGTAATAGATTTAAGGAGCGTGGATACTCTGAGTTACAGATAGATGGAGCCATAGCTTACTGTGAGGAATTGACTCAAGACTAATTATTGACACGAACGGACAAAAGTTATAAGGAGGACAGATTGACTTTTGTTTCCACCTACTTGATTGCATCGAAAAAAATTAGGGACACCATTTTGAGGCATTGGCACATCATACAAACTGATGAAGTGATAGGACACTTGTGTCAAGAGAAACCGAGATTCTGTTATAAAAAGAGCAGAAATCTCAGAGACATAGTAGCAAAATCTGAATTATCAGTGCCTAAAGCCTCAAACTGGCTTACCCCTAAGAATGGTTCCTTTAAATGTTTGAAATGTGTTGATTGTAAATTTATGATGGTGGGACCTTATTTTATTGATCCTGTAACATCAAAAAAATATGAGATCAAATTCAATTTAAATTGCAACAGTAGATATGTGATATACGCCATTATATGTTCTTGTCAAAAAGTGTATATTGGTAAGACAATTCGAACCTTGAAGGAACGAATTAGAATGCACCGATCCTCTAATAAAAAGGCTATGATTCAAATTGACTCCAATATGCCTCCAGTGGCTAAACATTTTTATAACTGTGGACATACTCTTAAGGACTTTCGCTTTCTGCCCATAGATCATCTTCCACCTTTACGAAGAGGTGGAGACCGTGGAAAGCTCTTGCTACAAAAATAATGTTTCTGGATTAAACAACTTGCGTCAGTGTCACCTAATGGACTCAATGAAGAATTTTCTCTTAATTGTTTTTTATGAATGCATGCCATTTTCTTCAATTAATTTTTTATTTTTTTTCAACTAATGTTATGCATATTTGTTTGGATGCATTATTATCACAATGATGTCCAGTTTTCTATTGTTCCATATTATACCATTATATATAGCTGCCTTTACTTTTTCATGGAGGTTCATTATGTTTCAAATTGCAACAGACTTTTTTTTGCCAATATTCCTAATCTTTGTGCATTTAAACACGTGTTGTCAGCAATACTAGTCTTGCGAAGCAGGGCTGTATTGTTGCTTTCAGCATGTGAGCATAGATAGGTGTATGTCACATAGCTGTTTTGGACACCCATTTGGGAGCAAGTGGCTGTTTTTTCGGCTATGTGATGCTGGCAGTGGTTCCCGGGGAGATGAACGCGTTGTCCTGGTATTGCTAGGACGCGCGACACGTCACTTCCGGCTACATTGGCGGCCCGGGGCTATAGGTTGCTGGGGTGATGGATGTATTGATGAGCGGCTGCTCATTAGTGCATCTCGTCACTCCCTGCGACGCATGCGCCCTGGTTGGTTGTCTGCGAGTATGGGGGTAATGGGCGTATTGTCCGGCGGCCGCCGTGTCATACGCTGTGTCACTTCCGGTGACACGGACACCGTACACCTAGCTGGTACTAATAATCTGTTGAAGTTGCACCGGGACCGGCGGAAGCTGGACCAGGTGTACACTTCCCGTTTGGAAATTGGCATGTTGCAAAGGTGAGCACACTTTCTCCTATTGATAATTAATTGTGGCAGCTATATATACCTGGTCTATTTGGTCATTCAGACATGCTCCTGATGACGGATACACTTCTGAAGCAGCTGTAGAGCATGGCTGAATATGACCTTCTTTTGCAGTGGATTTAAAACGCTTGTTCTCCTGTACCTTCATTGATAAGTATATGGACTATGTTCTTGTAAAGTACTGCTGCAAAAGTATGGATTTTTTCAACTTCTTCACTAAAAAATCTTTTTTGCAAAATGGTTGTGCCGACCTCTAACTACTATGTATGTATATAGCACAGTTGCTCTTTGTGTCTGAGTCTTTTTTTTTGGAAGTCCGTGGGAGTGCACACAGTGTTCTGGACTGCCTGTATGCTTTTGCTTGTGAGCACCCCGGCGCATACACACAGGGAGATTTTGGAGTGCCGGTCTGCAAGGATCCTATATATATATATATATATATATATATATATATATATATATATATATATATATATATATATATATATATATATATATATATATGAAAAAAGGGGGGGATTGGGGTGCGCTACTTAGTATAAAATCTGTACCTCCCAATATAACATAATAAAATCAATATAACATTTTAGAAATTCATTTCCTTGTATTTTGAAGACATCCACAATGATAAGGCCCAGTCCATGTCTGGAAAAATAGTCCTTTTATTAAAGATCAACAAAACCCGACGCGTTTCGTCTATAAGACTTCATCAGGGGTGATAACTGGGGATGGTACAGAAGAGAAAAAAGGGAGGGATTTATAATTTACATTATCTTTTTCATAAAAAACAATATTTTGATTTATTGTCTTACATACCTATTAGAGGAATTAAATTTGTGCAGCTGATCCTGGTAGGAATATCTGCTGATCACTCAATAAATAACATCTAAAATAACAATAATATACAATTAATCTCTGTTAAAAAAGGTGAGGATGGGAGGAGCTAGTGGAAAAGGAAATTTTGTGGGATATTTAATTCTTACCACAATTTGATTTATTTGATAAGATCCAATATTGGAAAAGAATTTTTTGGACTTGATAGGTTGATGGGCGTCTGCTATAATTATTGCTAGGAATAATATCTGTACAGAAACAGAGCAATGTATCTTAATTAAGTACATTCTGCAAATTTATCGCAGACCGGTCTATTATTTTAATGGTGTCTGAATACATCGGTCTGGTTGTGATCATAATTTAAATATAAATATAAACGGATCCCATCTTACTTGAATAGTGTTTATACTATTTCCAATAAATCTGCATTAGTTCATGTAACCACTGGTGTATCTGCCTTCAAAGTTAATGAGCCACATATTCTCAATTTACCATGCTCATTTAGAAAGCCATACAGAGTTAAATGCTTAGTGTGATTATTTTGTAGCATTTTGTTGGTCATATTCACATACAAAGCATATAAAACACAATGATGTTTCTGGATTGCAGTCTAACATATACAATATACAATGTTGCAGTATGCACAATTTATCTTACCAGGACACGCTTTCTGTCAATGACCTCCTTGCTCTGCATTCAGAATAGGAATGAGAGAGAGAGGCAGAGAGCTTGGTATTTATGAGGACTGAGATAGGGATCACTTCCTGTTAGGTATATTGTTAGTATTATCTTTTAAATTACTTTCTGTTCTAATATAATGACAATATCCTATGGAGAGGAATTGTTAGAGTATCGTGGCTGTGACCTATCATGGTGGTTAGTTTCTATTTAAACTTGTTAAGTTTTATTGTAAGCTAATTGTTTGACTTGGAACGCACACCGAGTATGTGTGCGTTCCATTTCCCAAATATGGGCTTTCCGGCTTTATTCACCGTGTCCGTTTAGCGGAAGTGTGCGTTCCATTGTATTTAATTTAGTTAACTATGAGATGCATGTATTATGCGCTCATTTTTCTTTTTTCTTTTGCTTTGTTCTATACGTCCTCTGTTAGAACAGAGAAACGTACGCTGTCCGTGGGAATACCACGTGTTGGGCTCATGTATTTGACGTTTGCGCTCCATTGCGCTATGTGCTGGCTCACATTGATGACGCGTGCGTTCCACAGCGCTGCAGTACGGATTTACTTAATACTTAGCTATTCTCGATATTTTTTCCTGCAAAGTTTTAGGGCACTTGTGTTCATTATTACTGTATTTTATTTATATGTACTTTTTTGTCCCTAAATAGATTTATTTGTATCTGAGGATTAACTGAGGTAAACGCTTCTATGCGTTCCACCATATTAATACCGGATGTGTGTGCGTTCCAATATTCTTAGTTATTTAGTAAATTATTTTGATGTCTACTATCATTCCATTAACTGTATTTTTATGGATTAACCATTTTTATATATATATATATATTACCTACATATCGCTTAGTGCTCATTTTAATTTTTTATATATAATTTGTCGATCTATATAAACAGAAAATAAATATAGAAGTGAAAATAAAAGTAAATAAATAAAATAAAATAATTATTGCAATTTTTACTCTAGAGTTTACGGTGTATATAATATGTCTAAAGTGTAATAATTTGGTAGTTTAGGTGTGGGTATGGTGCAAAATAAAGAGTCTCCTCTAAGTGGGTATTGCATGCTAGCAGTTAACACTAATATTAAGTGACTCTTTATGGATGTGGTCTCTGTTTACCAAATATTAGATTACTATTTATTTTCTTGTGAGTTTTTAGTGTTTATTTTGTGCTTTAATAACTTGTGAAACTTTGTGTGTGTTAATTTTTTATGGAGATATGTACACTGTATATTCTAGACAGTTTTGATGGTTGAATATTGAACTATAGACATTATAATAATTTTACAGCATAATAAAGATAGATTGTGCATTTACAATGGTTGCCCCAGTGATAACAAATTTACAAATGGATTTTACATTTACAATGGTTGCCATAATGGCCATAATAACATTCTTTCATTGTTAACTTATAGGCTGCCATGATTGCTTCACACTTTTGCACCTAATTATTCTAAACATTTTGTACATGCACATGGTTACTAATGAAACTACGTTGATTGCATCATACTTAGTGGCATTATACCTTTGTATTTACATATTCCAAACATTTTATACATGAACATGGTTACTATAGGGATTTAAGAGGAAAGAAAGAGGAAGCACCACCTTTGATGATTGTAAATCTCCCTTTTAAGAAGCTAATTTCTCTATGTGATGGCTATTACATGAGTATGCATTTGCTAGTATGCGGAAAAAGAGGAAGGGGAGTGTATTGATACGGAGTATATATGGAAATAAGTCGAAAAAATTGGAATGGTTATGATTTGAATTGTTAATTCATCATAAAAATGAAACTACATCTATGTTCTCATTAAGCCCATTTGGAATGAGTGTGTTAATCGAAAAGATCCAGAAACTTTCACGTTTTGACAAATTTAACTCTCTATCGCCTCCTCGAGGATCTAACTTAATATGTTCCAAAACAGTGAACGAGAAGTTATCTTTATCGATCTTTGAGCTGTGTTTTTCACAGTAGTGTCTTGATAGACTGTGTAGCATAAATTTATTCTTTATGTTACGCATATGTTCTTGAATACGTATCTTGAGTTGTCGCTTTGTTTTTCCAATATATGAATAACCACAATTGCATTTTATCTTGTAGACTACAAATGTGGTGTTACACATACAATTTGAGTTTAATCTGAGGGTTTTATTTGAATTAATTTTATGTTGAAATTGTGTTTTTCCATGAATTTACAACATATACACCGCTGACATGGTACACAATGATTGGAGGTGTTCAAGAATGTTCTTTTTGGGACTGGATCTGAGTTTGAGTTTCTTAGCCTGCTTGGGGCAATTAGGCTCTTCAAATTGGCGGCCCTCCGATATGTTATCAATGGTTTTGCTGGTAGGTTTGGCCCAAGTATGGGATCCTTTAATAAAATTGGCCAATGTTTTTCCAGTATTCTTTTTATTTTGTTGTTCTCTCTGTTAAACTGTGTAACAAATATCCTCTACATTTTGACCCACAATTATTTTGAATTCAATAAAAAAAATTATTTACAAACCCATGGCACGGCAATGGGTACAAAATTTGCACCCTCATATGCAAATTTAGTAATGGCAATGTGGGAGGAGACCTACCTTTATGAATCAATTTTTTTCCCGGTTATGCGTTTATATAAAAGATATATCGAAGATATATTAATAATCTGGAAGGGAAGTCCAGATGACATCGAGAAACTAATGGTTCATCTACACAATAACTCCTTCGGACTAAAGTTCACACACAAATCAGACCAGAAATCAATTGAGTACTTAGACCTAGAGCTAATTGGTGAACCCGGAAAAACAGTCTCTACAAAGACGTATTTCAAACAAGTAGACGCCAATAGTTTTATACCACAATCCAGCTGCCACCTTCCAAGATGGAAAAACGGAGTGCCATATGCACAATTTCTAAGACTCAAACAGAATTGCAGTAATGATGCTGACTACTGGTCTCAATCAGCCATATTAGGTGAACAATTCATTGAGAGGGGCTACAACCCAGGAAAAATTAAAGATGCACAAAGAAAGGCTTTCCAGAAGGACAGAAGAACACTACTGGAAGAAAAAGAAAAAACAAAGAGTTTGAATCTTTTGGAAAACAGCCGTCCATTTGTTACACAGTTTAACAGAGAGAACAACAAAATAAAAAGAATACTGGAAAAACATTGGCCAATTTTATTAAAGGATCCCATACTTGGGCCAAACCTACCAGCAAAACCATTGATAACATATCGGAGAGCCGCCAATTTGAAGAGCCTAATTGCCCCAAGCAGGCTAAGAAACTCAAACTCAGATCCAGTCCCAAAAAGAACATTCTTGAACACCTCCAATCATTGTGTACCATGTCAGCGGTGTATATGTTGTAAATTCATGGAAAAAGCACAATTTCAACATAAAATTAATTCAAATAAAACCCTCAGATTAAACTCAAATTGTATGTGTAACACCACATTTGTAGTCTACAAGATAAAATGCAATTGTGGTTATTCATATATTGGAAAAACAAAGCGACAACTCAAGATACGTATTCAAGAACATATGCGTAACATAAAGAATAAATTCATGCTACACAGTCTATCAAGACACTACTGTGAAAAACACAGCTCAAAGATTGATAAAGATAACTTCTCGTTCACTGTTTTGGAACATATTAAGTTAGATCCTCGAGGAGGCGATAGAGAGTTAAATTTGTCAAAACGTGAAAGTTTCTGGATCTTTTCGATTAACACACTCATTCCAAATGGGCTTAATGAGAACATAGATGTAGTTTCATTTTTATGATGAATTAACAATTCAAATCATAACCATTCCCATTTTTTTGACTTATTTCCATATATACTCCGTATCAATACACTCCCCTTCCTCTTTTTCCGCATACTAGCAAACGCATACTCATGTAATAGCCATCACATAGAGAAATTAGCTTCTTAAAAGGGAGATTTACAATCACCAAAGGTGGTGCTTCCTCTTTCTTTCCTCTTAAATCCCTATAGTAACCATGTTCATGTATAAAATGTTTGGAATATGTAAATACAAAGGTATAATGCCACTAAGTATGATGCCATCAACGTGGTTTCATTAGCTACCATGTGCATGTACAAAATGTTTAGAATGTGTAGGTGCAAAAGTGTGAAGCAATCATGGCAGCCTATAAGTTAACAATGAAAGAATGTTATTATGGCCATTATGGCAACCATTGTAAATGTAAAATCCATTTGTAAATTTGTTATCACTGGGGCAACCATTGTAAATGCACAATCTATCTTTATTATGCTGTAAAATTATTATAATGTCTATAGTTCAATATTCAACCATCAAAACTGTCTAGAATATACAGTGTACATATCTCCATAAAAAATTAACACACACAAAGTTTCACAAGTTCTTAAAGCACAAAATAAACACTTAAAACTCACAAGAAAATAAATAGTAATCTAATATTTGGTAAACAGAGACCACATCCATAAAGAGTCACTTAATATTAGTGTTAACTACTAGCATGCAATACCCACTTAGAGGAGACTCTTTATTTTGCACCATACCCACACCTAAACTACCAAATTATTACACTTTAGACATATTATATACACCGTAAACTCTAGAGTAAAAATTGCAATAATTATTTTATTTTATTTAATTTATTTTTATTTATTTACTTTTATTTTCACTTCTATATTTATTTTATGTTTATTTATATAGATCGACAAATTATATATAAAAAATTAAAAATGAGCACTAAGCGATATGTAGGTAATATGGTACTCTTTACCTATCACGGCGCCCATCGCGGGCATCGCGGGTACATTTATGTCTGTCCGCGACGCGACCGACGCGATGCCCGCGATTTCCCATTGAAACCCATGTTAAACATGGAAATCGCGTCAGTCGCGTCGCGGCCGGCCATAAATGTACCCGCGATGCCCGCGACGCAATGCACCCGATTTCCCATAGCAATCAATGTTAAATGGCCCGACCGACGCGATTTTACTGTTAAATGCCTCAATGGACCCGATGTGGCCATAGGAAACAATGTTAAATGGGCCACAGAGGCCAAATAGGCAACCTTGACTGGGAAATGGCCCCCCCAATTGTTACCGCCACCCCACGATCAACGTCAACCCGAAGCGTGGCGAGCGCAGCGGTACGCGTCCTCCGACCTTTTCATACCCCCACTATCCACGTCGGCGTGGAGTTGAGAATAGAATAGTGTGGCGAGCGCAGCGAGCCACCGAGCCCGAAGTGTGGCGAGCGCAGCGAGCCCCGCGAGGGGACGCGGATACCTTCACAGCTATACGCGTCCCCTCGCGGGCTTCACAGGTATCCGCGTCCGCTCGCCACGCTTCGGGCTCGCTGCGCTCGCCACACTATTCTATTCTCAACTCCACGCTGACGTGGATAGTGGGGGTATGAAAAGGTCGGAGGACGCGTACCGCCGCCCCTCGCGGGCTCGCTGCGCTCGCCACGCTTCGGGTTGACGTTGATCGTGGGGTGGCGTAAACAATTGGGGGGGCCATTTCAGAGTTCAGGGTAAGTATTTGGGCTCTAAGGCCCATTTAACATTGTTTCCTATGGTAAAATCGGGTCCATTCAGCCATTTAACATGAAAATCGTGTCCATCGGGCCTTTTAACATTGATTCCTATGGCAAATCGTGGGCATCGCGTCGCGGCCATCGTGTGCACATTTATGGCCGGCCGCGACGCGACCGACGCGATGTCCATGTTTAACATGGTTTTCAATGGGAAATCGTGGACATCGCGTCGGTCGCATCGCGTCCTGGCATCTTTAGCCCGCATACGACGCGACCGACGCGATTTTTTACCTCACGATGCCCACGATCAAGATCGTGGGCGCCGTGCTAGGTAAAGAGTACCGGTAATATATATAAAAAAAATGGTTAATCCATAAAAATACAGTTAATGGAATGATAGTAGACATCAAAATAATTTACTAAATAACTAAGAATATTGGAACGCACACACATCCGGTATTAATATGGTGGAACGCATAGAAGCGTTTACCTCAGTTAATCCTCAGATACAAATAAATCTATTTAGGGACAAAAAGTACATATAAATAAAATACAGTAATAATGAACACAAGTGCCCTAAAACTTAGCAGGAAAAAACATCGAGAATAGCTAAGTATTAAGTAAATCCGTACTGCAGCGCTGTGGAACGCACGCGTCATCAATGTGAGCCAGCATGTAACGCAATGGAGCGCAAGGTCGATAAAGGCTTGATAAAGCTGACAGGGATCAGCGAAACGCGTAGGTGCTGTGGTGCTGTGTGGAATTCATCTTCATCCGGTTCCATTGGATTACAATACCTGCTTACCACTGTGGACCTGAGTACCAAAACCTGGGAGAACACATTACAACTGGGACACTATCCTTTCTCTCCGCATAATCGTTGAGGTGGCTCCAAGTGTGGGTAACCCTTACCCTAATTTTCAAAAGGACTTTCAAACCTCCAGCGGTGTCCAAATAAGGAATCCCAATTCGTTCACCCAAGGACTTTACCTCAAAGGACTCACGCCAAATCCACAGCAGGTTTTATATATATATATATGTTGTTGACATTCCACCACACCTTGATCTTAACACAATTTTTAATTGTCTTTCATTCCCAATTGGAGTGATTGTTTATTTTAATTTATATATTTTATATGTGGCATTAAATTTTGCTATACATTTCTAGCCGAATTGGATTCACTTGTTATTATCTGACATAATTGTACAGCGCTGCTTATTTGTTTTTTTCTTGTGTACCATTAAAATAATAGACCGGTCTGCGATAAATTAGCAGAATGTACTTAATTAAGATACATTGCTCTGTTTCTGTACAGATATTATTCCTAGCAATAATTATAGTAGAAGCCTATCAACCTATCAAGTCCAGAAAATTATTTTCCAATATTGGATCTTATCAAATAAATCAAATTGTGGTAAGAATTAAATATCCCACAAAATTTCCTTTTCCACTAGCTCCTCCCATCCTCACCTTTTTTTAACAGAGATTAATTGTATATTTTTGTTATTTTAGATGTTATTTATTGAGTGATCAGCAGATATTCCTACCAGGATCAGCTGCACAAATTTAATTCCTCTAATAGGTATGTTAGACAATAAATCAAAATATTGTTTTTTATGAAAAAGATAATGTAAATTATAAACCCCCCCCCTTTTTTCTCTTCTGTACCATCCCCAGTTATCACCCCTGATGAAGTCTTATAGACGAAACGCGTCGGGTTTTGTTGATCTTTAATAAAAGGACTATTTTTCCAGACATGGACTGGGCCTAATCATTGTGGATGTCTCCAAAATACAAGGAAACTAATTTCTAAAATGTTATATTGATTTTATTATGTTATATTTGGAGGTACAGATTTTATACTAAGTAGCGCACCCCAATCCCCCCCCCTTTTTTCTTCTATTACTATACTGTTCCTCACTAACAGGAGGAATTTTGGTGGCGCTGCACATACAAATAAGTACAATACAGAGTCAAACCCTTTTCTTATATATATATATATATATATATATATATATATATATATATATATATATATATATTCTAGTAGATGTAATTTGTAATTTCACTTGCTGCCAAAAGATGGGAGTGTTTCAGAGACAGACGGATGGAGAGATATATATATATATATATATTATATAAACAAGAGGGATGAGGGCGTAACGGCGTAGGACCGCTAAACAAAGGACTTTTATTCTTCAAAACCAGACTGTGAGAGTGCCGCCTTCACCCCTCTTGTTTGTATTGGACTTCTTTGGAGTTCCATGGATGGCACCGAAGCAAGCTAAGTCTTTAACAAGCAGAGTGCCGGATATATCTGTCATATATATATGCGGTATGCGGGCACTCCACTTCTCGATACAAAGATAGCTGCACCTGGTGCCTTCCCTCAGCGGGGTTCCCAAACGGGGTCCGCAGACGTATATGTAGCAGGTTGGGCGGCACTCAGACAACTTTCAGCAAATAACTGGAGACCACACAGGTACAGTTCAGTTCATCAGATGAACTGAACTGTACCTGTGTGGTTTCCAGTTATTTGCTGAAAGTCGTCTGAGTGCTGCCCAACCTGCTACATATATATATATATATATATATATATATATATATATATACAAGAAAAAGAATAGGAGTGCGCCCAAATACTGTTTTTTTCACCACAGAAATTATACACTGTTAAAACATCTGTATTTATTACAGTTATTGATGCATAAAAACTAATAGTACAATAATACGGTTTTACATAAAATTTGATCAGTACATCCAACAGAATGATCCAACACCAGAATGGAACTTGTACAGATACGACCCTACACGTTTCGTCCGTTAGGACTTCCTCAGGGGTGATCTGGATCCAATTCGATCTTATAAATCGAAAAGCTGAAATTATTTTCCAGCATAAGACAATAGGGAATGCCGTTTATGAATGGTCTGATAGAATTTAGAACTTTGGTTCTTGGACGAAGTGTCAAATAGGCTCCATAGTAACCAAGAATTACACTTAATGTTGGGCGAAGATGTAGACATACATTGGCGATAGTGGACAATCGATATGGAGTGAATTATTTCCAGGTCAATTCTCAAAGATATAATTCAGAGAGTCAGGAGCTAGGTGTATCCCCAGTTATATATATATATATATATATATATATATATATATATATATATATATATATATATATATATATCAATCTGTACTTCAGACACAATGTATTTAATCTAGACTGCTATCCCTGGTCTATCTACAAAATATCCCGCTGGATGTTACTGTACTTCCATTTAAAGGAACATAACTAAAAGTGAAGACACTAAACACCTTTAATAATTCCCAACCTTGTAGTTGATGGTTCGGAGTCAGTTCCCCATATTAAGTCATTTATGACTAAACGCATTGGGTCTGTTTCCACCCTGAAAGAACTGATCTATGGAATCTGTATATGTCAAACTCTTATGTTTTACTACATTTTAAATAATCTGCCCACTGTGTAATTTGACGTGAAGGCTGTGGCTATTATCTAGTGCGCTCTATAATTGTATCTATCCATCCTTTTCTTCCTCCACAAACAGGGAGGTAACATAGAGCACAGTTTTCACATATAGGCCCTTAGTAGTACCTTTATTTATAAGGCGCCGCAAAGTGTCCGCAGCGCCGTACATAGCAAACAAAAAACAAATGACAAGGTAACGTACAGGGTGTGTTGAAAAATACAGTATAAATAGGGGTATAGCTGCTAGAAATAAAATCAGCATCAGTTCAGAAGTAGGTGTCAAAATTGTCGAGGAGACTGAAGATGAAGTAGAGGAAGGGAAGAACAGGACAGGAGGACAGGTGAGGTAAAGAGGTACGGTGAGTACGTGAGGCAGGAGGACCCTACTCATAAGAGTTAACATACTAAAAATAGGTGGGTGGACGAACGAAAAACAACAGGATAAGTAGGAACGGAGGGGAACGGAGGCAGGATAGGAGGATCAAAAGAGGTTAGGAGGAGGAATAGGCTAGTCGAAAAAAGTGGGTTTTGAGGGAGTGCTTGAAGGAGGTAAGGGAATCAGAAAGCCTGATGGGTGGCGGGAGGTTGTTCCAATGCAGGGCGCAGCGCGAGAGAAGTCTTGGACACGGGAGTGGGAGGAGGTGATTAGGTGAGAGGTCAGTCGGCGGTCAGCGATGGAGCGAAGAGGACGGGAGGGAGTGTGGATAGAGATCAGTGAAGAGAGGTAAGGAGCGGTGGAGAAGGAGAGAGCCTTGTAGGTGGTGGTGAGGAGTTTAAAGAGAACTCGGAAAGGAATGGGGAGCCAGTGAAGAGATAGACAGAGGGGGGAGGCGGAGGTAGAGCGGCGGGAGAGGAAGATGAGCCTAGCGGCAGCGTTAAGAATGGTTTGGAGAGGTGCGAGGCGGGTGAGAGGTAGCCCAGAGAGAAGGATGTTGCAGCAGTCAAGGCGGGAGATGACGAGAGTGAATGAGAATTTTGGTTGAGGAATGGTCTGATGCGTGAGATGTTGCGTAGGTGAAAGCGGCAAGACTGTGAGAGAGCACGAATGTGGGGGGTGAAAGAGAGGGAGGAGTCAGTGATGACACCGAGGCAGCGCGTTTGGTCGGTGGAGGTGATCTCGGTTTCACCAATGCTGATGGAGATAGTGGGAGAAGAGGGGATGTTCGGCGGATGGAAGATTAGAAGTTTAGTTTTAGCCATGTTTAGTTTCAGGAAGCGTTGGGTCATCCAGGCTAAGATGGCCGTGAGGCATTCGGAGACCTTGGACAGGAGTGATGGGGATAGGTTGGGGGAGAAGAGATAGATTAGGGTATCATCAGCATAAAGGTGGTAATGAAAACCATAGGAGCTGATGAGGGTGCCCAGAGAGGTGGTGTAGAGGGAGAAGAGGAGAGGGCCAAAGACTGACCCTTGGGGAACACTGACTGGTTGCGGGGTAGTAGGAGAGGAGGAGCTCTAGAATGGAGTTAGCAGTAAGGTGGCTTAGGAGACGATTATAGGTCAGACGTTCTAGGAGCTTGGAGGCAAAAGGGAGGAGGGAGATGGGCCTGTAGTTGGATGGAGAGTTGGGGTCCAGATTTGTTTTTTTGAGAATTGGGGATACAAGAGCGTGTTTGAAGGAGGAAGGGAAGATCCCAGAGGATAGGGAAAGATTAAAGAGGTGAGCCAGGTGAGAGCAGACTGATAGACTGAGACGACGGATAATATTGGAGGGGATAGGATCGAGCGGGCAGGTGGAGGGAGAAGCGGATTGAAGGATAGAGTGGACTTCAGCATCAGTGGTGGGGTAAAATGAGGACAGGGGTTGGAAAGAGGGGAGTGGAGATGTAGGAGGGGAGGAGGGAGAGGGTGAGGTCATGGCAGCAGTGATGGCAGTCCTGAGAGAGGAGATTTTGGTTGAAAAGTAGGTAGCAAAATCAGCGGCTACGATGGAGGACGGAAGAGCTGGAGGAGGGGGGGAGAACAAGGAGTTGAAGGTGGCGAAGAGCCTGCGGGGATTGGATGATTGGGAAAGGATGAGGGACTTAAAGTAGGATTCCTTGGCCAGAGCAAGGGCAGAGATGAAGGAGGAAAGAATGAAATTGAAATGGAGATATTCCGCAAGGGAGCGTGATTTCTTCCAGAAGCGCTCAGCAGTGCGAGAGCACTTTTTAAGGAATCGGGTGATAGGCGAGTGCCACGGTTGGGGGTTGGAGCATCGAAGGGGGATAGAGATGGGAGGGCAGGCAGAGTCCAATGCCAAAGATAGGGTGTCATTATAGAGGAAGGCGGCGAGGTTCGGGCAGGACATGAGGGCGATTGGGGCGAGAAGAGGACACAGCGTGTTTGAGAAGGCAGCAAGATCAAGTGTGTTGACGTTATGCCGTGAGACTATGCGCTTGGGAGGGGGAAGCAGTGAGGGAGAAGGAGATGAGGTGATGGTCAGAAAGAGGAAAAGCCGAGATAGTGTAGTCAGTAAGGGAACAAGAGCGAGAGAAGACGAGATCGAGGGAGTGTCCTTGGATGAGGTTAGGAGAGGTAGTCCACTGAGATAGGCCAAGAGAGGAGCAGAGAGAGAGGAGTTTGGAGGTGCCAGGATCAGCGGGGTTATCCAAGGGGATGTTAAAGTCACCAAGAATGACAGATGGCAGGTCAGAGGAGAGGAAGTGTGGAAGCCAGGCGGCAAAGTTGTCAAGAAATTGGGAGATTGAACTGAAATTGAACTGAAGTTGAACTGACCCGCTGCCGGCGGGTGTGCTGCTGGATGATGTGTGTCAGCTCCAACGCATTTCAGCCACTGTGGGCCTTTTTCAAGGATGCTGGTTACCTTGTCTGTGATGTACTTATGTTCCATGGGCGTGTCTTGGGATGGTATGCTGGATGTGATTGGTTAGAATAATCGTGTCCGATTGGACGCTGAGAGGTGTCAATCACTGGTATGCCAACCTGTTTATGGGTAAGTGGGAGGAGAACCATATACAGGCTGGGCATGGCTGGCACGAGAATTTGTTCCTATGGCGACGCTTCATCGATGACATAAGTTTCATATGGAAGGGAACACTTGACTCACTAAATGAATTCACAGAATACCTTAACACAAACAACAGAAACCTAACATTCACCACAAATATAAGTAAAACGTCAGTTCAATTTCTGGACCTGGACATCTACATAGAAGATAACACCATACACACTAGGACATACAGAACAAATGTGGATGTCAACAGCTACATATTATACACCAGTGCACATCACAAACCCTGGCTACAGAACATCCCCAAGGGACAATTCCGGCGCATCAGACGCAACTGCTCCAAAACAGAGGAATTCATTACACAAAGCACAGAACTCATGGGACAGTTCCATAAGAAAATGTACAATCCACACATAGTCAGTACTGCCCTCAAAGAAGTAACATCACTAGACAGGTCCACTACACTGCAAACAAAACCTAAACCCACTTGATAACAATGAAGTCACATTCATCACCACCTACAATAAATCAGCCAAACATTTCCATAACATACTTAGGAAACACTGGCACATTCTTCAACAGGACCCTGATCTCACACAAACCATACCTGAGAGACCGAGAATTACCTACCGCAAAGCATCGGACATAAGAAAAAGACTGGTACATAACCACATAAAACCTACAACATTGACCCAGACCACCATCAGCCACACCACAGGCTTCCACTACTGTGGAAAATGCACAGGCTGCAACAACATGACAAACAGGACCACAAAGAAAATCCACTCTTGGACTTCCTCAACAATAGGGAAAACATTTAAAATCACACAACAAACTTCATGCGAACACACAGGGGTGATCTACCTTCTGAGATGCCCCTGTGGACTAGAATACATAGGGAGGACTACACGCACACTGAGGAAACGGATATACGAACACATCAGGAATATCCGCATAGGATACGAAAACCACAGCGTTTCTCTGCACTATAAAAACAAACATAATAGCTACCCCAGGGATCTATTCTTCATGGGAATAGAAACCCCACAAAAAAATTGGAGAGGAGGTAACCATGTGGACACTCTCAACAAAAGAGAGCTCTTCTGGATATATACTATTAAAACACTAACCCCAAGAGGTCTCAACATTAACTTTCATAGCAGCGACTTAGGCTGAACTTGGGCCCCTCACCCAACTAATTATATAAAACATGTGTGCAAACGCTGTGATTTTACTGTCCTAAACTGCACACATACTTCATGTATAAACTCACCCATAGGACTTGTATACCCCCCTTAGTACCAGCATGTCCCAACAACAACACTACACCCCTTTCCCCCTGTCCTTACTTATAAATAAACTTATCCATAGACACAGACAATTTAGCCCTCACATAGTTAATATCCCCGCAGCCAGCACTCACATTACATAACCCAGTGATTGACACCTCTCAGCGTCCAATCGGACATGATTATCCTAACCAATCACATCCAGAATACCATCCCAAGACACGCCCATGGAACATAAGTACATCACAGACAAGGTAACCAGCATCCTTGAAAAAGGCCCACAGTGGCTGAAACGCGTTGGAGCTGACACACATAATCCAGCAGCACACCCACCGGCAGCCCAGTCTCCTCCGTGTGAGATCCCCCCCCGCTGACGTCGCCGTCGGCGTCAGACACAGGGGACTGTGGAAGCCGCATCCCGAATGAACGGAGCGGCGTCTCCACACAGAGCTGGCCGGGCACATCGGTGCCTCTTATCGTACCAGGAATAGAAGCTTAACCACACCTGCAAACTCCGCTGCGCACACTCTGCAACAGGAGCAAGTCGGTAAGATTTCTGGGAGCGGGACGCCGCGACCCAGCACCTTCTACCTGGAACTCATATTGACTTTTTCGCTGCAGCACAGCTGCACTGGACAATTAAAGCACCCATCCACCAATATACCCCCCCATATCCATTAGCCACCTATATAAGACATAAGCCCACAGGCTTCTGGTAAAAGGGATCTGCTGAGACCCTCATACCCGAAAGGGCTTATATAAGGCATTTCTCATACCACCCCCACCTGATTGAGACATAAACCCACAAGGCTTATGGTATAAAGGGGCCTGCTGGCACCCTAATCCCCCACGGGGCTCATTACAGGTACCTCCACATCCAGCCCCCCACCACACCATCTGTACCATTCTGTACTGTATTCCCACTTATGTACTGTGTTTATGAAGTAATAAACATCATTTTGATACAAACACCATTTCATTGTCACTTATTAGATTCATTACAGAAACAAAAGATGAGCGCTTAACTACCTATCATATAAGTAAACGTCACTCGAGTTTGGACAACTCAGTTAAGCTGCCCCCACACATACAGGGGAGTAGTGCTATAACCAATCCCCATAAAATACTTACAATTTGGCACTTGATCGCATGCGATTTATTGCATGTAATTCCCTGAGGAGCTGGGTCCGTGCAGGTCGGGCAGGGGGTCCCTGCGGCTGGGCAGTCAGTGGGATCCCTGCAGTGGATAGGCAGATAGCAGTGGGGTCCCTGTGGGTGATGGGAACTAGTAGCGGTATTGGCGGCGCAGGAAGCGACTGCTGAATGTAAAACCAAGACTGGCCAGCCGTTTATTGGCTGAGAAAATTCTCTCAGCCAATAAACGGCCCGGCCAGTCTTTGCAAAATATAATTGCACGTTCCGCAGCCGTTTCCCGCTGACGGCACATCCACTGCAGGGACCACGCTGCTGACTGCCCAGCCACTGCAGGGACCCCTCTGCCTCCTCTGCACTGCATGGACCCCGCTGCCTCCCAAGACGCCACGCCGACTCTCTGCCCGCCCCACAGACCCCATCGCTGCACATAGGTGTGTGCCAGCGGTACTTCACTGCTGGCACACACCTGGAATCGGGCCCAATACATCGCAGGAGCTAAAAACCCACAAAATATGCCAGTGATGCCTCTGATCTGATAAATGTGCAGCCTGCCCAACCTCCCAACTCTGACCTGATGCACATGGTACCGCGTATTGGGTTGGGCGGGATGTCTGCACATGCGATGTGGGACGATTTCACGGCCCAATCCATCTGAATCGGGTGCAATCAGGCCCAAATCACATAGTGTATGGGCGCCTTAACAGCCCTGTATAGGCGTCCCCACCATCCTCAATTGAGGAAACCATCCCTGTCACAGTAAATGCAGTATTGGTGTATCTGGCCTGCATTGCCGACACAGTCAGTCCTCTGCTCTGAGGACACAGCCCCCCCCCCACACTGCCGACACAGCCAGCAACCCCCACTGCCGACACAGCTAGCAATCCTGCACTGAGGATATCACTGGCACCCCTGCACTACCGACACAGCTGGTCCCCTGCTTTGAAGACCCAATGCCGACATAGCTGGCAAGCCTGCTCTGAGTATAAAACTGGCACCCCTGCATTGCCAACACAGTCATACCCCTGCTCTGAAGAGACCACTACTGACACAGTTGGCAAGCCCACACTGAGGACACCACTGGCAGGCCAACTCTGCCAACACTGCGAGCAACTCCCACATTGCAGAGAAAAGCTGGCAACCCCGCACTGAGGATAACGCTGGCATCTCTAGTCTTTACTTCTAACACAGCCGGATCCTTGCTCGGTACTTATGTAGTATCTGGGCGTCCGATTTTGTGATTGTATGCCTTACCTTAAAGGCCCATACACATTTGAAGATTTTCATTTCAAAAGACTTTGCCAAAATCTTTGATAGATATATCTGTCACCAAAGTAGTGCGTACACACTGATCTATTTTCCCAAAAGAGCAAGAGATGTTCAGGAGGTGAAAGACTTTGCTGAAAATCTTTCATGTAAAAGGCTATTTACATAATGGGTTGGGTTTGATTTCCAAGGGTGGGAGAAGGGGCCATATTATTCTGTGCATTTCAGTTTTTGGGTCCTGATTCAGAATTGATCGCTGGGCGGAGTATATTCGGAGAAATGCGATTTTGCATGCGATATCAAACGCAATTTAATACCTCTTTATTTCCCGACTATCCACTACGGCGTGGAGTCGAAATTATATAGTGTGGCGAGCGCAGCGAGCCACTGAACCCGAAGCGTGGCGAGCGGACACGGATTATGGTACATTACTGATATCGCATTCCGTGTCCCCTTGCGGCGCTCGCTACGCTCGCCACGTTTCGGGCTCGGTGTCTCGCTGCGCTCGCCACACTATATAAAATCAACTCCACGCCACAGCGGATAGTGGGGATATGAACAGGTATTAAATCGCATGCGATATCGCATGTGATATCGCATGCGATTTAGTGGCGCCGTGAAACTACACAAGTACCCGCCGGTCTATTGTATTATGTGTGTACGCAGCACGGGCTGAAAGATTAGCCACTTTCAGCCCGCATGCCGCCCCGCCGCCTCCCCCTGCTCCCTCCCCCCTCCCCCAACATGCACCTAAATTCCGGCTACAGTACCCCTCCGAATGGCCACAATTTCGTCAGGCTGCTGGGCACCCCTCCGCCCGCAGGTCCTTCCGGCCACACGCCCACCTGACATGTCTGCCTGGATGCCCCCGCACCCCCGCAGCAGCTTCCAGGGTCCCCAGCCGCTGCCTCCTTATATGTGAAAAAAAAAAAGCAGTTGTTAAAACGTTTATAAAATGAGACCACTGCCACCAATGTGAGATTGCCCACAAGTGTATTTATATTATAGATATATTTATGTATATATATATATAGATATATATATATATCTATATATATATATATTTATTATCTATAAATATAATATATATATTATATTTATAGATAATAAATATATATATATATATATATATATATATATATATAGATATAGATATATCTATATATATATATATAATATAAATACACTTGTGGGCAATCTCACATTGGTGGCAGTGGTCTCATTTTATAAAAGTTTTAACAACTGCTTTTTTTTTTAACATATGAGGAGGCAGCGGCTGGGGACCCTGGAAGCTGCTGCGGGGGTGCGGGGGCAGCCAGGCAGACATGATCGTGGAAGAACGGGAGGACCTGCCGGCGGAGGGGTGCCCAGCAGCCAGACGAAATTGCGGGCTTTAGGAGGAGTGCTGCAGCCGCCCGGAATACAGGTGCGTGCTGGGGGAGGGGGGAGGGAGCAGGGGGAGGCGGCGGGGCGGCGGGGCAGTACACAGGCTCAAAGTGGCTAATCTTTAGCCCGGCAGCCCGGCGTACACACACAGAGATGATGGCTGAATAAATCAGCCATCATCTCTGGCATGCTGGTAAAACCAGCAGATTAGAGACTTTGACAGTGATGATGCGGGAGCGCGCATCATCGCTAGTCTGCAATCTGGGAGGCATACACACTAGGCGATTTTCAGCGGAAAATCGCTCAAAACTGCTGTTTTGACCGATTTTCAGGTGAAAATCGTCAAGTGTGTATGGGCCTTAAGGCATACAATCAGATGCGATGCGATTCGATGCGATTTTGCATAGGATTCAATGTTAAGAAGGTCCTGTTCATTTCCCCACTATCCAAGTGGGCATAGAGTTGATTTTATATAGCTTGGCGAGCGCAGCGAGCCACCGAGCCCGAAGCGTGGCGAGCGAACGCATATTTCTTAAAAAGTATTCTGTGTCCCCTCGCGGGGCTCGCTACGCTCGCCACGCTTCGGGCTCGGTGGCTCGCTACGCTCGCCACAGGTTTATATCCAACTCCATGCCCACTTGGATAGTGGGGAAAGGAAAAGGACCCCTTTTTTCCATTGAATTCTATGTTAAAATGGACTCAGACCATTTTAACATTGAATCCTATGGAAAAATCTTGACCATCGCATCGCATACGATTTGATGCGATCCGATTTCTAAATCGGACGCCCAGATACTACATAAGTACCCCCTGCTCTGAGGACACCACTATCCTGCACACTGCCAATATAGTCAGCAACCCTACACTAAGGATATCACCCGCATTCCTGCACTGCTGACACACCTGGAGCACCCACACTGCCAATACAGCTGCCTGCTCTGAGACCCCTCCAACACCCTCATACTGAGGATACCGCTGACCCCATCAAACTGAGGACACCACCGGCATTCCTGCATTGCAGACACTGCTTGCACTCCTTCACTGCCGACACAGCAAACAAGTGTAACATGTTTAAGGGTACTACTGTGTGGTGTATGTGTCTGTGTCCTCTGCTTCCCTTCGGAGGGGAGGAGAGTGCATTGTGCATCTCTCCTTCCCCTCACTGTATCCCGGTGACTCAAGCGGCCATTTAAAATGTGGCTGGGCCATCAGCAAAATCAGAGCTCTTGTGCCGGCTTCTGAGTGGCTGCTGGCCCGTGAGCTCTGATTGGCTTGCGGACTGACCACCACTGTAGGACACCAGACTGGGGTGAGGGCAGGAAAGGTGCGTGCTGCCCTCTCCTCTTCCCGACAAAAGCAGCAGCAACAACAACAACAACAACAACGGTGAGTTGCACTGCTGGTGGGAAATTTTGGCACCGTGGGGGCATATGTGTATATGGCACTGTGGGGCATATCTGACACCATGGGGGCATTCCTGACACCGTGGGGGCATATGTGTATGTGGTACTGCACTATTATATCATGCCTCCATTTTCATTGGCCACACCCAATGTTGCATGTGACCACACACATTTTGGCATACACACAGAACCAATAAGTATTTTTAGTAAATGTACCCATAAATAACAACAGCAGCACAAATACACAGCACATTACTCATTACACCGCACAGTATATTGTCCATTAGTCACAGTCCACCACAGCAGAATTCAACAGGGTTACACCGCACTGTGCCAGTACACACACACACACACACACACACAAGGTTACTGTGTTCCTCAAACAAAAAGGATAGAAGTGGAGCGCTAGGTATCAATCAAATTAAAAATGTAAATTAATTTTTTTTTAATAGAAATTTAAATTACAAATAAATAGAACAATTGGGTATCACAAAAGTATAAGAAATGCGTTATACATTCTAAAATATAATAACATTTTTAATAATGGTGTACTTGAAAAGATAAAATAGAAAAAAAAAATTGGACTGAGCAATATACTTAAGGTGGTCTCCCGCTTATGTCCGTGTTAAACCTGTGGTTCGTTTCGTCCTTGTTTTTTAGATATCACTGGAACTTGTAATGTTGGGTATCCATAGAACCTGGCTGGGTTATTAGCGCTGTGTTGTGGTGTCCTCCTTGATTGGGGCAGGACAGAGGGATTCAGTACTGAATCCCGGCGGTCGGGATCCCGGCGTTCAGAATCCCGACGCCGGAATCCCGACAGCCGAAATGCCGACAAGGGGGGGACGTGGATCACCCCCCCCCCCCTTGCGGGCTCGCTGCGCTCGCCACGCAGTGGGCCCGGTGCCTCGCTACGCTCGGCACACTAATTTATTCTCCCTCCAGGGGTGTCGTGGACACCCACGGAGGGAGAATGTGTCGGGATTTCGGCCGTCGGGATTCTGAACGCCGGGATCCCGACAGCCGGGATTTTAACTGCATCCCGGACAGAGACAGATTAAGGCAGGGCTGGGCAACACCGGCCCTCCAGATGTTGATGAACTACAAATCCCAGCATGCCTTGCATCAGTTTCAGCATGGCCACATAGCAAAACTAATGCAAAGCATCCTGGGATGTGTAGTTCATTAACATCTGGAGGGCCGGTGTTTGCCCAGCCCTGGATTAAGGTCTAAATGGGCCTGGAGCTGAAAATGATCAAGTGCCTATTATGCACAATAATAGGGGTTGTGGCCAACACCTAATAATGTTGGGGGTGTGACCAGTGTTCTGGTTGGGTGGTCTGCTCATGGGTGTGTCTGTATTTGTGTAAATACTTTCAACTAATTATATTTGCCTGGAAAAGGCAGGGGGATGGCATAAGAAAAATGCAGGGAGATATATTGTCGGGAGCCCTCCAAAAGCTGCACTCGCAGGATGCCGATGTCCTAAGATACTTGTGGGGTGAGGCCACACTCCAGTCATAAAAAGAATAGTGAAAGCCAAAACTTGGTAGACAACATTTCAGCACCTTTTATGTGGTCACCTAAGTTCACTACACCATATACCCCGTATACAAATCATGCAACACAATAGTAACCGCCTTATACTGTACTTGCCTCTTACACATTATGCCACATGGAATGAGCCAAAATTCACACTATGGCACACAGATTGAGTCAAAATTCATGTTATGCCACACAGATTAAGGCAATATTCAAATTTTGCCACATGGATTGAGCCAAAATGCACACTATACCAGGCATGTCCAAACAGTGGTGCTCCAGCTGTTGTGAAACTACACGTCCCAGCATGCCCTGACATAGTTTTAGCATTCCCTAATAGCAAAACTGTGGCAATGCATAATGGGATTTATAGTTTCACAACAGCTGGAGGGCTATAGTTTGGACATGCCTGCACTATACCAAACAGATTGAGCAATAATGCAAAATATGCTTCATGGACAAAACCATGTGCACTGCAGGTGGGGCAGATGTAACGTGCAGAGAGAATTAGATTTGGGTGAGTTATTTTGTTTCTGTGCAGGGTAAATAATGACTGCTTTATTTTTAAACTGCAATATAGATCTCTCTTTGAAGTAAAACCCCACCTACGGATACAGCGCATAATGCATAAACATATAGTGCACGTACTGTGATGTCAGTGATGTTATTAGTGCAGGTTGCCAGCTGTGTAGACAGTGTTGAGTATACACTGAAATAACCCATTTTGGGTCATTTCTTTTAGGGTAATCCTACGCAGAGCACCTAAAATGGCTGCCGCACCTGGTACCTTGTCAGGGTGGAGAACACAACCCATGGAAGTTATTATCCAAAATGCTGCACCAATCCTGCATTATCCTTACTGTGTGCTCAAGGGTTTCTTTTATCTGTGACTTGTCTGTTCCTGTACTTCCAACATCCTCTGTATTAAGGGCCTTATTCTAGTTCACTCTTTCTGACAAAATCCTTCTTAGATGGAAAAAACCATGTGCACTGCAGGTGGGGCAGATGTAACAGGTGCAGAGAGAGGTAAATTTGGGTGGGGTTTTACTTCAAAGTGAGATCTATACTGCAGTGTAGAAACAAAACAGTCAGTGTTTACCCTGCACAGAAACAAAATAACTCACCCAAATCTAATTCTCTCTGCACATTTTACAGCTGCAGTGCACATGGTTTTGTCCATCTAAGAAGGATTTTGTCAGAAAGAGTGAACTAGAATAAGGCCCTATGTGCATTGTTTTTAATTTCTGTAAAGCACCTTGAGTCCTGTTGGAGAAAGTGCGCTATATAAATGAAACTTACTTACTTTGTGCTCAAGGGTTTCTTTTATTTGTGACTTGTCTGTTACTGTACTTCCAACATCCTCTGTATTATGTGCGTTGTTTTTAATGTCTGTAAAGCACCTTGAGTCCTGTTGGTGAAAGTGCGCTATATAAATTAAACTTACTTACTTACTTTGTGCAGGGATACTAGTGGTGTTTTCAGTATTTTGGTTTTGGGGGCGGTGTCCTCAGAGCATGGTTTGCCAGTGGTGTCAGCAGTGTGGGGGTGCTGGCAGTGTCCTCAGCCAGCTGTGGTGAGGTACCAACGGTGTCCTCAGAGAAGGGGATGCTGGATGTGTTGGCAGTTGCTGGCTGTGTCCTTAGACGGCTGTGTCGGCAGTGTGGGGGTGCTGGTAGTGTCCACACTGCATGGGGTGCTGGCTGTGTCAGCAGTGTGGGTGTTCCGGAAGGGTTGGCAGTGTCGCTGGCATGGTCATCCATGCGAGCAGGTTGTGGGGGAGCTTGATCTCGGACTGGCACAGCTTACGAGAGGGGTTGTCGTGTTGCCTGCGATCTCTGGGTCAGACACAGCTTGCCGGATGGTTTTTTTTTGCGGCTGCGGGCAGACCGCTTGCCAGGGTGGGTTTGTTGGTTGAACTTTGGGCCAGGTGCCAACTGTCTGGATAGATAATCCAGACCAGCTGTCACTCCATTAGGGCATGCTTGCCTACCTGACTCTCTCCATGCGGGAAAAAATGCTCTGTTCCTGGACTTCCCTGGTAATGTATGATTGCCATCACCTGTGGGGAGCTAGGTAATTGATAAGAAAGGCGTTTCACCACAGGTGATGGCAATCAGACATTACCAGGGAAGTCCAGGTACAGAGCATTTTCTCCCACATGGACAGGGTCAGGTAGGCAAGTATGCATTAGGGCCGCTCTGAGAAATTTCCTAGGCCTGTTTTTAAATCCAATTCGTCCCTTGATATCTGTATTAAGATTGTATGTGACAAGAAAGGACATCCAATACTCACCACCACCAGCAATGCACCAACACAGAAACACAATCACATACCTCCCAACATGACACTCTATAGGAGGGACACAATGCTCTGTTCCTGGTCTTCCCTCTGAATATATGATTACCATCACCTTTTATGAACAGATTCATTAAAGAAAGGTGTTTTACCACAGGTGATGGCAATCATAAATTTAGAGGGAAGTCCATGAGCAGCGCAAAAAGACCCTCGAAAGGGTCATGTTGGGAGGTATGCAATCATACATTGCAGGCAGAGTCCACCCAATCCTTTACACAACAAGCACATTGTAGGTATGTAACTCGGACCTGCAAAATAACAAGTCACCTGGGCCCTTATTCTGATCGGTGCGGATATATCCGCGTGCGTTCGGGCCGCCGATGTTTTGTGTCTGCGCATGTGCAGAGGCGTCTCTGCGCATGTGCGAGCGGGGCGTACGGCCGAATCCCGCATGATATGTAAACACTCCGAACAGGGGGTGGAGAGGGGCGTGAAGGGCTATTTGGGCTCATTACCATATGCATACGCCCCGCGTTTCATGGGAGTTCCCATGAAAACGCTGGGCGTACGTATGGTAATGCGGCCGTGACGCACGTGTATCGCCGGATGTCAGCTGCCCGCCCAGATCCCTGCTTTTGCACGGAAAAATGTCCGTGTGGTCTGAGGTTGCGGGTGCTGGTGGAGCACTCGGTCCGGCATTAGATGGTCTGCGACCATCAAATGATGGGGGAGGTTCCATTAGATGGAGGAGGCGTATTCCGTGAAAAATACACGTGCGGTCCGTTCGGCGAGCTTCTTACCGCATACGGACGGAGTTGGCGATCCGTATGGAAGGCGGGGTTTCGCACGCACGGTCCTGGCCGCATAATCGGCTCCGGCCGCACCGATCAGAATAAGGGCCCTGGAGAGGTGTACTGCTGCCCCTGATTTTAGACTTCAAATAAGATGAGTGCATCCGAAACAAATGAAATGCAATTGAGCTGACTGACCTGTGCTGTCCAATTCTCCTGCAATCAGGAAATAGCCAAATACTAATGAATCAGAACTAAGAGATGCTAAAAACCTCTAGAAATTACCTGGATAAATTAACCCCATGTGACCCGACCCAACTGAAAGAGTTCTCAGCCACTGTCTGCCCATACATTTGTACAAGTGCATCAGCTGCCCGACTTCCTCTGTCCGCCTCTCTTTTCCCCTTGCCGGCTCGCAGCATCCCCCGCACGCTGCTTCTCTGCATCCCCCACCCGTCTCCAGCTAGAAAAAATTTAGAAAATCTTACATGCAGCCGATGTCTAACCGACAGACTCCAATCCGATGTGTATGGGACCGCGCACTGGGTTGGACGGGATGTCTACATATGCGATTTGGGGCGATTTCACGAGCCTTTACAACATCTTGATTTGACTAAGCCAAATCACATAGTCAAAATCGCCCAGCCTGAGCCCATGTTTGCACCCCTGTAATCACACTACTTCAGTCCAGTCAGAGAGTGACACTGTATCCCAATACCCTTAGTTTGTGGCGGATTTCGAATTTTCTTTTTTTTTATAATTTTTATCATGTACCATGAGATCAGGGTACTTACGGAGTGGGGGGGGGATTGTAGGGTGTAGCGGAGGACAGAGATGCAGAGTGGAGCAGGGAAGGGAACCATTGGGTGGAGTGGGGAGGGAGTCGCCAGGTGCAGATATTGGATGGATTTGGGGGGGTGAAGCCTTCAGGACCTGTGAGGAGGGAGGACAGACAGAGCTGGGAGCTGGGCAAAGGAGGGATGGAGGCTGCCACTGCTAGAAGCTGGATAGAGGGGGACAGAGTTGGTAGCCGAGTGGGGGGGGGGGGGGGGGGGCAGAGCTGCCATGCACCTGCTGGGAGCCAGGTCCTGCGCAATCTGAAAAGGTAGCAGCCTCTGGGAGAACCTGTCCCTCCAAAGAGAAACCAGTCCCCTGCACAGCAATGACGGGGCAGGGAAGATGCAGCAGGGGATAAGCTGCTGTGAGAGGAATGTGCTGGGCCAGGCAGCAAACAGGAGCAGGTCAGTGTTCCCAGGTTCTGCTCTTTCTCCAGCTCATTGGCCCTACCATTACTGGCCCCTCCATCCCATTCCCATTGTATCCCTGTCTTGCCTAACCATCCAGCCCACTACACCCATTTCACTGCCCCCGCACCAAGTAACCCCCAACCTGCCAGTCACAGTAATACCACCCTTTTTTCCTGCCTAGATGCCCCTATTCACCCCTCATTCCAGCCTAGTGTCCCCCACCATCCCACTGACTCCCCCAGCCCAGTATCTACCTTCTTTCCTCCTACAATTACTCTCCCTGACACCCTCTGCTTCTCCATCCTCCACTGCATCTACCTATCACCCTCTTCCTCTCCATGTTACCATCGGTATACAGTCATTGGGTCAACAGCATGTTGGTCAACAGTCATTAGGTCGACACCATTAGGTTGACATGCATTTAGGTCGACATGAGTCTAGGTCGACATGGGTTAGGATGACAGGGTCATTAGGTCAACATGGGTTAGGTCAACAGTCAAATGGTCGACATGGGGTTTTCACTTATTTTTTTGAGTCGACATGTGCCGACAGGCAGCATTTCATGCACTGCCATCCACTAGGGCCCGGAGGGAAAAACAAATACTGTAGTGTGCCAAACGTTGTGAGGAACCGTACCCGAAGCATGGCAAACGCAGCGTACATTTACACATACACTCGCATGCACCGCACAGACAAAATATCATTTGATGGTTACTCACCATCAGGGCCGGCGCCACCACTAGGCAGCTCTAGGCATTTGCCTAGGGTGCCGGCACCTGGAGCGTGGCAGTTCACCCCTCACCCCCAGCGAACTGTGTAAAAAACTTGCGGCCCCGGCGTCCCTGCAGTGCTGGGGCGGTCAGGGGTGTCCGTGCCGTAGGGGTACCTGCGGCGCTGTCATGTGCGTAAAGCTGGCTGTGGCCGGCGGGGTCCCTGGAGTGAATAGAAAATAACTAGTGCTATGCGCGCGGCGGCGCGGGAAGTGCTAGTTATTTTCTATTCACTACAGGGACCCCGCCGGCCGCAGCCAGCTTTATACACATGACGGCGCCACAGGTACCCCTATGGCACGGACACCCCTGACCGCCCCAGCACTGCAGGTACGCCGGGGCCGCAAGTTTTTTCCACAGGTACAACCCCTCCTCCCCCTGGCACCGGGGCGCCCCACCCCGACTCGCCTGGGGCGCTCCGGTGCCTTGCACCGGCCCTGCTCACCATTGAATAATTTTTCCTCTGTTTATTGCGAAAACTAAACCAGGACTTACTTTTCATTTGAACGCATTCCCATGAATTGGAGGGTGGGCACTGATGTCATCCGCCCGCCCTGAGCAGGCAGGGCCACCGTTTTTGTGGGTATACCCATGAAACGCTGGATGGACCCCAGCGACCGCACCCTGCCTTTCACTCAATTTGCAAACAAGAGATTTGCACATGTGTGAGTATGTGCATGCACACACCGCCACCATCGGAAACCGGCCCGAGGTCTGAATCGGCCACAATGTACCAAACCCTATTGATTGAAGCATTTATAGAGGGTACAACAGACTGGTAAATGCAATCAAGAGTCTGATCCCAAAAAAAGACATGACACATAGTTTATTGTATGGTTTAGGAACCTCAGGAAGTGGGTTACATAATAAAAGATGCACTTTGTGAATCAAGCCACCCACCAAAGACAAAACTTCACTCAAATATGTAGACATTAAGGTTTACCTTATTTGGAAATACTGTATAGGGAGTTCTGTTTCACATGGGATATTGCTATGGGCAAGCAATCAGTTACTATCTATTTATTATTTATATAGCACCTTCTCATACTGTACCTCCCAACATGTGAATGCCCCAAAGAGGGACATGTCGAGTAGTAGGTGCGTGTTGAAAATTTGGGGAAGGGCAGTGGCCTGTGTTCGCGGCACTGCCACTAGGCCACGTCCCTGTGTTCGGCGCTGTGGGAGCATGCCCAGCAGCTCCGTGAGCTGCTGGCTATGTCCCCAGCCCCTCCGACTGCAGGAATTTATGCTGTTCACATGAGCACAGCGTCTATTCATGTGTGACGGGGGGACTCCCAACTGCCACGGGACGTTCCCGCGATATGCGGGACAGTTGGGAGGTATGCCTTCTAGAAAATAATAGTATCTGATTGGTTGCACAAAGCAACATGGCTGCTTTATTTTTACACTGTTATTTATATTTCAGTTTAAACACACCCCAACCAAATCTAACTCTCACTGCACATGTTACATACATTTACCCCACCTGCAGGGCACATGGTTTTGTCCATTAGAGAAAAATAAATGTGCTCTGTGATCTAGGGCCAGATTCTCTAAGCTTCAAACGTGATAAAATGGAGAGTGATAAACAGCCAGCCAATCAGCTCCTACCTGACATGCCACAGACTGTGTTTGAAAAATCAAGAAAGGACTGCCCTAGGGTAGTCCGAGGGCGCTGTTTATGGGGTGAGTGTCAAAAAAGCTGCTACTTAAAGGGACTGAGTAGGTCCCTAAAAAAAGAGAAGACAAATGGAGAAATAAAGTAGCGCTTACCAATGAGGGATAATCAAAGTAAAAAACATTTAATTGCATAATATAATAGACATAATTCATAAACACATTAGAACAATAAAATGGTACCATAAAATATGGGGGGAATAAAACCTCTCAAAAGGCCCTCACTGAGTGCCAGTATAATTTGAAAAAAGATGAATAGGATCCGCTCCTATTTGTGCCGCCTATATACAGTCCCGAATGGAACGATGAAGTCCTTTTGGACTGGGGATGTTAATGGTTTTCCACTGGATTCGATAGTACACAATAGATGATAGGTATAGTTACCACTGTGTGTCCCTTTGGAGATTTGTATCCATGTAGGACTGCTGTAGCGAGCTGTGTTCTCCGTTTGAAGGGAGGAGGTTGTAATAGTAACCAATATATCAGTTATCCAATGAATTGTGCATGTGACATATATATGTCACATGCACAATTCATTGGATAACTGATATATTGGTTACTATTACAACTTTAGATTATTGACCTATTATCGTATCCACTATTTTCAGAAAATATGTCATCTTATTCTTCCTGTCCAATTCTAATTCTACCATATCCAGCTATAATTGGCACTTTGCAGTGTACCAAAATCTCTGTTCCGATAATGAGATATGTGTGGCTCAATAAAATAACTAAACGCCCACTAGATGGCGCAATTGTTTAATACCATATATGGATCACCATAGCGAAATGTACTGTGTCACATGTGTATGTATTTACGTTTTTTTCTATATAGAAACCACGTATACTGTTTTGAAAACGAATATATTACACCATTTATGGTGAAAACTCCTGTTTTTTCTGATCACAATATTGTGGTCACGTGATCACGTATTTCAGCAAAGCCCATACTGAAATGTATCATCAGAATATCTATGCATTTAACAACGTTTAACCAATGTATTATAAATCTGCATTTAGCAGTATTGATTTACCCCCCCCTTTCTTTGAATGAGAGATCTGAAAAAATCGGGTTGCTAAGCAACCCCTCCAGACGCAGTAAGAACCAGCTAATTTTGCATAAGGAGGTTTGGAACGCATGCCGCCTTGTGCCCCCGTCACATCCGTTCTGTATGAAGAGGTGTGGGACGCAAGCTTGGTTGCTAGACAACCCGTCCACACACACAGCAGACGGAAGCACACTACTGAAGAGAGGCTTGGAGCGCACGCTGCTTTCGTTCCAGCCTCCTCTGCTATTACTATTCCCGCCCCTCATCCACTATTGGGCAATTGCTGAGCACGTGTCACGTTACCATGACTGTAGATGGATGTTTGAGGAAGCGTTTCTCTGGACACCTGACTTCTGTCCAATAGCGCTCTCTCTGATTTAATGTGTTTTCTCCACGTTTGGTTTAATTCCCGTTATTTTAACATCAAAATACATCTGAGATATTGCTTTTTCGCTTTGTTGCCTTCTATTGTTCTCCAAAAACGAAAAATATAGTTGTAATAACCAATGAGATGTTTTTCAGCACACAGGTGCATCATGTCTGATAATTAAATGCAGGTATAAATACCCCCATTGCACAAAGAGCAGCATATCCTTGAAAAAGCTGCCCCTAGAGGCAGTGAAACGCGTTGGTAGCTGCTCCCTCTCACAGACCCTCACTGCCATCGCTACCTTGCATGCATCAGGATCCAACCAGCCGTCTCCATTCCCCATTGTTGGAAAATTATTTGTCCGGGACACTGTCACCCTGTTTTCCACATCCATCGTGATTCCTACCCAGGAGGAAATTTCATCTATCTCCTCCCTTCAAACGGAGAACACAGCTCGCTACAGCAGTCCTACATGGATACAAATCTCCAAAGGGACACACAGTGCTAACTATACCTATCATCTATTGTGTACTATCGAATCCAGTGGAAAACCACTAACATCCCCAGTCCAAAAGGACTTCATCGTTCCATTCGGGACTGTATATAGGCGGCACAAATAGGAGCGGATCCTATTCATCTTTTTTCAAATTATACTGGCACTCAGTGAGGGCCTTTTGAGAGGTTTTATTCCCCCCATATTTTATGGTACCATTTTATTGTTCTAATGTGTTTATGAATTATGTCTATTATATTATGCAATTAAATGTTTTTTACTTTGATTATCCCTCATTGGTAAGCGCTACTTTATTTCTCCATTTGTGTTTGAAAAATGTCAGGCAGGATGTTGATTGAGGATCTAGGTAGATTAGAGGAATGGTCAAGAGCATGGCAACTACAGTTTAATGCCAAAAAATGCAAAATCATGCAGTTGGGTCTCAGAAATCCAAAGACTAAATATAGTATAAATGGCACTATAATGGAAACTACTGAGGAAGAGAGGGATCTAAGTGTCACTATATCAGGGGACTTAAAAGCAGGTAGGCAATGTAACAAAGCAATGAAGAAGGCAAGTCAGATGCTTGGTTGCATAGGGAGAGGTATCAGCAGTAGAAAGAAAGAAGTAATAATGCCACTGTATAGGTCATTGGTACGACCTCACCTAGAGTATTGTGTTCAGTTCTGGAGGCCATATCTTCAGAAGGATATAAATACATTAGAGACTGTACACAGAAAGGGAACTAAAATGGTGCATGGCCTACATCAAAAAACGTACCAGGAAAGACTAAAATATCTTAATATGTATACTTTAGAGCAGAGAAGGGAAAGGGGGGACATGATAGAAACTTTCAAATATATCAAGGGTTTTAACAAGGTACAGGTGGGAGACATTGTTCACAGGAAGAGGAGCAACAGAACATGAGGACATGCACTGAAACTAGAGGGAGGAAGATTCAGGGGAAATGTGAGGAAGAATTACTTCACAGAAAGAGTAGTAGATAAGTGGAATAGCCTCCCATCAGAGGTGGTAGAGGCAAATACAGTAGTACAATTTAAACATGCTTGGGATAGGCATATTGATATCCTTACAAAAAAATAAGGATCAAATATGGTTTGAGGTAACAAGTTTAAAAAAGGGGCAGACTATATGGGCCAAGTGGTTCTTATCTGCCGTCAAATTCTATGTTTCTATGTTTCAGGAGCTGATTGGCTGGCTGTTTATCACTCTGGCCTCTAGTCTGAATTATGCCCTCACTGTCATTCTGCTCAAGTCCACCATCTGCCAGGCATCCACACGTTGAATGCTCCTTCAGGAATGAGGGGGGATGTAATAACATCCGCAGCCCCTCTCCGCCACACATCGCCGGCTACCGCATAGATAATAATCGCATATGCTCTAACATATACGATTATTACCACAAATGACAGTTCTTGCATTAAGAGCTGCATTTTGCAATGCACCTGGCTATGTGTGTGCGGGATCCCTCTCCTCCTGCCCGGCAGCCCCCTGCTCAGAGGGCCGGAGGGGCTGCCGGACTATGCCTCCTCCGCCCTGCATCCAGAGGAGGTGCAGGAAGTAGGAGATCAGTGGTCCGGGCAGTGGGGCTTTGCTGCATATGAAAATGCGGTAAAAAAACCCAAAACAGGGTTTTTACCACATTTTTTGTTTAGTGCATCCAACCAATGGACGTTTGCTGAGGTCAGTCACAGCCTCGGGAGGGGATGTTGGTTGCTCTGGCTTACTACACCTCACATCCCTCACCCACTCCACTACAGAAACCCCTCAATTTACCTGTAGGGAATCTGCAATGTCCCTGATGTCCTATGCACAACTCGTCTGCCTTCTGTCCGAGCACGGAGCTATTCAGCGGCGCATCCCATGATTGTCAGTTCTGGTTATCAAAATCTGTGTTATTAGAGTGCTGTTCCTCACAATGCATTTCATCCGATGTTTGGTCTTCAGGGAATTATATGTTGTTTCCTTCCTAATCTGGTTCATATATGGTCTTAGGAAGTGTTCCAATATGATTGGTCCAACTCCAAATGATACTTTCTTTCCAATTGGCTAATTAGAAAAAAGGTATGTGTCAAGAATTCTATCAGTCAACAAAAGGATGGGTGTCATCATTTTGACCTTTTGTGGTATTAAGAGTCTTTTATAGATCAATTTGTTTGTCTTTTATTCCATGTAGTTGTTCTTGCTGCAGGTAGATGGTCATTAGTAGTATTTTGTTGCGCACAGATCCTGACATATACGTGTTTTCAAAGTAGTTTAAAGTAATTTAAGTGATGTAATTGCTGTGATTGCGTGCTTGTGTTTCCCCTGGGAGCTCCAATTTCCTCTATCTAGAAGGTTATTTGGTTTCTACCAAAATAAAATAAACTCTTCCTTATATAAAATATGCGTTTGCATATTATGACATGTAAGCTCCACTGGGGCATGCATTGATGTTAATGATTCATTTTTATCTATAAAGCACTATAAAATACGTGCACACTAAATAAATAACATATAATAAACCAATGTGATGGCTATAATCCTCTACAATTGCACCCATGATATAGGGAACAATTCTGTACTCAGTATAAATGAGTAAGTAGTAATCAATTATTAAACTATGTATATAAAGTTTATTATAGTATATAGGCCTTGGTAGGTGAGCACTGATTCTCAAAGTCCCTGAATCAGTGAACTCTACTGTATTTCTGATGCTATCGCATAGTCAATTGTGCACAGTTGTGGTAAACTGAGTCTTTCTTGCAGCTGCAATGTTTTTTGATTCAGTTAAGAGTGAAAATATGAGCCATTTTTTTCACACCCCCAGAGCAAGTCTCATTGGAAAAATCAGTGGGACTTGCTCCAGCACCCTGGTGGCACCCGAACCTCCAATTGGACCAATGAAGCAAAAGTTTCCAATTAGCTTACTTATTTAATCACCATCTCCAGTGCTGCCTCCTCGCATCATAGACCGCTTTAGAGAGCTTCCAGGCTCAGTCGGGCACACTAAAGGTAAGTAATAACCCAGCACCTCCTCTCTGCACACTACATTACCTCTCACTGTGCACCCCCTTCCCCACACATTCTACAGTGCCATCCCAAATCCTCTTCCATCTGCAGCCAATGTGTCTCATCCCCACAGCCCCCTCTCATTTGCACCCATTGTCCCATCCCCACATCCTCTTCCTCTGCAGCTTGTGTTCCAACCCCACATCCTCTTTCCACTGCAGCCAATGTGTACTGTCCCCACAGGCTCCTGTCCACTGCATCCAGGGTCCCCTTATCCCCTTCCACCTGCTAAAAATGTGTTCCAGAATAACAGCCCCCTCTTATCTGCTGCCAGTGATCCATCCCCTGCATCTTCTTCCCCCAGAGTCACTGTGTTTTTCTTACACCATGGGGTTTTAACCCCTTCATGACAGAGCCAGTTTGTGCCTTCATGACAGAGCCCTTTTTTTCAAATCTGACATGTCTCACTTAAGTGGGGATAACTTTTTTTTGCTTTTACTTATCCCAGTGATTTTGAGATTGTTTTCTCGTGACACATTGTACTTCAAGTTAGTGGTAAATTTTCGTCGATACAGTCTGTGTTTTTTTGTGAAAAATACCAAAATATCGTGAAAAAATGGAAAATTTAGCAATTTGCAAAATGTTAAATTTTCTGCTTGTGAGACAAATAATCATACCACTCAAAATAGTTAATAACTAACATAGACCATATGTCTACTTTATGTTTCCATCATTATTTCAACTTCCTTTTAATTTTTTTGGACACTAGGAGGCTTACAATATGAATAGCAAATTCTCAAATTTTCATGAAAATTTCAAACACTGATTTTTTTAGGGACCAGTTCAGTTCTGATGTGACTTTGAGGGACTTGTATGTGAGACACCCCCATAAATGATGCCATTTCAAAAACTGCACCCCTCACAGTATTCAAAACAGCATTTTGGAAGTTTGTTAACCCTTTAGGTGTTTCACAGGAATTAAAACAAAGTGTAGGTGAAATTTCAAAATTTCTTTTTTTTTGCAGAGTTTCAATTTTAATACATTTTTCTAACGAATACAGTAGATTTTACTAGAGAAATGTGACTAAAAATTGATTCCCCCAATTCTTTTGTTTTCAAAAATATCCTATATGTGGCCCTAGTGTGCACGTTGACCAAACCACAGGCTTCATAATAGAAGGAGCACCTACTTGATTTTGGAGCCTCCTTTTTATGAGATTTTTTTTTAGGCACCATGTAGGTTTCTAGGCACCATAAGTGCTAAAAGTTAGGAACCTCCCCCACAAGTCACCCCATTTTGCAATCTACACCCCTCAGGGAATTCATCTAGGGGTATAGTGTACATTTCAAACCCCCAGGGGTTTCACCAATTTTGGTACAACTGGGATGTGAAAATGGAAAATTACATTTTTTTACACAAACATGCAGTTCTGGCTCAAAATTTTTCATTTTCACAAGGAATGAAGGAGACAAAGCACCCCAAAATCTGTGCCCCAATTTCTCCCGAGTACGGCAATGCCTCACATGTGACCAAAAAATACCAGTTGGGTGCATGGCAGGACTTAGAAGGGAAGGAGTGATTTTTGGATTTTGCAGCAAAGATTTTGGTGGAATGAATGGTGGGTGCTATGTTGCATTAGCAAGACTCCCAAAGCACCAATACAGTGGAACCCCCCCACAAGTCACCCCATTTTGCAAAGTACACCCCTCAGGGAATTCATCTAGGGGTATAGTGTACATTTCAAACCCCCAGGGGTTTCACCAATTTTGGTACAACTGGGATGTGCAAAATGGAAAATTACATTTTTTTACACAAACATGCAGTTCTGGCTCAAAATTTTTCATTTTCACAAGGAATGAAGGAGACAAAGCACCCCAAAATCTGTGCCCCAATTTCTCCCGAGTACGGCAATGCCTCACATGTGACCAAAAAATACCAGTTGGGTGCATGGCAGGACTCAGAAGGGAAGGAGTGATTTTTGGATTTTGCAGCAAAGATTTTGGTGGAATGAATGGTGGGTGCTATGTTGCATTAGCAAGACTCCCAAAGCACCAATACAGTGGAACCCCCCCACAAGTCACCCCATTTTGCAAAGTACACCCCTCAGGGAATTCATCTAGGGGTATAGTGTACATTTCAAACCCCCAGGGGTTTCACCAATTTTGGTACAACTGGGATGTGAAAATGGAAAATTACATTTTTTTACACAAACATGCAGTTCTGGCTCAAAATTTTTCATTTTCACAAGGAATGAAGGAGACAAAGCACCCCAAAATCTGTGCCCCAATTTCTCCCGAGTACGGCAATGCCTCACATGTGACCAAGAAATACCAGTTGGGTGCATGGCAGGACTTAGAAGGGAAGGAGTGATTTTTGGATTTTGCAGCAAAGATTTTGGTGGAATGAATGGTGGGTGCTATGTTGCATTAGCAAGACTCCCAAAGCACCAATACAGTGGAACCCCCCCACAAGTCACCCCATTTTGCAAAGTACACCCCTCAGGGAATTCATCTAGGGGTATAGTGTACATTTCAAACCCCCAGGGGTTTCACCAATTTTGGTACAACTGGGATGTGAAAATGGAAAATTACATTTTTTTACACAAACATGCAGTTCTGGCTCAAAATTTTTCATTTTCACAAGGAATGAAGGAGACAAAGCACCCCAAAATCTGTGCCCCAATTTCTCCAGAGTACGGCAATGCCTCACATGTGACCAAAAAATACCAGTTGGGTGCATGGCAGGACTCAGAAGGGAAGGAGTGATTTTTGGATTTTGCAGCAAAGATTTTGGTGGAATGAATGGTGGGTGCTATGTTGCATTAGCAAGACTCCCAAAGCACCAATACAGTGGAACCCCCCCACAAGTCACCCCATTTTGCAAAGTACACCCCTCAGGGAATTCATCTAGGGGTATAGTGTACATTTCAAACCCCCAGGGGTTTCACCAATTTTGGTACAACTGGGATGTGAAAATGGAAAATTACATTTTTTTACACAAACATGCAGTTCTGGCTCAAAATTTTTCATTTTCACAAGGAATGAAGGAGACAAAGCACCCCAAAATCTGTGCCCCAATTTCTCCCGAGTACGGCAATGCCTCACATGTGACCAAAAAATACCAGTTGGGTGCATGGCAGGACTTAGAAGGGAAGGAGTGATTTTTGGATTTTGCAGCAAAGATTTTGGTGGAATGAATGGTGGGTGCTATGTTGCATTAGCAAGACTCCCAAAGCACCAATACAGTGGAACCCCCCCACAAGTCACCCCATTTTGCAAAGTACACCCCTCAGGGAATTCATCTAGGGGTATAGTGTACATTTCAATACCCCAGGGGTTTCACCAATTTTGGTACAACTGGGATGTGAAAATGGAAAATTACATTTTTTTACACAAACATGCAGTTCTGGCTCAAAATTTTTCATTTTCACAAGGAATGAAGGAGACAAAGCACCCCAAAATCTGTGCCCCAATTTCTCCCGAGTACGGCAATGCCTCACATGTGACCAAAAAATACCAGTTGGGTGCATGGCAGGACTCAGAAGGGAAGGAGTGATTTTTGGATTTTGCAGCAAAGATTTTGGTGGAATGAATGGTGGGTGCTATGTTGCATTAGCAAGACTCCCAAAGCACCAATACAGTGGAACCCCCCCACAAGTCACCCCATTTTGCAAAGTACACCCCTCAGGGAATTCATCTAGGGGTATAGTGTACATTTCAAACCCCCAGGGGTTTCACCAATTTTGGTACAACTGGGATGTGAAAATGGAAAATTACATTTTTTTACACAAACATGCAGTTCTGGCTCAAAATTTTTCATTTTCACAAGGAATGAAGGAGACAAAGCACCCCAAAATCTGTGCCCCAATTTCTCCCGAGTACGGCAATGCCTCACATGTGACCAAAAAATACCAGTTGGGTGCATGGCAGGACTCAGAAGGGAAGGAGTGATTTTTGGATTTTGCAGCAAAGATTTTGGTGGAATGAATGGTGGGTGCTATGTTGCATTAGCAAGACTCCCAAAGCACCAATACAGTGGAACCCCCCCACAAGTCACCCCATTTTGCAAAGTACACCCCTCAGGGAATTCATCTAGGGGTATAGTGTACATTTCAAACCCCCAGGGGTTTCACCAATTTTGGTACAACTGGGATGTGAAAATGGAAAATTACATTTTTTTACACAAACATGCAGTTCTGGCTCAAAATTTTTCATTTTCACAAGGAATGAAGGAGACAAAGCACCCCAAAATCTGTGCCCCAATTTCTCCCGAGTACGGCAATGCCTCACGTGTGACCAAAAAATACCAGTTGGGTGCATGGCAGGACTCAGAAGGGAAGGAGTGATTTTTGGATTTTGCAGCACAGATTTTGGTGGAATGAATGGTGGGTGCTATGTTGCATTACCAATACAGTGGAACCCCCCCACAAGTGACCCCATTTTGCAAACTACACCCCTCAGGGAATTCATCTAGGGGTATAGTGTACATTTCAAACCCCCAGGGGTTTCATCAATTTTGGTACAACTGGGCAGTGAAAATGAAAAAAATAAATTTTTTTACACAAAAATGTACTTCTGGCTCAAAATTTTTCATTTTCACAAGGAATGAAGGAGACAAAGCACCCCAAAATCTGTGCCCCCATTTCTCCAGAGTACGGCAATGCCTCACATGTGACCAAAAAATACCAGTTGGGTGCATGGCAGGACTCAGAAGGGAAGGAGTGATTTTTGGATTTTGCAGCACAGATTTTGGTGGAATGAATGGTGGGTGCTATGTTGCATTACCAATACAGTGGAACCCCCCCACAAGTGACCCCATTTTGCAAACTACACCCCTCAGGGAATTCATCTAGGGGTATAGTGTACATTTCAAACCCCCAGGGGTTTCATCAATTTTGGTACAACTGGGCAGTGAAAATGAAAAAAATACATTTTTTTACACAAAAATGTACTTCTGGCTCAAAATTTTTCATTTTCACAAGGAATGAAGGAGACAAAGCACCCCAAAATCTGTGCCCCCATTTCTCCAGAGTACGGCAATGCCTCACATGTGACCAAAAAATACCAGTTGGGTGCATGGCAGGACTCAGAAGGGAAGGAGTGATTTTTGGATTTTGCAGCACAGATTTTGGTGGAATGAATGGTGGGTGCTATGTTGCATTACCAATACAGTGGAACCCCCCCACAAGTGACCCCATTTTGCAAACTACACCCCTCAGGGAATTCATCTAGGGGTATAGTGTACATTTCAAACCCCCAGGGGTTTCATCAATTTTGGTACAACTGGGCAGTGAAAATGAAAAAAATACATTTTTTTACACAAAAATGTACTTCTGGCTCAAAATTTTTCATTTTCACAAGGAATGAAGGAGACAAAGCACCCCAAAATCTGTGCCCCCATTTCTCCAGAGTACGGCAATGCCTCACATGTGACCAAAAAATACCAGTTGGGTGCATGGCAGGACTCAGAAGGGAAGGAGTGATTTTTGGATTTTGCAGCACAGATTTTGGTGGAATGAATGGTGGGTGCTATGTTGCATTACCAATACAGTGGAACCCCCCCACAAGTGACCCCATTTTGCAAACTACACCCCTCAGGGAATTCATCTAGGGGTATAGTGTACATTTCAAACCCCCAGGGGTTTCATCAATTTTGGTACAACTGGGCAGTGAAAATGAAAAAAATACATTTTTTTACACAAAAATGTACTTCTGGCTCAAAATTTTTCATTTTCACAAGGAATGAAGGAGACAAAGCACCCCAAAATCTGTGCCCCCATTTCTCCAGAGTACGGCAATGCCTCACATGTGACCAAAAAATACCAGTTGGGTGCATGGCAGGACTCAGAAGGGAAGGAGTGATTTTTGGATTTTGCAGCACAGATTTTGGTGGAATGAATGGTGGGTGCTATGTTGCATTACCAATACAGTGGAACCCCCCCACAAGTGACCCCATTTTGCAAACTACACCCCTCAGGGAATTCATCTAGGGGTATAGTGTACATTTCAAACCCCCAGGGGTTTCATCAATTTTGGTACAACTGGGCAGTGAAAATGAAAAAAATACATTTTTTTACACAAAAATGTACTTCTGGCTCAAAATTTTTCATTTTCACAAGGAATGAAGGAGACAAAGCACCCCAAAATCTGTGCCCCCATTTCTCCAGAGTACGGCAATGCCTCACATGTGACCAAAAAATACCAGTTGGGTGCATGGCAGGACTCAGAAGGGAAGGAGTGATTTTTGGATTTTGCAGCACAGATTTTGGTGGAATGAATGGTGGGTGCTATGTTGCATTACCAATACAGTGGAACCCCCCCACAAGTGACCCCATTTTGCAAACTACACCCCTCAGGGAATTCATCTAGGGGTATAGTGTACATTTCAAACCCCCAGGGGTTTCATCAATTTTGGTACAACTGGGCAGTGAAAATGAAAAAAATACATTTTTTTACACAAAAATGTACTTCTGGCTCAAAATTTTTCATTTTCACAAGGAATGAAGGAGACAAAGCACCCCAAAATCTGTGCCCCCATTTCTCCAGAGTACGGCAATGCCTCACATGTGACCAAAAAATACCAGTTGGGTGCATGGCAGGACTCAGAAGGGAAGGAGTGATTTTTGGTTTTTGCAGCTCAGATTCTGGTGGAATGAATGGTGGGTGCTATGTGGCATTAGCAAGACCCCCGAAGCACGGTGAAATGATGAACCTAATAATCCATAGATGTGTGGTATATTTTGAAACACTCCTTTATACATAGGCCGGGTTTGTCGGGGCAAGTTTCACAGTGGAAAATAGTTTCCTTTCTTATTCCCTTTTTATAGCAAACTTTGCACCTTTTTTGTGTCCTGCCCTTTCTTGCAGTGGAGGGGATTTCGTTGGGAAAATGCTGCCCTGGTACAATACGGGGGCCAGTACTAGAAGTACTGGGGCCCTCTGCCTGCTGATTCCCAAATGTTCGGCTCTTTATGACTTCCTCTTGAAAGTGCATAAATGTCCCCCTCTGGCCGGTAGAACGGAATAGCACGTAAGCGTTATACAGTGCCATCTGGATGATATACACGGCCAGCTTCTTGTACCAGATATTTGTTTTCCGCAGGGCACTGTACGGCTTCAGTACCTGATCTGAAAGATCCACTCCACCCATGTACTTATTGTAATCTAGGATACAATTTGGTTTTGAGGTGTGGGTACTGGTACCTCGTACAGGGATGGAGGTGGTACTGTCTCCATGAATTGTTGTCAGTATAAGGACATCCCTCTTGTCCTTATATTTGACCAACAACATATTTTCGGTGCATATTCCCCTGCTTTCACCCCTTCTCATTACTTGGGCAATGTGCGTTTTGGGGAGGCCTCTTTGGTTCTTGCGCACAGTACCGCAAGCTGCTGTACCTCTTGAACCAAGGGCCTTAAACAGGGGGATGCTGGTGTAAAAGTTATCCACATAGAGGTGATAACCCTTATCCAGGAAGGGGTGCATTAAATCCCAGACAATTTTTCCACTAACACCTACGAGGGAGGGGGGGCATTCTGGTGGTTCAATTCTTGAATCCTTCCCTTCATATACCCTAAACTTGTGGGTGTACCCTGTGGTGCTTTCACACAGCTTATACATTTTTATCCCATACCTTGCCCTCTTACTGGGAAGGTACTGGCGGAATTTAACCCTTCCTTTAAAATGTATAAGGGACTCGTCGATACTAATACATTTATCAGGGATGTATAGCTCTGCAAATTTGGCACTGAAATGATCAATGACCGGCCTGACTTTGAATAGCCTGTCAAAGGTGGGATCATCTCTGGGTGGGCACTGTGCATTATCGGTGTAATGTATAAATTTATGGATTGCCTCAAAACGAGCCCGGGGCATGGCCATACGGTGAAATGGGGTGCTGTACAGAACATCTGTACTCCAATATTGCCTAATTTGTGGCTTTTTTACTATGCCCATATGTAACACCAGACCCCAAAACGTCATCATCTCTACTGCATCTACAGGGGTCCACCTAGCAAATGATGACGTGGGGTTTTGAGCAATAAACTGCTGGGCATATAAATTAGTTTGGTCCACCATTAAATTTATAAAATCATCAGAGAAAAATAATTTAAAAATGTCAATTTCTCTGAGACCTGTTGAATCAAATTGGATTCCTGGGATGGCCAAAAACTCAGGAACCTGGGGCTCAAAATTGTCTGGTGGTGGGGTCCATACGAGATCAATTATTGGGGGGGGGTCTCAGCTGCTCTACGGGGGCGTCTTTGAGGGGGTCCCTCATCATCAGAGGAGGAAGAGGAGCTTAAGACAAATCCTTCAAATTCCCCGCTTGCCTCACTGGCTGTGTCAGAGTCAGAGGCAAGCATGGCATATGCCTCCTCCACCGAATACATTCTCCTGGATGACTGGGACGACATTTGGGATGACATTTGGGATGCCATTTATATTTTTGTGTTACTGGTAGTGAAATGTTTCAACACGTGTATAGTGTAGGGGGGGGTACAAACTTTATTTCAACCCGGGGGGTATGTAGTGTGTATGTATGTAGTGCAGAAAAAAAAAAATACAAAAATAAAAAAATTGAAGGGTTAAAAAAAAAAAAAATGGAAGGGGTTAAAAAAAAAATGGAAGGGGTTAAAAAAAAAATGGAAGGGGTTAAAAAAAAAAAAATGGAAGGGGTTAAAAAAAAAAAAGGTCCTGCGCCAAAAATTGAGCACAGATGTTGGTCAGTAACGTCCGTCACTGAACAGCGCTCAAAGGCAACAGGAATTTGATCCAAAAAAAAATAAAATAGATCAACCCTGTGCCGAAAAAGCTGATCAGTGATGTACGTCACTGATCAGCGCACAGTGGCCACAGGACACACACAAAATCACAGTGTGTGTAAAAAAAAAAATGTAAAAAAGACCCCACAGCACTCACAAAAAAATAAAAAAAGGTGATCAGTGATGCGACACTGATTACCAGTGAGGGGCAGCAGGTGCACAACCTTTGGTGGTACTGACAGGTATATATATAAAAAAAAAAACCTCTGCACCCCTAAAAAGTTGCTGATCACCTCAGATATAGTGATCAGCACAAAAGGCGGGGGCAGCAGACACAAAATTTAGCACTCTCTATCACTCTCTGTCACTATCTCTCTCTATCTCTCTATCTCTCACTATCTATCACTCTATGACACTGCAGCAGCAGCACTGACAGGTATATCTATATATAAAAAAAAACCTGCGCCCCCAAAAAGTTGCTGATCAGTTAATTTATACTGATCAGCACAAAAGGGGGGGCAGCAGTCAGTTATAAAAAAAATATATAGCACAATCTGTCACTATCTCTCTATCTCTCTCTCTCTATCTCTCTCTATCTCTCTCTATCTATCTATAGCTCTATCACACTGCAGCAGCACAAAATATAGCACTAGGCCTCTCTATCTCTCTCTATCTCTCTCTATCTCTTTCAGTTATATAAAAAATATATAGCACAATCTGTCACTATCTCTCTCTCTATCTCTCTCTCTCTATCTCTCTCTATCTCTCTCTATCTCTCTATCTATAGCTCTATCACACTGCAGCAGCACAAAATATAGCACTAGGCCTCTCTATCTCTCTCTATCTCTCTCTATCTCTCTCTCTCTAACTCTCTCTCTATCTAATAAATCGCAGCAGCACAAGATGTCACAGGATGTCACAAGATGTCACAAGCATAAGCAATATCAATGATCAGGTAAGTATTTTGGATGGGTTCTGGTCAGTATAGGCGGCAGCTGGGCACGGTGACCGCACTGCACGCTATTCCAGACCGGAATGGCGTCTGCAGTGCAGTCACCGTTAGTTTAAACCCCCCTCCATGGCTGTGATTGGTCCATCGGTCCGACGAACCAATCACGGCCTTAAGGGGCGGGAGGGGTGAGGTGGGGTGACACCAGTGTCACCCTTACACCCCGCGGTGATTGGTGCTGTACTTTACAGCACCAATCACCTCCGATCCCGTGTCACCGGCGAACGTTATTCGCCGGTGACACAGAAAACGCTGTGAATGGCTGTTCACAATGAACAGCCAATCACAGCGATCGCCGACGGGGGGGCGGCATCGCCGCCCCCCCTGGGCATGCACGGACATGTCTGCTGTCAGGGACAGCAGACATCGTCCCTCTGTCACTGCGTCTCTAGACGCAGTGACAGTTTTAAGCCATGACGTATATATACGTCAACGGTCGGGAAGTACTTCCCGGCCATGACGTATATATACGTCAAATGTCGTGAAGGGGTTAAGTGGTGAAAACCCAGTGTGGATTCCAAAGGTATCGGGGGTGCAAATACCTGCAGTAATGCAAAATTGGGCATGCGGACCAATATTAGCTGGTACTGTACTGTGAGATTCAGGGGCAGATTTATTAAGCTTGGAAAAGTGATCAAAGTGGCCAATGATAACGCACCAGGGAATCCGCTCCTATAAAATAACTGTAATTTTTAAAACCCAGTCTGTAACTTGGCTGATTGGCTGGTGATAATTACCAATTACGTTATCACTTCACCATGCTTAATAATTCTGCCCCACTGTTAGGGGATTTCTGGAACTCTTCCAGATTTGGTGGCAACCCTCCAGGAGGTTTTTCTAGTCACCTGGGTTATGGGAGAAAAGTCTGGAAGGCTCCCGCTGCTCACCGGCTACTACATTGTTTATTACACCAACAATATGCGCGCTATCACATCAGTGACACATTGCGGTGGGGATTGGCAGTGTGAGCCAGAACCAGCCTCTGCCATGTCTGTGCATGTGGTTGGACATGAACACATGGAAATTACATAGAGAAGACAATGATTCGCTGTTGGATTGTGGTTGGGGCTGATGTTGTACTGTGTGATTAGCTGCTTTGCTCCCGGCGCATGGTGAATAGGAAATTGGAGTTTTTTACTTAAGAGAAAGGGAATGTCCCAGACTCCCAAGAGCCCCGGCGCTAATAGGTATAAAGATTTTTAAATATAAGATATTTTCATATAAAAGAAAGCCCTAAATGGCTGCTGCAGGAGTAAGAAGTCTGCTGGACTTCTAAATGGAAGAAAAGGATTTTTCTTCACACATGTTTTATGTAGGGAATACACACTGCGCTGTCATTCAGGGCAGTAATTCATATAGGTAAATATGATATATAACACGCCAAGCACAATGAAGGAGGACACGCTGTGGTTAAATATAAAAGGATTTTTTTATAGACACAAATAATATATAAAAGATCAAGGTGGGTAATAAACAGAAATTGGAGTATAATTAGCACAAATACATAGACATATACATAAAATATATAGCACTTAAATCTGGACCAGTAAACACTTTGAGTTAAAAAGGCAGACTTGATATAATTCCTGTGACAAAATTTGCTGGCATCCCAGCTGGAATAATGTTGTGGTCTCAATAAATGATAATAGTCCCCTCAGAGAAAAGCTGGTAGATGTACACACGGTTAAGGAGCCTTATAGCAGCGGGTGGGTTAATGAGCCAAAGAAAACCTGGGTTAGCGAGTAGGCTGACACACGCAAAAGTTCATGCAGGTATTGGCACATATAGCAGATGGCTGACGCCTGCGTGTTAGTATAGCAGGTAGACACAGGGCTGCCAAGAGAAATCCTGGGCCCCGGTACAACAGCGTCACGGGGCCCCCCTGGAGTGGCGAGTAACAGAAAAGAGTGTGGCCATTAAAGGATATAGAGGTGTGTACCACACCATATACCCTTTATGCAACACAATAGTAGACCCCTTATACTTGCCCCTTACACATTATGCTACACAAAATTCAAATCGATTACTTGCCGCCCTGTTCGTATGCAGCAGTGTGGACAGAAGCGTGGGGTGGTGGATATGGGTTGCGGCAATGGGAGTAAGGGGTCGTGGCCACGGATGGGCAGATAGCGGCAGGGTCCCTGTGGAGGATGGGAACTAGGTAATAGCTTCCATCCTCCGCAAGGACCCCACTGCTGTCTGCCCATCCGTCACAGGGACCCTCTGCCCCCCTGCGCTGCCCAGACCCCTATGCCATACAGCAGGGGTGGCCAGCCCACGGCTCCTCTCCCCAAGATCTGTGACTGGCACGATCATCCCCATTTGAAGCGCCGCCTCTGGAGTATAAGGATCCCAAGCTCACACACGCAGCAGGGAAAGCGGCAACAGTTCTGGCAAGAAGCAGCAGATGCCAATACTTGCTGTATCGCCGAGCTGAGCTGCCGGTATCTGCTGTGTCCTCCAAAGCTACAGATCCGGCGCCAAGAGCAGCTGCATTGTGATGGCCAGCGGTATGTGCGGCTGGAGGGAGAGGGGGGCTTGTGTCCATTAAACCTCTTTCATCTCATGTGATCCTGCGCAGTATGGTCCCACCCAGATCGCATTCCATATATGATCCGTCATAAATGGGCCCCATGTAGCCTGTTCCCTTCACACACATTGGAGGTCATTCTGATTGACCACAAAGCTGCAAAATTTGCAGCTTTGCGGGTCATCTAAATACCTCAGATTTCACGCATGCGAACGGATGTTTTACATCATCATCAATTTGCAGCCTGTGTGCAGGGTAGTGCGGTCGCCGACCATCAAATGATTTCTCAAGCGCTCGCAGATCTAAGTCAGTCTCTGCTGTCTTAGATCTGTGGCGCTCCTGTACGAGAAGAGGGCGGGCAGCTGACATCCGGTGACATCAGCTGCCCTCCCCCGGCACCCACGTCATGGGAGTTCCCATCGGCGCAACCCATATCCACCACCCCACGCTTCCGTCCACACTGCTGCATGCGATCGGGGCGGCAAATAATCAGTTTGCCGCGCCCATTACAATAAATATATTAAAAAAAAAAAAAATCAGTTTGCCGCGCCCGCTCACACAAAGTGGCTGCACATGCACAACATCGCTCCCCTGTGTGAACGTGCGGGGGAGCGAACCAACCTGAATGAGGGCCATAGCCTGTTACACACACACATAGCCTGTTCCTTCACACATACAGTACATAGCCTGTCACACACACATATACATACATAGCCTGTTACACACATACACACATATATACATACATAAAAAGCCTGTTACACACACATAGCCTGTTACACACACACACACACACACACACACACACACACACACACATATACAAAGCCTGTTACACACACACATATACATACATAGCCTGTTACACAAACACACATACATAGCCTGTTACACACAAACATAGCCTGTTACACACACACACACACACACATAGCCTGTTACACACACACACACACACATATATACATACACAGCCTGTTCCTTCACACATACAGAACATAGCCTGTAACACACTCACACACACACACACATAGCCTGTTACACACACACACACACACACACATATACAAAGCCTGTTACACACACACACACACACACACACACACACACATAGCCTGTTACACACACACACACACACACACACACACACATATAGACATACATACATACATAGCCTGTTACACACACACACACACACACACACAGAATGTTACACACACATATATACATACACAGCCTGTTACACACACACATATACATACATACAAAGCCTGTTACACACACACACACACACACACACACACACACAGCTTTTTACACACACACACACACACACACACATATATACATACATACAAAGCCTGTTACACACACACACACACACACACATACATAGCCTGTTACACACACACACACACACACACACACACACACACATAGCCTGTCACACACACATATTTACATACATACATACATACATACACAGCCTGTTACACACACACACACACACACACACACACACACACACACACACATATACAAAGCCTGTTACACACACACACATACCCTGTTACACACACACACATATATATATATATATACTAGGTGATTCATCGCGCCCTACGGGCGCTCTTCACACCGTCGTAAGGGGCTGCGCCCCCTTAATTTGTGAACATTTGTATATGAGAAATATGGTTAGAATTGTATGTAAGATGGCCTGTATTGCAACTTGAGTTATAGGTGAGATGTGTTAAATAGAGAGCATATGATGTGGAAGGGGGTGTGTATTGTTTTGTTTAATTAAAAAGCGGTTACAGAGTAAGATGTACATTGATAGTGTGGAGGGTACAGTGACATTTGTGGGTGGGGGGGGCTGTGTGTGCATGTTGTTTAGGTGTGTGTGCAATAGTATAGTAGGGTGTTTCTGAGTCAGCGGCTCCCCACTGGCAGAGGTCACGACACAGGAAAACAGGAGGCTGGGTAGTGATAGGGGTGTGTGGGCATAAGGGGGACTAAAGAGGAGGGTGGGAGATACTGTGCAGCTTCTGCCAGTGGGTGAGGGTCCAGCGTGGCAGTACAGGAGTACAGGATGGTGGCCCTTAGTCAGTGTCTCCTCCTACTGGGTGGGAGTTCGGGTGCATGAGAGCAGGAGGCTGGGCTATGAGGCATGATAGGGGCATGTGGGCAAAACAGCGTCAGCGACTCCCCAGTGGTGGAAGTTACGGTTCAGGAGAGCAGGAAGCTGGGTAGTGATAGGGGGTGTGTGAGTATACGGGGGATTAAAGAGGGGCTTAGGGGTGCCGTGAATTGCGGGAGGGGCGAGGGGGGTGCCATGAATCAAGGGAGGGAGGGGGCGCAGGTGTCGGCGAATCACGGGAGAGGGCGGGGGTCCGCAAAGCGTGGGAGGGGGCATGAATTGCGCGAGGGGGGGGTTGCGAATTGCGGGAGGGGGGGTGCGCGGGGGGGGGGGGCACGGGGCGCGATGAATCACCTAGTTGGTTATATATTCTTGTAGAAGTATGGTAGGATGTTGCTGTCATTCAGAATGCATTTACATAAACAGTAATAGTAGCAGTAAAAGATCTGATTTAAAACACCTACAGTAAAACAGAACAGGTGTTATATATTATACAAAGAATTGGTTGATGATGTGTAGGTTGTCCTGCACATAGTTCATAGTTGTCACTGGAAAAAAATTGCTACACGAAAAAATCAACACAGAAAGTTCAACACATGTAAATGTTGACATTAGTGTGGCACTTCATCGGTGTCCATGTCGACACATGAGAATAAAATATGAAAACATTGAAAAAAAGAAAAATAAATCTTCAAAAACTCATGTCAACCTTTTTCATTGTCGACCATAGCCGTGCATGTGCCATTTAATCCTGGGGTTGCCGTGAATCGCGCGCGGGGGTGGGGGGGAGGAGGTGAGGGGTGTCCGCAAATCACGGGAGGAGGGGTCGTGGGTGGATGCCGTGAATTGCGGGAGGGGGGGTGTGGGTGCCGCGAATCGTGGGGGGGGGGCGCGGGGGTTGCAGTGAATCGCGGGAGGGTGGGTCGCGGGGGCGGGGGGTTGCCGCAATGACAGGAGGGGGGTCAGGGGTGGGGAATCGCGGTTGGGGGGGTCGTGGGGGGCACCGTGAACCTCGCGATGGGGGGCCCAGGGGGTTGGCGCGAATCGCGGGAGGGGGGTCGCGGGGTGCCGCGAATCGCAGGAGGGGGGGGTGTCACGGGGTGGGGCCGCGAATCGCGGGAGTCACCGGGGGTGCCGCGAATTGCGGGGGGTGTGCTGCAAATCGCGGAAGGGGGGTTGCGGGGGGTGCCGCGAATCGCCACAAGAAAAAATCAACACAGAAAGGTCAACACATGTAATTGTTGACATAAGTGTGGCACTTCATTGGTGTCCATGTCGACACATGAGAATGAATATGAAAACATTGAAAAAGTGAAAAATAAATCTTGTCAACCTTTTTCATTGTCGACCATAGCCATGTCAGTGTTTTGCATGTGCCATTTAATCGTGGGGATGCCGTGAATGGGGGGGGGGGAAGGAGGTGCATACCCAACATGACCCTCTCCAGGAGGGACACATTGCTCTGTTTCTGGACTTTCTTCTTAATTTATGGATTACCATCACCTGTGCTTAAACACCTTTCTTATCAATTACCCTGTTTAAAACAGGTGATGACAATCCTAAATTAAGATGGAAGTCCACAAACAGAGCATTCTGTCCCTCCTGGAGAGGGTCATGTTGGGAGGTATGTGGGGCGCTCACCTGGTGTGTCTGGTGAGTAGCTGTGTCTTTGCTGGGTAACATGGGGAGGCAGAGGGTGTCTGGCACTGTGCATACCTCCCAACATGACCTATGCCAGGAGGGACACAATGCTCTGCCGTTGGACTTTCTTCCTAATGTATGATTACCTCCATCTGTGTTGAACAGGTTAATTGATAGGAAAGGTGCTTCAACACAGGTGATGGCAATCATACATTAAAAGGAAAGTGCAGGAGCAGAGCATTGTGTCCCTCCTATGACTGTGGGCTCACTGGGCTGGTTCTCTGTCATGTGAGTCAGAGGCTCCACCCAGCGTTACAGCTTCAGACACACTTTGAGTGACAGATGTAGCCAAATATATAAGAGATATACATATATACAAAGCCTGTTACACACACACACACACACAGCCTGTTACACACACACACATAGCCTGTTACACACACATATATCCATACATACACAGCCTGTTACACACACACACACACACACGCTTTTTGTCTGTTCCCCCTGTCCATAGCCATGCATTGCGGGCGGCATTACCTTTTGAACCAGGAACTTGGAGCAGGAGCAGGACAGCCATCGCTGACCGGGCTTAGGCAAATTCGGGGGCGTGGCCTAATCGCGGACCCATGGCCACGCCCCCTTTTAATTTTAATTTTTTTTTTGTGTGTCGGGACCCGGGCCCCCCTGGCAGGCCTGGGCCCAGGTAAAATGTATTCGCCCCCCCTGCCTCTCGGCGGCCCTGGGTAGACACAGTTAGTGATAAGCCCAAGTTGCAGGAGTCACGTTTATGCGTTAATGGTTGCGGGTATAGTAACACTCACTGAGTTTGGAGATTAGCGTGCCACCTCTGTAGGCTGCTTGGAGACCGTGTGCTCGAGGTATGCACACTGACGGCGGCTTCCCGTGTGGTGATGAGCGCCAAACTGCACGTTGGTGATAGCGGCGAACATCCAGTCGGATGTAAAGACGGCAAAGGTCTCTGGGGGTAGGGGCGGAAGTCTGTAGCAAGTCTGCGGTTAGCACTGGCGAAAGTGGGGCAACGCATTTCGTCTCCCAAACACTGGAGACTTTTTCAAGCTTGAAAAAGTCTCCAGTGCTTGGGAGACGAAACGCGTTGCCCCCAATTTCTGTTTATTACCCACCTTGAGCTTTTATATATTATTTGTGTCTATGTGCTTGGCGTGTTATATATCATGGTTAGGAAAACAACATTTTGTATCCCAATTGCACACTGAGTGAGAGATATCTACATAATAATCAGATAACACAGAGATTTTGGTTGCGTATATCTGCAGATATAGGGCTAAGCCCCCAGGCCGTACGTCAAGGCATCTCTGTCACTGGGGGTCCCTAATACTGGGTATGGGTCTGGGGTGTGGGCCCCCAACATGCCGACACAGGCTGACTACTCCAGGGCAGCACACAAATGAAAATTAGTAGGGGTTAATAAGAAGCACATAGGTGCTATGTAGGGAAGTGAAGGTGTGATTAAAATACAAAATATATACAATGTGATAGGAAAAAATAAGTGTTAATAAAGTGTTAGGGTGTGCTAACCTGGAGCAGACCAGCCATATCAACACAGGGGGCACCACAGTCCCAAACCCATCCCATTAGCAATAACATATATGTCTGGGCTTAATAGCCCAGTGTAAGGCCACATGATAATGGCTTACAACATCTGAGAGCCAGCTTACCTGGAGCTACCCCTGGCTTCTCCAATGGCACTCCCTCCTAATGCTGACCCATCTATGCCTTGATGTACAGCCTGGGGGCTTAGCCCTATATCTGCAGATATACGCAACCAAAATCTCTGTGTTATCTGATTATGTGATGCTGACCAATATTGATACATCGGGCAGCAATGCATTCCCAATAGAAACCTATGGGTGATACAGCTGCTGGCGGAGCAGGAGGGATCGCAGCAGGGATCGGAGAATCTTGATGCGGTCCCGCCTGATAAAGTCTGGTGATACTGTACTTAATATTTGTGGCTAAACCCCCAAAAATGGGTCGATTTGGGCTGATTTCACGGCCCGATTCCTCTTACAATCATGGTTGTTCTGGTGTGTATCCAGCATAAGATAATGTTGGTAGCAGTTTGTTTCAGGAACCTGTCTGTTGAAATTTGACCGTTCTCTTCTATTCTAATTATGAGATCCAGGAAATTCACTTCACTTTGGCTCATAATGCCTGTAAGTATATTTGTTTGGAGAATTCAGATTTAGAATGTTAATAAAGTCTTCTAGATGTTTCTGTTCTTCATCCCACACTATCAAGATGTCATTTAAGACAGATAATAGATTAAATATTAACTGATAAAAATATGTTACAACAAATTAAAAAAGCTGAAATCCTACCAAAAACTTGATCAGATCACACCCCGGTAATGATAATATGGGACAACAAAAATGAATACACAAACACAGAATTTGGACTCTCCCAAATTACTTGCTAAAGAGGACAGGGTACTGTTTACCTAGCACGGCGCCCATCGCGTTGATCGCATGTACATTGCATGTCATTATAGTGGCGTGCGATGCCTTTATGCGATTGGTGCGATTGTAGCGATTTTACATAGGGAACAATGTTAAATTACCTTCCAATCAACCAGATCAACCCAATGGTCCCGATTTTACATAGGGAACAATGTTAAATTCCCTTCCAATCAACCAGATCAACCCACTGGACACGATTTTACATAGGGAACAATGTTAAATAGCCCCCAGACCACAAATTGAATAGAATAAGCACCCTGAAGTGTGAAATGCCGCCCCCCCCATTGTTAACGTCACCCCACGGTTAACGTCATCCCGAAGCGTGGCGAGCGCAGCGGCGGTACGCGTCCTCCGACCTTTTCATACCCCCACTATCCACATCGGCGTGGAGTTAAGAATAGAAAGCTTGGCGAGCGCAGCGAGCCACCGAGCCCGAAGCGTGCTGAGCACAGGGATCCCCGCGAGGGGACGTGGTTACCTTTACAGGTTTCCGCATCCCCTCGCAGGCTTCACAGGTATCCGCGTCCGCTCGCCACGCTTCGGGCTCGGTGGCTTGCTGCGCTCGCCATACTTTCTATTCTCAACTCCACACCGACGTGCGCTCGCCACGCTTCGGGATGACATTGACCGCGGGGTGACGTTAACAATGGGGGGTGGGGGGGGGGCATTTCACACTTCAGGGTGGTTATTCAATTCCATTTGTGGTCTGGGGGCTATTTAACATAGTTCCCTATGTAAAATCGTGTCCATTGGGTTGATCTGGTTGATTGGAAGGGAATTTAACATTGTTCCGTATGTAAAATCGGGTCCATTGGGTTGATCTGGTTGATTGGAAGGGAATTTAACATTGTTCCCTATGTAAAATCGGATCCATTGGGTTGATCTGGTTGATTGGAAGGTAATTTAACATTACAAACACATAAGATGCATGCGATGCCTGCGATTTGCGGCAAGATACCCGCAATATAGATCGTGGGCCCCATTCTAGGTAAACAGTACCGAGGACAGATATAAGACAACAGGTAGAGGAAACTATAGAACAATTTTGCAGTACAAATATCCAAGAGGAAACAAATCAATAAAATTTCTGGTGCACTTTGAAGGGGGAAATTATTCTAAAATAAAAAAAGAAGATCAAATGACCCAGATACAGCTACAGGACCAAGTAAACAAATTAGCAGAAATACACAAAAAGAACCCCAAAAATTTGAAAATATTGGGAAAATTAAAGAAACTAAGAGCAGAAATAGAAAATAAAAACCATAAAACAATAAAAGAGAAATATGGAGAAATGTCAACAAAAATTATATTGTGAAGGAAATAAAGCATCTAAACTACTAGCTAATAAAATAAAAGGAAGGAATGTCAGAAAACAAATTAAAGAAATATACAATAAAAATGGAATTAAAATTACAAACCCAGCAGAAATAACCAATATATTTGTAGAATATTATAAACATTTATATAATCTAAAAATGAATAAGAAGACAGTTCAACCGACAAAAGAAGAAATAAATAAGTTATTGATTAAAATAAAACTTCCAAAATTAGACATAGATCAGATAACAAAATGAAACCATCCATTGACAAATCAGGAGATGATAGAAGCAATTAAAACCATAAAAATAAATAAAGCAACAGGACCTGATGGGTTAAGTAATGAATTATATAAAACTTTACAGAAACAGTTAGGGCTAATTTTAATCCACAAAAAAAATCTCTAAAATTGCGCTATTATAATACAAAACGAGGTGGTCACTTTTTTTAATATCTATCCTTAATTTTAATATCTACATTTGAAGAAGCTATAAAAATAGAAAGATTCCCAGCAGAAGCTCGCCTAGTGACAGTGGCGTAACTATAGTCCCGCAGCCCCCGCGGTGGCGGGGAGGCGCTAGGCAGGTGTGGGCGCCTGGGGGATCTGCGGGACTATAGTTACCACCTGGTCCCGGCTCCCGACTCCTGACCTCCCCCTCCTTACCCCATTGCTGCCGGCGCCGCTGCCTCTAACCCGACACGCAGATCTGTAATGCTTTGTGGTCTGGGGGCTATTTAACATAGTTCGCTATGTAAAATCGTGTCCATTGGGTTGATCTGGTTGATTGGAAGGGAATTTAACATTGTTCCGTATGTAAAATCGGGTCCATTGGGTTGATCTGGTTGATTGGAAGGAAATTTAACATTGTTCCCTATGTAAAATCGGATCCATTGGGTTGATCTGGTTGATTGGAAGGTAATTTAACATTACAAAAACATAAGATGCATGCAATGCCTGCGATTTGCGGCAAGATACCCGCAATATAGATCGTGGGCCCCGTTCTAGGTAAACAGTACCGAGGACAGATATAAGACAACAGGTAGAGGAAACTATAGAACAATTTTGCAGTACAAATATCCAAGAGGAAACAAATCAATAAAATTTCTGGTGCACTTTGAAGGGGGAAATTATTCTAAAATAAAAAAAGAAGATCAAATGACCCAGATACAGCTACAGGACCAAGTAAACAAATTAGCAGAAATACACAAAAAGAACCCCAAAAATTTGAAAATATTGGGAAAATTAAAGAAACTAAGAGCAGAAATAGAAAATAAAAACCATAAAACAATAAAAGAGAAATATGGAGAAATGTCAACAAAAATTATATTGTGAAGGAAATAAAGCATCTAAACTACTAGCTAATAAAATAAAAGGAAGGAATGTCAGAAAACAAATTAAAGAAATATACCCAGCAGAAATAACCAATATATTTGTAGAATATTATAAACATTTATATAATCTAAAAATGAATAAGAAGACAGTTCAACCGACAAAAGAAGAAATAAATAAGTTATTGATTAAAATAAAACTTCCAAAATTAGACATAGATCAGATAACAAAATGAAACCATCCATTGACAAATCAGGAGATGATAGAAGCAATTAAAACCATAAAAATAAATAAAGCAACAGGACCTGATGGGTTAAGTAATGAATTATATAAAACTTTACAGAAACAGTTAGGGCTAATTTTAATCCACAAAAAAAATCTCTAAAATTGCGCTATTATAATACAAAACGAGGTGGTCGCTTTTTTTAATATCTATCCTTAATTTTAATATCTACATTTGAAGAAGCTATAAAAATAGAAAGATTCCCAGCAGAAGCTCGCCTAGTGACAGTGGCGTAACTATAGTCCCGCAGCCCCCGCGGTGACGGGGAGGCGCTAGGCAGGTGTGGGCGCCTGGGGGATCTGCGGGACTATAGTTACCACCTGGTCCCGGCTCCCGACTCCTGACCTCCCCCTCCTTACCCCATTGCTGCCGGCGCCGCTGCCTCTAACCCGACACGCAGATCTGTAATGCTGTATGGGGGCAGCCATTTTCCGAGTGTCTGTTATTATATTAGCACTGCAGCCGGAGCCGGGGACCGCCCGTCACCCGACACAGATCTGCGTGTCGGGTTAGAGGCAGAAGCGCCGGCGGCAATGGGGACGGGTAAGGAGGGGGTTAATATTTGGGGGGGGGGGCGCCCGAAATGGGGGCGCAAAAAAGTAGTTACGCCTCTGCCTAGTGACAATCCCCAAAGAAGGTAAAGATCCAAAATATGTACAGAACTACAGATCAATTGCCCTGTTAAACACCATCGGCCAATTAGAACGCCGGTGGTCCAACCTCCGCAGGCGGCAGCCGGAGGTACTGAACAGGATACGTTGTGACATCAGCCGCTGTAAGTATTATTTTTTTTATATGAAAGCGATTGTTAGCAAAGTTTACAGATATATTGGTATATATGGGTAGTGTCTATATGGGTGTATATGGGCCTATATGGGTAGTGTCTATATGGGTGTATATGGGTAGTGTCTATATGGGTGTATATGGGTAGTGTCTATATGGGTGTATATAGGTATGTGTATAATATCTATTCATTTGCATGATATTTTAAATAGTTATATGAAAAATGTACATTAGTACTGTTATGACCATGCCTAATGTTAGATTTTAATTTTCCCCATTTTCATGATCCGCAACCTTCAAAATCAATACCATCAACATGAACATTTCAGCACGCATCATGGAGAGAGGTGAACACCAGCAGGAGGAGGGCGATGATGATGGGGCCACAACATCGGGCCCTGCTGGTGCGCACCCCATCTCCCCCTCCCACTCCCCTACCCCCACCCACTCCTCTGTCCCCTCCCACTCCCCCATCCACTCCCCTGCCTCCACCCACTCCCCTACCCCCTCTCACTCCTCTGCCCCCACCCACTCCCCTTCCCCCACCCACCCCCAACCCTTACCAATTCCCACTCCACCCCACTACCTTAACCCCAACTCCCATCCCATCCACATTGCTCCTGTCCCCCCCATCCCCAAGCACAGGACCCACATCCAGCAGTGAGCAGGATGTGACTGGCAGGCGTAAGTAAACAATGTGCCTAATGTTTACATAAACATTTCTACACATAAACAATCACAACACCCACATATGTGTAGCCCACATCATCATTCACCACAAATCACTGCAGTGCCACCCTGAGCTGTGGCCTGTCCTCCTCCAGGAACAACGGTCCCCTTGGTGTATTTTTTGAGTGTGGGCACGCCTCACCCCTTGAGTAATTGACATAACAGTACATCCAATGACATATCCTACAGTAGTGGTGTTGAAGTTATGTGGGCCCAGCTGTTGTGTAACTTCACTTCCCAGCATTATGTGCAACATACATTTATATATTGGTTTGTTAATACTGTGTGAGGCCATGCGGAGGCATGCTTTTCAAAAATAGCTGTAGGCCCATGATTTGTACAGCAATGTCCTACATTTTAAAAAGTAAGGAGTGGTTAAGCTTCAACAATGCCATTACCCTTAAATAGCACAGTTTAATTCTGAGGTTTGAGGAGATTCCCCCAGCACAAACCTCCCAATTGTGATGCAGCATACATTCATCCAAGAAGGAGTAACTTACTTATTTGATGTTATGTAATATGTCTGTGTGTGTGTTAACATCATAGTAATTTGTATCGTGTTCAATGTAGTTGCCAAATTTGTGTGGCCTTCACAGTTAACTCACAACTTCTTATTTTTGTAAAATACAACAAGCAATTATGTATATTATACAGTAATTGTAATCTTTTGTTTCCCTTCACCACAGATAATGAACAGCACCAGGATGATGTGGCCCATACATTGGCCGAAATACAGCTCACCCTGCTGTACCTTGCCATCCTGTTTGGCCAACTGCAGGACCTGCTTTAATTTTTTTTCCTTTGATTATTATTTTTTTTGTAAATAAACGTTTATATACATTTAGATGTTGTCTGTGGTTTTTCACCAAATATGTTAGAGTGTTTTGTAAGGGCGGGTACATACAGATGTGTAATGTCACTTATATATGTAATTAAATGTAATTTAATGTGAAGGGTAACGAATGAATGTTGTCTGAATGTGTGGGTTGTATGGTTAAATTACACATTGTGTAAATGCATGATTGTTTGTTTTTGTTAGAATAAAACATCACACATAACATCAGGGTAGGTAGACATGTTAAAAATTCGGAACAAACTAATTATGGACATAATTTAGTACATACACACAAACACCAACATGACTATTTGAAAGTTAAGCAATGTGGGGACACATAGATAGTGAGTTAAGTGCCACATTAGAACATAATAAATATACATGTAATGAGGGTTAAAATGTTGTTTTATTACGGTGTTTATTAAGGTAGTCAATTTAGTTAATAGAAATCAATTATTACATTAGACTTAGTATAATTAAGTAATTGTCATAATTAGACTTCAAAGGGAATACTTGCAGGCCAATATATGTGAAGCATACGCCACCGTGCTCGGACGCACATCCTCTCACAATCAGGGAGACACGCTGAGTCTCCGAGGCTGATATCCATCCCGTGCACGTTGGCGTATGCTCAAATGCAGGGCCGCCGAGAGGCAGGGGGGGCAGGTACATTTTAACTGGGCCCGGGCCTGTCAGGGGGGCCCGGGCCAGGGGACAGTCACACTTACATTTTTTTTTTAATGGCAGCGGTGTAGCAGCAGCATGGGAAGAGAGGTGGCGGCAGCTGGCCGGTGAGAGCGGGTCAGCAGCGGCAGCCTGTGTCACTTTCACTCACTGTGTGTGGAGTGTGCTGCAGTCTGCAGACAGTGACAGAGGCCCCATCCACTGCTGCGGAGCGTCTGCAGAGAAACTCTGTGTGTCTGCAGACTGCAGCTGCTTTCACAACACTTGATGTGAGAGCGAGGGGAAGGTCGAAGGTCATGTGCACGAAGCGCGGCATGTGACAGGGGAGGCTGGAGCCGGAGGAGCTCCTGAATCTACTGTCTGACTGGAGTCCTGCCCTGTAAGTGCAATTCTTTTCTGCCCTGCCTGTCAATACTAAATTGTTCTCCATATATATGTATATATGAGCCTTCATCATTGGATTATCAATATATAGATATATATCTATATCTATAGATATATATATCTATAGCTATATATATATCTATATATATATATATATATCTCAAATGAGATATATATATATAGATATATATATATATCTATAGATATAGATATATATCTATATCTATATATCTAGTTGAACAAAAACACGTCACTCCGGGACTGGTGTAATGACACAAAGTTTACTGCGTGCTGTCTACGCCGTTTCGGGCTGAGCCCGTCTTCAGGACATTGAAATGTCCTGAAGACGGGCTCAGCCCGAAACGGCGTAGACAGCACGCAGTAAACTTTGTGTCATTACACCAGTCCCGGAGTGACGTGTTTTTGTTCAACTGTATGTGTTGGTGATTCATCACCATCAGCGCGGGCACCCGGGCAAGATATTGAGCTGTACCTGTCAGCGGGAGGAGTTGCCGGACATCACCCTGACCCATATCTATATATCTATAGATATAGATATATATCTATATATTGATAATCCAATGAAGAAAGCACACTAGCAATTATGCAGAAATGACTGTATTAGCACCTAGCACTTGCAGGGTCTCCCCCGTCCTCAGGGCGATACTGCATAAATACTGTATACACTCAAAAAGACATTCAATTTCCCATATAAATACCCCCACTGTAGTCTCCGCTGGGCAACTGGGTCCATCCTACTAAAAGTGCTCGGTCGGCACCATACTTCCCGTATGGCGCACAGTAGGAAGTCAGGGCACACTTGCATTGATTCCACTGCTCCCCCTCCACGTTCCACTGGCTGGCAGTACCCAGCTCATGACAGGCGGATCCACGGCACCCAGCTGTAACAGAAGAGGCGATTTTAGACCCAGTGGATGAGTGCCGTGTAGGGTGGCACACGCTCAGACTCTGCCCGGCTTCTCCCATACCCGGAGAGCACTGCGCAGCGTGACCTCTCAGCGTGACATCAGAGGTCACGCTGCGCAGGAAGGCTGAGATCACGCCCGCCCACAGCAAGCGACACTGCAGAGTCCGCAGTCCCGCTCCCCCATGGCTCCCGGACTACGAAGGCGCACTCCAGCCCGCCCACCTAGCCATCAAACAACAATCCAGGATCTTGGCAGTATGAAACTGCCCACCCACCCAGCAACCCGGCCACAAAAGTAAGCAAATGCGGGGCGGCCAGGGTGTTTTTTTTTATTAGGAAAGCCAATCCCGGGAAACCCGGGATTGAGCATTTTTCAATCCCGAATCCCGGGATTGAAAAAATGCCCCGGGATTGGCTTCCCTAGTGCCGTGGATCCGCTTTTATGACGTAGCTTGGTACTGCCGGCCTGTGGAACGCGGAGGGTAATCAGTGGAACGCAGGTGAGTGTGTCCTTACTTCCTATTGGAAGTACGGTGCAAATCCCTTTGGGTAGGTCGGACCCGGGAGCCCGGCGGGGATGGAGAGATGGGACTACAGTGGGGGTATTTAGGGGTAAGTAAATATCTTTTTGTGTGTATATTTATGCTGTATCGCCCTGAGGACAAGGGAGACCCTGAAAGGCGCTAGGCGCTAATACAGTAATTTCTGCATAATTCCTTGTGTGCCTCCTTCATTGGATTACCTGTACAGACTTCTGGAGTACACCAGTTCCACTACGTTGGAAAGGTGGAGTGCCGACATAATAGTGGACTCACTCAGGACAAAATATGCGCTGATTATGTCAGCGCATAATTTGACCTGAGTGCCGCACCTCCTACAGCCTCTGCAAATTGTTTTAGTGAGGGCACCGGAATCGCTGTTAATTTCTTTGGTAATGCCGGACCACCCACACACTATATATATATATATATATATATATATATATATATATATATATATACCGAGTGCTGCCATCTTTGGAGGATTTTATATATATATATATATATATATGTTCTCTAAAGCACCTTGATAAAGGAGCCTTGTGGCTTTGAAACTGTTGGTGGACAAAACTGCCTGCTGTGTCTTCATTCTGAGTGCCGCCGCATCCCCTTAAGCCAGTGGTAGCCAACCACGGTCCTCGAGAGCTACCAACAGTGCACATTTTCCAGACAACCTAGCTGCTGCAAAGGTGCACTCATTAGTAGCTGAAACATTTTAAAAGATCCACAGGTGGAGCTAATTACTTCACCTGTGATTCTGGGGTTTATTCTAGTTCATTCTTTCTGACAAAATCCTTCATAAGGGCCGTACAGACGTTTGGATTTTTGGCCATTTTCGATGTGGATTTGCTTATAGGAGCAAAATCAGATCGAATCCTGTAAGAAATCGTTTTGGTTTGTTGTTCCTTTCGATATAAATTCGATTCGATGCGCGCTCCCGTTTTCGCCAAATCGAACAAAAAAATCCTCTTTGCAGGCAAGGAAATCTCGAAAGGGATCTAGTAAATCGAATGTGTTTTTATTGTTTTCGATTTGAAATCGCTTCGGATTCGATTTAGCATTAGATATGAGTCATGCAGCCACTCCCCTGCCTACCATTTTGGTTTCTCACTACCCTCGAGCAGTGGAGCAAACACACCTCAGCGTGCTGCGAAGCAGAAAAATGGTAAGTACTTGGTACTGGTGCCACTACCACACCACCAATGGCAAGGGAGGCAGGGGCACGATGTGTGTGAGGGCGCTATGTGTATGTGGGTTTAACTGAAGGTGCCTGCACTTAATATGTGTGTGCTAATCAGGCTTTAAAGGGCTAGTGTGTGCGCGGGTCCTGTGATGGTGTTACTGCTGTTTCCATGTGTGGTTATTGTAAGTGAGTGTTTGATGCTGGCGACAATGGACACTGGTAATGTAGATATTTGCCTGCCATCCACCTGGCAGCAGTGTTCAGATTGCTGTGCATTGTGTGCACAGGGGAATGGTGATGCGTTTTTTTGATGGGGAAGGGTGTTGTTATTTGCTACTTTGCTCTAAGTTGCTGGTATTTGTTTGTATTTGGTCTTGGTGCAGTGTTATTAACTGCTCCTTCCACGCTTCTATGTATAAAACTATATACATGTAGATGTGCTGTTTCCTTGATCAATGCCATGGCTGGTAGAATGTTGTTATCGTTGAAGGGAGTTGTTATATTTTATTTTTGTTGGCTATTTGATAGATATATTATGAATGTAAATGCAAATGTGCTTTTTGTACTTCATATTAAGCAGTAGTTATTTGTGTGAAGGGGTTGTACATTGCGACATGATTTGTTACTTGTTTCCTCCTTGCATTATTGCATTGCCATCTGCAAGTATAAGGTAGTACTGCCATCTCCTTCTTCCACCGTTCTCAAATAATAAATACAATGGAGCTCATGTTTACACATACACACAACATTGCACTTGGTTTGTGGTCATCTATTTTTCCTGCAAGCCACTTCACATGTTAAGTTGTATTGTTGCAGTGTGCCATATAGGGGGCTATCTATAAGGTAGTGTGCTCATGCTTTGTTTAATGGGCCATAAATCAAGTGTGACCAGTGGTTGTGTGTGTGTGTGTGTGTGTGTGTTTGTGTGTGGCAAATGTGCAATGTACAGTTGGTGGTGTGAGAATCCTTTCATAGACAATGACACTATTTGTGTGCTATAGTATTACTGTACTTGGTATGGTATTTGGCCATTAATTGATTGTTTTTGTGTGCCAATGTCTTCTCCTACAGACTACTGACGACAAGATAGAGTTTTGGACCGGTTTCATAGACAGATATCGCGAGGAGGAATGCTTGTGGAAACTTAAACATAAAGACTATGTTAACAAAACCAAAAGAAATCGGGCATATGAATCATTGGCAGAATATTGCAAACAAATAAAGAGCGATGCCAATGTTGACTTTGTCAAGAAGAAGATAGCCAATATGAAATCGGTATTTGCCAAGGAGCACAAAAAACAAATTGATTCCAAGCATTCAGGAGCCGGCACAGATGAAATATATGTACCAACGCTGTGGTACTATGATTTATTGATGTTTACGGTGGAGCAACAAGCCAAGAGGAAGTCCCTAAGTAGCTCTGCAGCTGCTGCTGCAGCACAAGTTGCCGTTTCTGTGGATGGTTCGGAGGAGCTGCTTGAGAGCTCCGAGCTGGTAATTGTTTGAACTTTCACTTGTGTTGTTAGTGTCTGTTAATATGTGGCAGTTTTAAGCATTTGACTCTTGTGAATTTACAGGAATCGACTCTGGATCTAGAAAGTGAACCACCAGCATCGCAGGATCCAGACATTGTGGAAGCAGGTGAAGAGCTGCCAGAGCCATCTCAGCGACGTACTCTACCAAGGCAGAGACAAAGCAGACAGGCCTCTTCAGTCCCTTGCACCTCCCAACATTTCTTTTCACATGCTGCTGAGGTTCTGGGGAAACCCCCAGATTTCGAAGAAACATTTGGAACATATATTGCAGGGGAGATGCGAAAAATGAAGGGAGATCAGCAGAACCACTTTAGGAGGCTGGTGAATGAGGCTGCCAGCTGTGGGATTTTGGACACACTATCCCCAGCTTCCTACGTAGCAACATCCACCAGGCCACCTCCCCAATCATATCCCCCTCACACCTACCCACAGCAGCAACCTTTTCATTACCAAGCCGAAAATCCCCATCATCAGTCGTACTACTTTGCCCCTGGACACATTCACACCACTGCACATACCCAACCCAACCCCCCAGCCAGCCCAATGCAATCTGAGTCTACCTCCTCGGTGGGGTCTGTGGTGGAACCTTACCGTTATACCCAATTATAAGCGCTTTCCTGGTTAATAAGTATTGTGAAAATAAATGTTGGGAGGTACCTCTTTGTTGTTATCCTCCGTAAACATCATGCTCATCTATACCACAGTGTTGGTACATTGTCCTTATTTGTGCAGGCTCCTGATTGTTTGGTGTTTTTTTGTTTTTTGTGCTCCAACACCATAGAGATGACTATATGTTTAGTAGAATTGTAGGCTAAACACACAATGTTGTCATCCTTTGTTATTTGTTTGCAATATTCTTCCAAATGCATCCATTATGCCCGATTTTTTTTTGTCGTTTTGTTAACATAGTCCATACACAAGACCTTTGGTGCTGATATGGAGCACAAATGCAGGCTGCATTTTGAATTGTTGAATAAACAAAAAATAAAACTTTTATTCACAGTTAACAATGGTGGTGGTAACTATATAGCGTGCATCAACATTTACAGGCAGGATTATATAGTGTCTATGCCACATCGAACATTTCTACACTCCAAGGCCATATGGGTTTTCTATACAAAACAAATTGAGTCAAGGTATCAATGTATTCTATTTCATGAAACCAAACAAGGTGTACCCTCCTCACACATGGTAGAAGTGATGTACCTGGCTAAAACAAACATTCCTTATCAAATATGTTTGCCATGTGGTACAACTATCATTGCAACCCTATAATCCTAACAATATATTAACCCAACCTGGTAACAGTGGCCACGGATATGTAGGAACACAAACCCCCACTGGCAGAAAGAAAATTTATAACCTATATGAATTGACTAAGGGCAAAATTATAACTTGTGTATTATTGGCACAAGTCATACAAAAATTAAACTCATGCTAAACATAACAATACTACCTTGATAAATATTGACTACTGTGTCATAGATTCCTGCCAAGGCACTGCCCCTATGCCATTGAAGTATTGTCGATATTTATCTCGCACTTCCTTTGCCCTTGTGGATCCAGTGGACATGGTGTGAGGTGGTGGCCTTTCAACACTTGCCAGTGTGTCTGCTTCCAAAAGAACAGGGGAGTCATCCACTGGAGCTGATGGAGTTGGCCTCAGGTGGGTTTGCTTTCTACGCAGGTAATTGTGCAACACGCAACAAGCCAAGACTACCCAATCAATTTTGTCAATACGCAAATCGATAGCAGTATTGAAAATTCGGAAGCGGCTAGTGAGTATCCCAAATGCATTCTCCACTATTCTTCTGGCCCTAGAAAGACGGTAATTGTATATCCTCTTGTCATGAGAGAGGTTGCGTTGAGGATAGGGCTTCATAATATTTGGGTGAAGAGCAAAAGCCTCGTCTGCCACAAATACAAAGTTAAGGTCATTTTTACATTCAGCAGACGTAGGTAAATGCAGCTGTTGACTTTGAAGTTTATCATAAAAGTCTGTATCCTTCAAGGACCCCCCATCAGATGCACGGCCATTTTTCCCTATATCAACATAAATAAACTCATAGTTTGCATTTACTATAGCTAGGAGTACTATACTAAAATATCCTTTATAATTAAAAAAAACAGAACCACTTCTAGAAGGCGCCTTAATGCGCACATGCTTCCCATCTATTGCCCCTCCACAGTTGGGAAAATTCCAACGCAGATCAAAATCCTCAGCAATCCGAAGCCACTCCTCCGCAGAATTCGGAAGCTACATTGAAAGAGATAAAAATAACAACTTTAGTGTGATGAAAATTACGACATAACACTAGAACCTTGACAGACATAAGTCAGTTTAGACATTGGTGACCCTACAACTAAAACCCAAAAAAACATTGATGACACATGAAATATTGGACAACCAAAATACTAAGAATAAATGAGATAAGTAACCGAGTAAACCATGACATATTACAAATAATAAAAAACATTCCCAAAATATACCAGGAGCAGCAAGACAGTACAACATGAATCACCATGGTACAGCCCCAAAAACACAACTAATCACTAAACAAATGCATTACTATACAAATATGATAAATAACCCAAACAATACCTTTAAATATTGCTGGTGTAGGACTCTGAAAATAGCTTTGCAAGTCTCAGGAATTATGATACCCAGTGCCTGCGGTGAGATTAGTGCAGAAAATTGCAGGTCCCTTAATGACCTCCCAGTTGCCAGAAAGCGTAGGGTACACACAAGTCTTTCCTCAGGGGAGATGGCGCGTCGCATTACAGTGTCCTGTTTTCTAATCAATGGACCCACCATTGCCAGTAGTTCCTGAAACATGGAATCATCCATTCTTAGGAAATTCCGATAATCCGCAGGATTATTCTCTTGCAACTGATGTAGCAAGGACATATGAGAATATCTTCCCTTATGCAACAGCCACCTCTTCACCCAGGACCTGCGAACACTTTGTCTCTTTTGCCTCTGAAGTGTTTCCAAATCCAACAGTGCACATGCCTGAATAAATAATAGTTTGGCCTTGTAGCGAAACATGTCTGCAATTTTGCAGCCAGGAGCACTACAGTTAACAAATGCAGAACTGTATTACAAAACACCAAAACAGGTAAGACCAGGGGCGGATTGGCCATTAAAGTTACCGGGAAGTTTCCCGGGAGGCCGTCCGACCCTGAGGCCGAAATCTGCAGGTGGCCCAGATATTAGAAATCCCCCACTTAGCCCCATCGCTAAGGTAATGGATGGCAGGAAATAAGGGGCCGGCCACCGCGGAGTTATGGGTAGCCGGAAGCAATTCCCTGGCTCCAGCAATGAGCTAGCCAAAGCTGCGCTTCCTCCTGATCCAGTCCCCACAGGTGCATTTTTGCAGCGTAAGGAGCCAGCTGGAGCCGGAGCTAACACCAGCAGCAGCAGCAGCAGCTCATCTGATGGTGGAGCTGAGGCTGGGGGACAGCGGGGGACTACGACTGGGCACAGGAGCAATGAAATCCTCCACAAAATGCAGCAGCTGGAGGAGCAGAGAAGCCCTTGCAGGAAAGAGCAGGTAAGGAAAGGGTATCGTTGTGCAAAACCGGCATTTTACCGCGATTCGCGGTAAAACGCCGTGGGGGGAGGGGCCTAATGATGTAAGTCATCTGGCCACAACACTGAGTAAACCAGGTATGGATTAACAAAGGGCCTGATGGAGCTGCAGCTCCAGGCCCACACTGCAAATCGGCACACAGCACTGCAGTGATTCTCTGCAGTAGAAGCCAGGAAATAAAATCATTCTTCTGCAGCCCGCAGCCTCCTAAGCCCCGCCCCCTCCGGCCTCAACAACACAGCCACTGTACCAGTCACCTGTAAAAAGAATGCCGACATCGGCATATAGTGTATCCTCAGTGGCGTAACTATTTATTGCCCCCCCTTCGCCCCCCCCTTCGCCCCCCCCCCCCCCCTAAAATAAAGCCCCCCCCCCCAAAGTAAAGCCTGCCTCAACTCTGCACTTACCCCTCTGCTCGCCGCTGCTGCCGGGACCGCAGATATATTTGTCTCTTTTTGAGGATGCTACTAGCATCCTCAAAAATGGTTTGCTGATAGGGGGGGGGGGGCATTTTGGGAGGTCCCTTTTCATTAACAAACCTGACAGGATGAGAGCCGGGACCGCAGACAAGTAGATCTGCGGTCCCGGCGGCGGTGGTGAACAGAGGGGTGAAGTCGGTTGCGTGTCCCGCGGCAGCGAACAGAGCAAGGTTGGTCAGCAGAGCAGCGCATGATAGCCCCACAGAATCCTGGCGCCCACACTTATTTAGCGCCTCCCCTTGACCGCGGGGTCTGCGGGGCTATTGTTACGTCACTGTGTATCCTGTCCTGGCCGCGCAGCTACACAGTGGAAGGCTCTTCTAGTCCTCCTCCTCCCTGCACCACATACTTGGCTCCTCCTTCGGACGAGGAGACGTTTTGCATTCATGAAGACCCCTGTCCTGCCGCCGCTGCCACACTCAGCCGTACCCGCACATCAGAGCCAGGCCGAGCAGCACACCACAAAACTTTGTGAAGGTGGCCTGTCTGACTGTCCTCATCCTGTATAATAAGGTGAGGTGTCAGAATTTCAGGCCTGTCTGGCTGCAGTATCTTTGTGTACCTTCCACCTCTCACCCATGTACCTCTCTCCTTTCTTCCAGCTTTCCCCATGTAGTTAACCTCACTCCCACCCTTCCACCCCTGTACATGTGCGGCAGCGAGCAGCATTTCGAAGACGCAGACTCTCAGCATCTGACGCCATTACAGAGATCCTGTGCCCCTCCAAAAATGGCCGCCGTCACAGAGAAGTCCTTTGCTGCAGCGGTCAACTTTGGAGAGGTTTATATTGGAGAAACAGAAATAGTAGAGATATTAGCGGTGCACTCTTGATGATATTTATGCTGGACGTCCGACTGATAGTTACTTGGGCTTCAAATTTTACTTTTATTCAAAGATTCATTTAAAAAGAGGTGTACTACAGTATTTACACCCTCTTAAAGAAATGATAGTACAAGTGTGCAAAAAAGTTTAAGAAAAAGTAATAAAATATGTGATGTGGATGCTTAAATTGAGAGTGTTTTATGATTTACACCTTTTATGATTTACATGTGTAATTTTTTCATATATGGGGATATTAGCTCTTATTGTATATTTCCCGCACTTTCCTGAGGAAGCCGGCACAGCCGGTGAAATGCGCATAGGCGCGTGATGTAGGATTGCTAGGAATGTTGAAATATTATCAATGAAATGTGAAAGAGCGTTTTTATGTATATATGTAAATAATAGGAAACGGTAGTGAACAGTCCCATTTACACAGCGCTGATACTGCACACCAATAATAGGGGAAGCGGCTATTGCGCTCAGGCTGCACGAGGTGAGACCTAGGACGCCGACTGCAGTACCGAGCACTGTGTGTACAACTATACCCGGGCAGCGGGGCTGAGACGCCGCATACCAATATAAGAATAAACGGCTTTTCTCAGCCTGCATCAGGCGGAGTCCAAGACGTCGGCTGCAGTACCAAGCTCAATGTGCATAGCTGTATCTGGGTAACGGCAATGAGATGCCGCACATTAATACACAGGAGCGGCTGCTCTCAGCCTGCATGAGGCGAGACGCGGACGCCAGTGACAGTGGGGAACACTGCACATCTATAGCCGAAAAAACGGCATAAAATACACCAAAACACTTGTGCATTAAACGTGCTTGACAATATAGCAACACAAATAAAAGTACAGGAATACCAGACAACCAATCTATGCGCAAGAATTATAGTAAGCCTGTGAATATGGGACCCAGTCACATCTGAAATATGGGATTTTTCCAACAAGATAATACCAATAAATACAACTCGCACCTAACTGTACGAAATACTCAAGCAGAGCTTGGGGAGCACACCGTTTATTTAATTTAATACAATAGAATATTTAAACCACCTAGGAGAGGGGTTAATCATATAAATAAAGCGCAGAAACCATCCCAGCCTATTGTAAAATATACAGACTAGAAAGAAAAAATTGTATCCATATATTCACAACAAAGTTGGTCATGGAAACAAAAGTGTGACATTGTAACTGAATAAAATAATAGCCTGTTCCAACAAATAGGTGCAGAAGAAATAACATAGAAAACCAGCAAATGTAGTAGTGCTTTAGGTACTTGTGTAATAACTGGACGCCCGATTTTGAGATCGGGTCGTAAAAAATCGCATCGCATGCAACCAAATCGCATGCGATGCGCTCAACGCGATTTCCCATAGGATTCAATGTTAAAATGGTCCTGTTCATTTCCCCACTATCCAAGTGGGCATAGAATTGATTTTATATAGTGTGGCAAACCACCGAGCTCGAAGCGTGGCGAGCGCAGCGGAATACATTTTAAGTTATCCGCGTCCCCTCGCCACGCTTCGGGCTCGGTGGCTCGCTGCGCTCGCCACGCTATATAAAATCAACTCTATGCCCACTTGGATAGTGGGGAAATGAACAGGAACATTTTAACATTGAATCCTATGGAAAATTGCGTCCATCGCATGCGATTTGGTCGCGATGCGATCGACGCGATTTTACTGGAAAATCGCATCACATCTGATTGTATGGCTTAAGTTAAGGCATACATTCAAATAATCGGGTGTCCAGATATTACACAAGTACCATGCTTTATTATCTGCTGAAAAATACAAGAACTCAGTCAAGATAAATAAGGTGTGGTAAATATACAATAAGAGCTAAGAAAAATATCCCCATATATGATAAAATCACACATGTAACTCATAAAACGCTCTCAATTTAAGCATCCACATCACAATTTTAATCACTTTTTCATAAACTATTTTGCACACTTGTACTATCGTTTCTTTAAGAGTGTGTAAACAGTACACCTCTTTTTAAATGAATCTTTGAATAAAAGTTACATTTTAAGAACAAGTAAATATCAGTTGGACGTCCAGCATAAATATCTTCAAGAGTGCGCCGCTGATATCTCTACTATTTCTGTTTCTCCGATATAAACTTATTACATTAGAGATAGGTAGCACCGCGTTTTTCTCCCCTTTTTTTGAACAAATAAAGTGAGAATAATCACACAAAAGAATGACTAAATGATGAAGAAATAGAAGATAAAATATGCAAAGATGAACAAAAAGGAACTTTCAGTGCGGAATAAAAACCTCTCTAAAAATCTTTGGAGGGGTGCAGGGTCTCTAATGCCGTCAGAGACGTGGCGCCAATCCCCCTGCAGTTAAAAGATCTTCCCCTGAAGCATGTAATCCTCCCTGGCAACGAGCATTCAATCCCCCTTGGCAATGAGGTAACGTAGGTAAGCGGCACTTAGGTAACGTAGGTAAGCGGCACTTACAGTATGTGCCTAACAATGTGGGTAATCGCAAAAATTTTACGCGATTAATCACAATTCAAAACTGTAATCGTTGCCCAGCACTAATATAACGCTTGTAAGTCCGGCACTCCCGCGGGTGCCCTCCAGTCCAAGTAGGTAGGTGACGGCACCAAGGGGTAAATAGGCTCCAAAACATTGGTTCCTTGCACTAAAATGTGCCTTATAAACACCGTGGAGTGCCGCTGTTTTGATTCCGCTGTTATATATACATATATACATATATGTGTATATATGTATGGCAGCTGTCGGGCACTCCCAGCAACCACAAGAAACTTGCTCCGGTGCCCTCACAAAAGTGAAAATATGCAGATGTTGGAGGTGCGGCACCCAAATAATGATGAGTTGAATATGCAGTCAACAACATTTCAGTTTAATGACTAACTGTTTTCAAGTTGGAAACAAAAACAAAAATATATATACATATATTTTTTATTAAGGAATTTGATATAGATAAATACGCAGACCTGATGGGCTTGTGTAAAACTTTGTACTCATATACTCCAGCGTTATATATATATATATATATATACACTAGGTGATTCATTGTGCCCTACGGGCGCTCTTCACACCGTCGTAAGGGGCTCCATCCTCTTAACCTGTGACAGCATTTATTGTGTGGAATATAGTTTGAGTGTGAGTGGCGGTGGGAAAATACTGCGGGTGCGGGAGGGGTGGGTGTGGTGTTTCCACAGGTGGATATGTGGCAGGTGTATGGGTATAAGGGTAGGTATAGCACTGCAAGGTATATAGGCGGGTGTATGGGTATAAGGGGGCTATATATGTGGCAACTATAGGGGTATAAGGACTATATAGGTAGGTATATGGGTATAAGCGGGGTATATAGGCAGGTATATGGGGATAAGCGGGGTATATATTTGGCAGGTATATGAGTATGGTTTATGGGCAGCTACATGGGTATAAGTGGGGTATATATGTGGCAGGTATATGGGTATAAGGGGTATATAGGCAGGTATATGGGTATATAAGTGGTGTGTAAATATGTGGCAGGTATATGGGTATAAGGGGTATATAGGCAGGTATATGGGTATATACGGGGTGTGTATATATGTGGCAGGTATCAGGGGTATATAGGCAGATATATGGGTATATAAGGGGTGTGTATGTGGCTGGTATATGGATTTATAAGGGGGTCCTTACCAGTGCAGAGAGTGGTGTGGTAGCGGGCTCAGCCTCTCCCTGGCCAGTGCTGGAGGACAGGTCACCAGCCTTATCTGACCAGAGGCGGCACCACCCGCAGGACGGGCCGGAGATGCGGCTCAGAAGCGGGGTGTGCCAGGGGCTGCAGTGCAAGAAGTGTGGCAGGTAAGTGCTTGCTCCTTAGAATGGGTAGCGCTGAGATGGCGAGCTCTCAGCAGGCTGCGTGCGGAGCAGAAGCTCCGGGCATTGACAGGAAAGCACCCCAGCAGCACCGTCACCAGCACCGACGATCACTGGAAGCCAGATGCTCCCCGCGCTGACATCACATTTGGTGCTGACCACATGAGGCCACTTCCAGAAATTTTCCAGGGCCACTTTTGGTCCCCAATCCGCCCCTGGGTAAGACCAGCACTCCAGCTGTCTGCGGAACCAATGCACAAACGTCCAACACTGCTCTGCACCATGCACTAATCCTCCGCAAAGGCTGTTTGCACAGGTGCATTTCTTTTAAAGGAAAAGACACACCCACCTTCTTAACCCTTTTTTTTTTTTTGGTTAAAGAAGGTTGTAGATCGAAGGGATATAGAAAGTAGAACGAAATCGAAATCGAATCGATTGCACAAGTGCAAATCGAATTCCACATCGAAGGAAAAATCGAAAGGTGGTGGAGGGGGGGGAATCGAATCCGGATCAACATCGAATCGAAATCGATTCCAAGTAGATGTGTGTGTACGGCCCTTTAGATGGACAAAACCATGGGGGTTATTCTAGTTCATTCTTTCTGACAAAATCCTTCTTAGATGGACAAAACCATGTGCACTGCAGGTGGGGCAGATGTAACTTGTGCAGAGAGAATTAGATTTGGGTGGGGTTTTTCTTCAAAGTGAGATCTATATTGCAGTGTAAAATCATGCAGTCAGTATTTTCCCTGCATAGAAACAAAATAACACACTCAAATCTAATTCTCTCTGCACATGTTACATCTGCCCCCCTGCAGTGCAGCATGGTTTTGTCCATCTAAGAAGGATTTTGTCAGAAAGAGTGAACTAGAATAACCCCCCATGTGCACTGCAGGTGGGGCAGATGTAACATGTGCAGAGAGAATTAGATTTGGGTGAGTTATTTTGTTTCTGTGCAGGGAAAATACTGACTGCATGATTTTACACTTCAATATAGATCTCACTTTGAAGAAAAACCCCACCCAAATCTAATTCTCTCTGCACATGTTACATCTGCCCCCCTGCAGTGCACATGGTTTTGTCCATCTAAGAAGGATTTTGTCAGAAAGAATGAACTAGAATAACCCCCTCTGTGAGGAGAGCTGGAAAACATTAATGCTGCTTACACACGGGGGAGATAGGGGCTATAAGCACTGGCAATATGGTCGCAGGCGACCATATTGCCAGTGATTGGGAGTGTGCCCAGGCGATAAATCGCCAGGTGCACGCTCCCGTTTTCTGCCCCATTGTAATCGGACCAGCTAATTACCTCTGCGGCTCCCCCAGCAGAGGTTCGTTTTCAACAGCGACCATCTCTGGTCGCTTGTTGAAAGGAGACACTGAGCAATATATTGCTCAGCAATATATTGCTAGCAATATATCTCCCCCCCGTGTGTACGCACCCTTAAGGTGCGTACACACGGGGGCGATTTTGTCCAAAATCGCGGGAAATATGGTCGCTCAGCGACCATATTGCCCGCAATGGGAGTGTGCACCGGCGATATATCGCCGGGTGCGCGCTCCCGTTTTTGCCCCTGTGGTGATCGCTGGTCGCAGGAACATGCTCCTGCGACCAGCTGATTACCTCTGCGGCTCCCCCCAGCAGTTTCTTTTTCATTAGCGACCATCTCTGGTCGCTGATGAACAGGAGAAACTGAGCAATATATTGCTCAGCCATATATTGCTCAGCAATATATGGCTGAGCAATATATCTCCCCCGTGTGTACACAGCATTACTGTTGGTAGCTCTTGAGGACTGGAGTCGGCTACCCCAGCCTTAAGCTATATATATATATATATATATATATATATATATATATATATGTGTGTATATATATATATATATATATATATATATATATATATATATGTGTGTGTATATATATATATAATATAATACTTATGCCCCAGCTGCTGAGAGGCATGCATGTCATACTTCTGTGAGTGGGTTCTTCTCATGTGCTAAACACGCCCATAACATGCCGTGGTCACAACCCCCCCCCCCCCATGGGGGCCCCTGGAAGTTGATGTACCGGGGCCCAGGATTTCTCTTGGCAGCCCTGCTCAAATGTACGCCAGTTGTCGTTGGCAGAGGCCCGATCCGTCCGTGCACGGTGGTGTACACTCAAATGTACGCCACTCCCCCCTTGCCGTTGTCTGAGACCGTCCGTGTGCGGCTGTTCTGTGGGCGGACTCACACTCACCGCAAGAGTGCGGAAAATGCTTGGTGTGCACGTCTGTGCGCATGTTTCACCGATCCGATCAGAATAAGGCCCATAGTTGTAATGTTGTAATAGCCAAAACGCATCCATACAGCATTATTGCAGGCATTTTTTTTTACAAATAGACTTTTTATCAAATTTATAATATTGTATAAAAGAACAAGATATTGGCCACAACTAATTGCTCAACATGACCCATGTGTGTCCCAGGGGAAAAAAAGTGTTATGATGCATGCTGGTAAGAAATTCTGTCCATGCAAGATTTGTAACAGCTGTCCACCATTTTGTTTGCAGATCATCCATCCTGAAGTGCCCACGCACCACACACAGGCCGACGCATATGTCCTAATGCAGAGGCTGCAGGTAAGCAAAATGAATACAAAACAATTACACATACTTACTGTATGTGTAATTGTTTTGTATTTATCATAATTTTCTGCGCATCTCTGATCAAAACTCAGCATATCTCCAGCAGTGTATACTGCTGCACATGTGTATAATACTGGCATGTACCCTGTGGCTCATATATTGTGTGCTAATCTGGCTCCGGCACTTGCCAGGGACTCCTCAGCCATTTACCACACCACATGTCCCTGCTCGCTATATGCCTCCCGGATCAATGGATGTCTTCTCTACCTGGCAGGACCCCTGTAAGAGAAGCCCAAATGATTGTTTACATTCGTTGCTCCTCCCATATGCTGGGAGTTAAGGTACCCATACACTAGTAAGATTTACCTTCAGATCTGGCTGGTTGGAACAAAAACGTGGTAATATCTGAATGACAGGTTTTGGCAGTTTTCCAGCATTTCCAAGCAAATGATCACTGTCATTTGCTCTCATCCATAACCATGTTTTTGTTTCAACCAGCCAGATCGGAAGATAAATCTGCGTGTGTATGGCCACCTTTAGTCTCGCCCACCAGCCAATAAATAGCATCCTTTGGCTACTTCACCTGCAAATGCAGAAAAAAAAACATAACTATTTCTGGGAACTAGCAAATGGTACTGTGTGAAGGAAAAACTTATGAAGTAGATAATATGCTGATTATTTTCTTCAGTCTGTATTTTGACCCTTTACAGATAATAAAACATACTTCCTGGTCATACCTCTCACAGTATAATGATAATGCTTCATTAGCAGTATCATTACATTACATATAATAAAATATCAGGACCTTTACTTTGAACGTCATACTGATCAGGGCCAACCTGTTATCTGCCAGCATTGGAATACGCCACTAGAACATTCTGTCCATGATCAGCACACTTCATTTCTGCTCCAAAGCGAGTTGTTCCTCAGCTAACATCTCCTGTAGTTATATTCCTTTCCACTGCCTTTTGTGGGGCACCCTTGGGATCAGTGTCAACAGAAAAGCCTGGTCTTGTGTGCAGTGGAGACAGTGCCAAAACCAGGTCTGGAATACTAGGTTAGACCTGGAATTTTGATGGAAAAGTGTTATCAGTCCTAAGATACAGGTTTTAAGGATAGCACAAGTAACTTATACCTCGTTTCTACTAAAATTCTGGGCCCAACCCAGTAGGAATCCATGTCACAGCCGTTTCTACCATGGCTCCAACTCAGGTCATTCCTGGGTCAGCCTCTTTCACACTGCATACGTTGGCAACTATGAGCCAAGCAATGCTTTTAATGGTATTAACTTGGGAGGACCCAGGTCATACATTTATACTGCCCCACTATACGAACCTTCCCCGTTCCAACCCTGCCTGTTACCTGACTCAGGAATCCAGTGTTATTTAAGAGGTCCTTTTTCAAGGGGTAGCAACCTGGGTTATCCTGGCAATACCCTGGGTAATTGTGGCAGTGGAATAGGGGTAATTAATAACCAGGTTTAAATGATAGCCTTTAAACCTGGACCCAATGGGCAGGATAATAATAATTATCAATATTTTTTTTTTATTTCCTCTGAATTTAAATTTCACAATGCTTTCCAAACCATTCATAGAACTTGAGCTCGCAAACTCAGATTTTGAAGTCAATACTTTAGACAAGAGCTTTATAATTCTAACTAGAGGGGGTTATTCAGACCTGACGGCCGATAATAGAACAACTGCACATACATAAGGCTCATAGTACGCATGCATGAGGCCATCCTGCAATGAAATACAGCACATTTTTACTCACTAGCCGTATGCACGTTGACAGTCCATTTTCTTGGAGTAGAAGGAAAATGCACTTGTGCCTGCAATGTCCATTGAGTTAAACCTACTTAATGTCTGTGCCTAAATGAGTCATTTTATGCTAGACATCCACTGGTTTGTTGCCCACTTATCGCTGACCGTTCCCCCTAAGGTGCACTACCTTGCGTAACTGAATATTTTTCTCCGCTAGATACTGTTGACCTAATATTGAGGTGAAATGGAACTGCGGAGGATATATTTATTTATTTAATTACTGTATATGTCTCATTCATTTGATATTATACATTTTATGACCCTAGTTTCTTACTTATTGTAGTATGCATTCGGTTGACGTAAAAATCACTCCACAACTGATACATTGGGCATTCATGCAGAATCCATTCATTTTTATTGCTGATAATGTTTCCCATCTGTCACGCAATCTGCTAGGTGTAGTACAAAATGTCCATATTCTGAATGCTGGCACCAGAATGTCAACATGGACAATCAGAATCTTGATGGGAATGGGTCATAGGGTCGATAGAATGGTATACGGTCATTAGGTCTACACCAACTAGGTCAACAAGCATTGGGTCGACACCACTAGGTCAACATGCAACAAGGTCGACATGGGTCAAGGTCGACATGGGTCTAGGTCAACAGTCAAAAGGTCGACATGGGGTTTTTCACTGTTTTTTGAGCTGACATGTGCTGACAGACGGTATTTCATGCCATCCACTAGGGCGTAGTGTGAGAATAAAATAGTGTGCCGAGCATAGCGAGGCACCATGCCCAAAGCATAGCAAGTGATGCGAGGTGATGCGGTTGACTTGAAACTGTGTCCATGTTGACTGCGTCGACATTCGGGTAAAAAAAACTGTGAAAAACCCCATGTTAACATTTTGACTGTCGACCTTGCCCATGTCGACCTAATGTCCTATCGACCTTGACCCATGTCGACCTTGACCCATGACAACCTTAACCCATGTCGACCTTGCTGCATGTCAACCTAGTGGTGTCGACCCCAATGCTTGTCGACCTAGTTGGTGTAGGCCAAACAATCCCAAACCAATAGAACTAAGGTTGACATGGTCATTAGGTCAACATGGAAAAGGTTGACATTAGTTTTTCATGTTATTGGGATGTCTATGTCGTCATGGACACCGTATAAGTGTACCGCGTCCCCTTGCATGGCTCACTTCACTTGGCACACTATTATATTGTCACTCTATGCCCACTTGCATAGTAAAGAATGAAAAAACACCTTTAGAAAAAAAACATTAAAAACTTTTTCACGTCAACCTTTTCCATGTCGACCTAATGCGTGTGTCGACCTAATGACAATGTCGAGCTTATGTGTGTTGACCTATTTTATGTGTCAATCTAGTGACTGTTGATCTAACTTCACCACTATCTGTGCGGTATAATTCCATGTGTGCTGTATCAGGTCAGGGATGCCCACATGTGTGATGCATAATTCCTGGGGTGAGCCAAGTGTGTCATATAATTCATGGGTTGCTGCAAAGTCTGCTGTATAATTCATGGGGTGATGCTAAGTGTGCCGTATCAGTCCAGGGGTGAGCCAAGTGTGCTGTATAATTTATGGTGTGCTGCTAAGTCTGCTGTATCAATCCAGGGGTGCTGCCATTTTTTTATTAAAAGAATAACTCTTTTTACTGCAGGAGTGTCACTATGGAGGTTATTCTGGTCGGTGCGTACATTTCCGAAATCTTTCGGAGCGGGCCGCACGCCACGCTGTGCGGACATCGTCCGAAGAAACGCCCACCGGACCTCCGCATACGGATGAAATCACACTGGAAGAACAGGGCGTGTTTACGGACGACATCCAAACCTTACGTGTGCGGTGGAAACACACATATTCTGCACGGTCTTACAGCGTATGCACGTATGCAACCTGTCCACAGGACAGGTTGACACACACAAGGAGATTAGAGGACTTTTTGTGTTTGGGTCCCGCACAGGAGACTCCACTATATAGACTTTAACTGTCAGAAGTTTTAGGTAAGTGGAGTAGCAATTTGAGATAGATCCAAATCCTGTTTCAAGTTTACAAAGGTGTCCCTTCTTGAAGAAAAAGGGGGATCCTTTGGTATTTAAAGGTTGGAGGTGCACCCCAGAGTCAGTGGTAAATATATGTTAAAAAACATGGAGGAAAAGAAGACTCTTTTTGGGGGCACTCTTAGGAAGTCATTTGCATAAATTTATATGCAAACAGAAAATACCCATATACTACCGAGGTTTGTGGAAAAAGTTAGTGTTGTTTGAATACTTTAAAACTTAGCTTTTATTTTTATTACTTTTAATATAAGCGGTAATTCACATAATATATAACAATAAATTTTAAAAGATGCATTGTAGCCCATATGTCATTGTGACAGCACGAACAGAGCTCTTCATTTAGAACTTAAGTTAATGAGAGAATTTATTTTATGTCGTTAGAGCTAATCAGTATCACGACCACCGTGTTCACTTAAGAAGTTTCAATGGTACAAAACTAATGCAAAAATCCTGTGCCAAATGAGACAAGTCATGCTATTTGTATCACCGGCTATAAGTGCGGTACGTTTGCATTATAAAGGGCCTTATTTTGGTTCATTCTTTCTGACAAAATCCTTCTTAGAGGGACAAAACCATGTGCACTGCAGGGGGGCAGATGTAACATGTGCAGAGTGAATTAGATTTGGGTGAGTAATTTTGTTTCTGTGCAGGGAAAATACTGACTGCTTTATTTTTACACTGCAATATAGATCTCACTTTGAAGTAAAACCCCACCCAAATCTAATTCTCTCTGCACATGTTACATCTGCCCCACCTGCAGTGCACATGGTTTTGCCCATCTAAGAAGGATTTTGTCAGAAAGAATGAACCAAAATAAGGCCCAAAGAGAGGTAAAGTTTAAGAAAGAAAATCAGTTTGTCGGTGTCTATATCTCACCCAAATTTCTATATTCTCACCATCATACATTCAGAGGATGGCTGGTAAGAGAATTGGGGAGAGCCTCCGCAAATGAAAAAGAGAGAGTGAGAGATCTGGCCACAGTATCTCCTGCTGCTCATTAATTCTAAACGTGCACTCACTGTTGCTAAATTTTAGTATAGCAGTACAGATACACGGACGATCTTATGAGTGAGAGAGAATTAATTGTCCTTGAGTAGGAAAATTTTAGAGTGATATATCAAGATCGGAGAGAGATAAAGACCGGGATCAGACACCGTCAGTGCAAACTGGTAGGCAAATACGGTGTGCAAAAAGAAAACAAGTGCTATTGCTCTAAGAAATACCGCAGGGACGCGGTCTGAAGCCTCTCGGCTTAAAAATAGTAGAAGTGGAATAGTTACGTCTCCAGAGAATCAGCGGGTCAGTGGGAGCCGGTGGTTGTAAGTTCGTGCTTGTAGTGGATTCTGCTACAGCATCAGTACGAGTAGGAAGACGCGTTTCGCCCCTCCCCCGAGGCTTGTTCCAGTGATCCAGTGAGCAGCAGAAAGCACTTTCTGGCCGATCTCCTACTATCTTTCCAATACGGAGGCTCTCCCTGGTTCTCTCATCCACCATCCTACAAACCTGTGATGGTAGGACAGTAGAAATTGGGTGAGATATAGACACCGTTGAACTAATTGACTTTATCTCTCTCCGATCTTGATATATCACTCTAAAAATTTCCTACTCAAGGACAATTAATTCTCTCTCACTTATAAGATCGTCCGTGTATCTGTACTGCAATACTAAAATTTAGCAACAGTGAGTGCACGTTTCGAATTAATGAGCAGCAGAAGATACTGTGGCCAGATCTCTCACTCTCTCTTTTTCATTTGCGGGGGCTCTCCCCAATTCTCTTACCAGCCATCCTTTGAATGTATGATGGTGAGAATATAGAAATTTGGGTGAGATATAGACACCGACAAACTGATTTTCTTTCTTAAACTTTACCTCTCTTTATAATGCAAACGTACCGCTCTTATAGCCGGTGATACAAATAGCGTGACTTGTCTCATTTGGCACAGGATTTTTGCATTAGTTTTGTACCATTGAAACTTCTTAAGTGAACACGGTGGTCGTGATACTGATTAGCTCTAACGACATAAAATAAATTCTCTCATTAACTTAAGTTCTGAATGAAGAGCTCTGTTCGTGCTGTCACAATGACATATGGGCTACAATGCATCTTTTAAAATTTATTGTTATATATTATGTGAATTACCGCTTATATTAAAAGTAATAAAAAGTGCTGTATTGCAATAGAGGAGGTCCGGGGGGTGAGCAACATGGATAGCGAGGTCCCAGCAGAAGTCTTTGCTGCTTTTGTTGAAGGTAATTATTTGGCATGGCATAAGTAGTTGGTACTAATTTTCTTGGAATGTGTTGTAATTGTAATTTTCTCTTTCACCAGCATCCCCGCCGTTTGGTCATGCAAGTCTTCAGGAGGTGGAGGAGTCTGTGCCACCTGCCACCAGTGGCAGCCATGTGCAGCAGCAGCAGGCAACGGCCGAAACGGATTACGACAGGTGGGTGCAGATGCTTGGGCAGATTAACCAGCAGGGAGAGTTAGCATCAGAGCAGATGCGTAGGACCGAGGAGGTCATGCAGGGTTTGGTCAGCACCCAGCGGGCAATAGCTGGGAGCCACCAGGCTATTGCTGAGGCCCAGCAGGCCATGGCTGGCACCCAGCAGTCCATAGCTGCAAGCCTGCAGGTGCTGGCAGATCAAGCCCTGCGCCACAATGACCTCCTCCTCCACCATAATGAGCTTATGGTGGAGCTAGTTTCCAGCAATAGGGCCCTATTGTCATCCGTTTCTGGTGCATTTCCACCAGCACTCCCTGCTGGCAGAGGGGGAACACCATCCCCCCCTTCACCAGCATCTGCTCCACCTGGGCCACCATCCCAACGTGGCCGTGGCCGAAGAGCTGCTGCATGTGGCAAGGAGCCTACCAGGCCCAAACGTGCCAGAAAATGAACTTGTGTCCGCATTAATCTCCACCATTATGTCTTCCCAAATCTTTCATTTAGCTGTGTGTGTCAGCTTCCTGTGTCCAATTCCGTGCCGAGGGTACCCACATTTGCCCTCGGTTCGAATGTCTTGTTTGGTTCCTCTGTTGCCCTCTTTCGGCTACCATTACTGTCTGCTGTACTTGAAGTGTTGGTGCTATACTTTTGTTGTGAAGCCACCTGATGTGTTCCTAATGATTCTGCTGTGGCTATGTATGTCAAAAATACATTGTTTTATTTTGATTTATTTTTGTACATTCCTGGTATGGTACCTTTTAATTTGTTGCATGTGTCCAAAAACATGCTTTTTCCATTTTCTGTTTGACGTTATTGTAATAAATTTATATTTTGATCCCCAAATGTGTGGTTTAATTGGTAAATGTAGAAGTGACATGTATATTTATATTAGTGATAGTAAGTTCTGTCCATTGGTTGCAGTGTAAATGTGTGTCAAAACTGCAGCATATATTTGTGTGTTTAGTAATGGTCCATTTAAGCTGCAATGGTTCCAATTGAAGCAATGAGAAGAGTGTAATTAATGAGTAATGAGTAAAGGAGTGGATTGTATTGTGTTCAGCTGACATTGGTTGAGGTGCGCCCGTACTGATTGGGCGTTCCGATTGCCTAGCGCATGACCGAGTGGTGTCCGCAAAGAAATACTTGCTTATGGACACCGCATATTTCTTGCCTTTTGGTTCGTGTGCATTCGGTGTGCTGTCCGAATGCACGCCTACCAGAATTAGTGCACTCCCTCGTGCACGCCCATGTTTACGCCCAGTTTAGCCCACTTTGAAACTACGCCCCTGTGTAGTTCCGAATGACGCCCATAATCCGCCCATATTTCATGAGTGAATGCGGTGCACTTTTCTGTACGGTATTAGTGCGAACAAGTACGGAGACCATGCGTGGCACATGCGCATAGTGTTGCCCACGCATGCGCAGACGGCTAAAAAACGCCATCCGAAAGAATTCAGGAAAGTACGCATCGACCAGAATAAGGCCCCATGTGTGCCGTATAATTCCATGTGTGCTGTGTCAGTCCAGGGGTTCCACCAACTGTGCCGTATAATACCATGTGTGCGTTCATGTGTGCTGTATCAGGACAGGGGTGCCACCATCTGTGCCATATAATTCCTGGGGTGACCCAAGTCTGCCGTATAATTCATGGTGTGCTGCCAAGTGTGCTCTATTAGTCCTGGGGTGATGCTAAGTGTTCCATATCAGTCCAAGGGTGTGCCAAGTCTGCCAAATAATTCCTAGGGTGAGCCAAGTCTGCCATATAATTCATGGGGTGCTGCCAAGTGTGCTCTATTTGTCCAGGGATGATGCTAAGCGTTCCATATCAGTCCAGGGGTGATGCTAAGTGTGCCATATCAATCCAGGGGTGCTATTAAGTGTGCCGTATCAGTCTACTGTTGTGTCGCTTATCATATTTATCCAACTATTCTGTGCAACCTTTTGGCCTATAAACAATATTGTGAGGTGTGAGGTATTCAGAATAGACTGGAAATAAGTGGAGGTGAATGCTATTGGGGTTAATAATAGCGTAGGAGAAAAAAAAACACCTAAATTCTGTGATATTAGTGTTTGTTTATGCTTTTTTTTTTTTTTTAAATCAGAACCCAAAACCCAAAAACCAAAACGTTGAGGGAGTGTTTTGGCAAAACCCAGTAGAACCCAAAACCTGAAGGTAATCAGAACTGAAAACCCAAAATGAGAAAAGTGGCCGATGCACATCCCTGATAATAATATACAATAACAATGAATCGTTTTAAAATAAGATATATCACTTGAGTTGTAATCTCATAGACATATTCCCTTAATAGGGGATTGGTATTTTGAGCTGACAGGTGTAATATAAAATGACCATCCAATTCTTCTGGTGTGATTGTGTCCAGATATTTGTGACTTTGTTAGTTCTGAGTTGCCCTATATTTTCAAGGGCTCAGGACTCCCATTCGATGATCTTCCTTTTTATCCTGGATTGAATTAGGGACAATGCAGATATCCCATAAGATTTTGTATCCAGATGTTTATAAGGGACGTCAGAGGGATGATAAACTGGTCACTTTTCAATGGATGTCAGCAGATTGGAATAGCTCAACGCGTTTCCCCGGAATATGCACCTCCGGCTTCCTCAGGAGCAAGTGTAATAATGATGCAGCCAGTCCTTGGTTTTATACCCGAGCTGCTAATTATCTCAACCATGTGAACACACTAAGCACAATCTACTTAAAAAGTATAGAGAACCATATTGTCACGATCCGAGTACTCAGACAGGCCATCTTACCGGCTAAGTGCCTCCGCAGGCTCAGCTTGCGGTTCAGATGTCATCCCTGCCGGCGTCCTGCCTGCCGTGCGCCATCATCGCTGCCATCCTCCAGTCCTCTCAGCGCTGCTGAGTCCGCGGCTGCGCGGCGCACCGCTCTCCTGACCCACAGTGACAGTACCCAGTGCACGGCAATCCATCTGTCTGCCGCCATTGCTTCCAGCCACAAGCATGGCGTGCACAAACACTCTTTCCCGCCATAGCAGACATGGGGGCTGCCATGTTTTTCCCAGTCACATGTTTGCTCTGTCCAATCCTGTTGGTTCTGATCTCCCTGTCATACCTGCCCGGCCAATCCTGGCCACCCAGTGGGTATAAGTATGCAGGGAGCTCTCAGAACCATTGCTAGTGCTTCAGTTGTCTCCAGTGTGTGTTCAGCTGTCCTTGTCTCCGTGCAAGTTTATTCCTGCTGGTGTTGTTTCTCCTATGCTGCAGTGTACTCCAGGCATTCCATCTCCTGTGAAGTTCCAGGTTATTCCATCTCCTGTGATCCTGCTACTACAGCCCAGCACTCAAGCCTAGCTCCGGGACTCTGGTCCTTCCGATGTTCCATCATCGCTCACCATTGATGTTCCATCATCGCTAAGTCCGATATTCCGGATCTCCTACTTCCAGTTTCGGTCCGTCATTCTGGACCCACAGTCTTCACTCCATATCCGATATTCCGGATCCGATGTTCCACCATCGATACCACATCATCATCCAGCTGTAAAGTATCGCTATCTACATTGACTGTACTATATCATCTGCATACTTTACTGCCTGTGTATTACAACCATCTGCTAATAAAACTCGGTTGTATTTTACCACTGACTGTTCATTGGCTTCGGGTGCACTGTCACGCATCATATGTGTAAGGGTCCTCTCCAACCTCCCCGGTTCAGGTACCGGTCCAGGTCCCCACCAGAGGTCTCAGTCTCATCGACTCAGACCCCTGGTGTGACGGTAAGCACTAGCCTAATGGATCCAGCCGCAAGCCAAGCATCACCATCCAGCCCTGTACAGCAACTGGCTGTTCGCTTGGATCAGCAAGAGGCTGCGCAGAGCCAAGTGATTCATTGTCTCCAAGATCTGTCTTCCCGGCTGGATAAACTACAGACCACTCTCAGTGGCCCTGAGCCTGTCAGTGAACTTCCAAGTCCAGTTCATCCTCCTGTATTGGCTGCTGCACCTCGCCTTCATCTGTCTGTCCCCACTAAGTATGATGGGAACCCCAAGACCTGCAGAGGTTTTCTCAATCAGTGTGAGATTCACTTCGAGCTGCAACCCAGTAACTTCCCTACTGAAAGGGTCAAGATCGCCTACATCATCTCCCTCCTGTGTGGAGCAGCGTTAGAATGGGCGTCCCCATTATGGGAAAAATCTGATGCCATCTTGTCTAACTACAAGAACTTTGTGTCAACATTCCGGCGCATCTTCGATGATCCTGGGCGATCAGCATCTGCCTCCACTGAACTCCTCCGTCTCAGACAGGGATCCCGCTCCGTCGGGCAATTTCTGGTCCAATTCCAGATTCTGGCGTCTGAACTCTCCTGGTGTGATGGGGCCTTATACGCAGCTTTCTGGCATGGTCTATCCGACCGTATTAAGGATGAACTCGCTACCAGAGACTTACCATCAGGTCTAGATGACCTTATATCATTATGCATGTAGACCTACGCTTCCGTGAAAGGGCTGTAGAACGTCACAAGAGCGCTCCAGTTAAAGTGTCAACCCCTCCGCCTTCTTTACCTGCTGCTCCAGTGGCTCATTCCAAAGAAGAACCAATGGAGATAAATCGCTTCCCTTTGTCTCCAGGAGAACGTCGACGTCGTCGATTGGCACAGCTCTGTCTGTATTGTGCCGACCCTGCACATCAAATCTCTGCATGCCCAAAGCGTCAGGAAAACTCCTCCTCCTAGCCCGTCAAGGAGAGGGTAGGCTAGGAGTAATTAAGTCCTCTCCATCAGCAACTGATTGTGTACTTCCAGTTTCCCTACAAGTTGGTCAGCATTTCAAGACTGTCTCGGTGCCGCTGGCAACTTCGTAACTGCCGAACTGGTTCGCAAGTGGGGGTTGCCCACTGAAAGTCTTTCCAAGACTGTCTTCCTTACTGCCGTGGATGGCAGTAGGATTCCTGATGCGACAGTCTCCCGCTGGACTTTGCCACTTACAGTTAGAGTGGGAGTTCTGCACACTGAACTCTTGTCCTTCCTGGTACAACCCCGAGCCACTCATGCTCTGGTTCTGGGTTTTCCCTGGCTCCGTCTTCATAATCCTCGCCTTGATTGGAAGACATCCGAAATCCTTTCCTGGGATCCTTCCTGCTCCGGTACCTGTCTCCAAAAGGTACTCCCAGCTCGTCATTCTTCAGCCGATGCAGCAGACCTTCTTCCCTACAGAGTGTACTCAGATGTATTCAGCAAGTCTGGCGCTGATATTCTACCTCCTCACAGACCGTGGGATTGCCCTATCGACCTTATCCCAGGCAAAGAACCACCAAGAGGTAGAACCTATCCCCTCTCTCTTCCAGAGACTCAGGCCATGACCGATTACATCAATGAAAATCTGGCAAAGGGATTCATCCGTCCTTCAACTTCTCCTGCTGGCGCAGGATTCTTCTTCGTAAAGAAGAAGGACAGAGGCCTACGTCCCTGCATTGATTATCGCGGCCTCAATGACATCACTGTAAAGAACAGATATCCGTTGCCCCTCATTACCGAGCTGTTTGACCGTGTCAGCGGTGCAACCATCTTCACGAAACTCGACCTGAGGGGCGCATATAATCTCATCTGCATACGAGAGGGCGACGAGTGGAAGACGGCGTTTAACACCAGAGACGGCCACTATGAGTACCTCGTCATTCCCTTCGGGCTCAGCAATGCCCCAGCCGTGTTCCAGCACTATGTCAACGAGATTTTTCGGGACATTCTGTATCGACATGTAGTCGTATATCTCGATGACATTTTAATCTACGCCAATAAAATCGAAGAACATCGTTATTGGGTCAAAGAGGTCCTGTCCCGGCTGCGAGCTAATCATCTCTACTGCAAACTGGAGCAGTGTGTCTTCGAGGTGAAGTCTATACCCTTCCTAGGGTACATTGTCTCTGGTTCTGGTCTACAAATGGACCCAGGAAAACTGCAGGCCATTTAAGATTGGCCAATTCCCTCTTCGCTGAAAGGTATTCAACGTTTCCTGGGTTTTGCCAATTATTACAGAAAATTCATCCGTAACTTCTCTTCTATTGTGGCACCCATCACTGCCCTGACAAGAAAAGGGTCCAATCCAGCGAAGTGGCCAGCAGAAGTCATCGAAGCCTTCCATCTGTTAAAGCAGAGGTTGACTTCAGCTCCTGTGTTAAGACAACCTGACACCACCTTGCCCTTTATTCTCGAGGTCGACGCCTCCTCCGTGGGCGTTAGGGCAGTTCTCTCGCAGAAAGCGCCCGATGGACGTCTTCATCCCTGTGGGTTTTACTCTCGTAAGTTCCTACCTGCAGAGTGTAACTATGCCATCGGCGATCAAGAGCTCTTCGCCATCAAATTGGCATTAGAAGAATGGAGATATCTTCTAGAGGGCGCTGTCCATGAGATCACAATTATCACAGATCACAAGAATCTTCTGTATCTCAAGTCTGCTCAATGTTTAAACCCCCGTCAAGCCAGATGGACACTTTTATTTTCCAGGTTCCGTTTCAAGCTGTCATTCTGTCCAGGGACACAAAATCGAAAAGCTGATGCCCTTTCCCGCTCATGGGAGCAAGATAGTGAGTCAAAGTCCACGAGTCAACATTTTATTATTGATCCAGTGGCCTTCTCCGCAACGGGAGTTTCAAATCTCACGCCCCCTACAGGGAAAAGGTATGTAAAGCCAGCCCTAAGGAAGAAGCTGCTTTGTTGGGCGCATTCTTTAAAATTTGCTGGCCATGCAGGCATTCAGAAAACTTACGAGTTTATCACCAGGTCCTACTGGTGGCCGTCCCTTAAACAGGATGTACAGGACTTTGTCTCTTCTTGTGCTAAATGTGCCCAGCACAAGACCAGCCGTCAGTCTCCTCCTGGGCAATTGATGCCACTGTCAGTGCCACATCGTCCTTGGACGCACATATCTATGGACTTTGTAACTGATCTTCCAGAGTCTGACAAGTTCACTACCATCTGGGTGATTGTTGACCGGTTTACCAAGATGGCTCACTTCGTTCCCCTCACCGGCCTTCCGTCAGCTTCCAAGCTGTCCCAGCTTTTCATTAAAGAGATATTCAAGCTTCATGGTCTGCCTCTTGAAATCATCTCCGATAGAGGGGTCCAATTCGTAGCCAAATTCTGGCGAAGCCTTTGCTCCCTGCTTCAAATCAAGCTAAAGTTCTCCACAGCCTATCACCCTCAAACAAATGGCCAAACAGAGAGGGTGAATCAGGATCTTGAAGCATTCCTCCGCACATATGTCTCTTCCTCCCAAGATGACTGGGCTCAACTTCTTCCGTGGGCAGAATTCTGCCACAATAACCAGTATCACTCTTCATCAAATGTCACTCCATTTCTTGCCAACTATGGGTTCCATCCTCGAGTTCCTGACTTCACTCTGCAACCTGTGTCCTCTGTTCCAGCGGTCGACACGACCATCCGGCAATTCATCAAATCCTGGAAGCTCATTCGTTCTTCACTCCTGAAGGCTTCAAGCAGGTACAAAAAATTTGCCGACAGGAAACGCAGAGCTGTGCCAGCCCTCCGTCCAGGAGATCGTGTCTGGTTGTCAACCAAGAATCTTCGATTGAGAGTGCCATCTATGAAGTTCGCTCCCCGATATATTGGTCCATTTCCAGTTGAGCGAGTCGTCAACCCTGTGGCCTACAAACTCAAGTTGCCGCCTTATTTGAAAGTGCCAGCTACATTCCATATTTCGCTGCTCAAGCCGCTGGTCCTGAATCGCTTTCATTCCAAGCTCCCCAAGGCACCTAAAGTTTGCACCCAGCATGGAACAGAATATGAGGTCAGTAAAATCTTGGACTTTCGCATCCGATATGGTCGTCTGCAATATCTGATCGATTGGAAGGGCTACGGCCCCGAAGAGCGATCATGGACCAATGCCATCGATGTCCATGCTCCCAGACTCATCCGGGCGTTCCACTCCAAGTTTCCCCGCAAGCCTAAAAGGTGTCCTGGGGCCACCCTTAAAGGCGGGGTGCTGTCACGATCCGAGTACTCAGACAGGCCATCTTACCGGCTAAGTGCCTCCTGCCGGCGTCCTGCCTGCCGTGCGCCATCATCGCTGCCATCCTCCAGTCCTCTCAGCGCTGCTGAGTCCGCGGCTGCGCGGCGCACCGCTCTCCTGACCCACAGTGACAGTACCCAGTGCACGGCAAACCGGCTGTCCGCCGCCATTGCTCCCAGCCACAAGCATGGCGTGCACAAACACTCTTTCCCGCCATAGCAGACATGGGGGCTGCCATGTTTTTCCCAGTCACATGTTTGCTCTGTCCAATCCTGTTGGTTCTGATCTCCCTGTCATACCTGCCCGGCCAATCCTGGCCACCCAGTGGGTATAAGTATGCAGGGAGCTCTCAGAACCATTGCTAGTGCTTCAGTTGTCTCCAGTGTGTGTTCAGCTGTCCTTGTCTCCGTGCAAGTGTATTCCTGCTGGTGTTGTTTCTCCTATGCTGCAGTGTACTCCAGGCATTCCATCTCCTGTGAAGTTCCAGGTTATTCCATCTCCTGCGATCCTGCTTCTACAGCCCAGCACTCAAGCCTAGCTCCGGGACTCTGGTCCTTCCGATGTTCCATCATCGCTCACCATCGATGTTCCATCATCGCTAAGTCCGATATTCCGGATCTCCTACTTCCAGTTTCCGTCCGTCATTCCGGACCCACAGTCTTCACTCCATATCCGATATTCCGGATCCGATGTTCCACCATCGATACCACATCATCATCCAGCTGTAAAGTATCGCTATCTACATAGACTGTACTATATCATCTGCATACTTTACTGCCTGTGTATTACAACCATCTGCTAATAAAACTCGGTTGTATTTTACCACTGACTGTTCATTGGCTTCGGGTGCGCTGTCACGCATCATATGCGTAAGGGTCCTCTCCAACCTCCCTGGTTCAGGTACCGGTCCAGGTCCCCACCAGAGGTCTCAGTCTCGTCGACTCAGACCCCTGGTGTGACACGTATAAAATATGACAAATATGACATTTATATTTGGATAGGAGGCAATAATCGTTTGGATAGGTATATTTTGACTTTTATAAACAAGATTTTAGATTCCAGATATATGAGCCAGAATCACGTGACCCGGAAGTGTGGACTGGGTTTGCAAAACATATTAAAAAACACCTAATAATGCATAAACATAAATTTGAAAATAATATGTGTGACTCAGTTTCGGACACGTTTACTTAGCTGACGCCCCCGTCAGCCACCGATTGCCGGTATCAGCGGCGATGACGGGGAGCGCCCTCCAAGGTCCCCCTGGCCGCGTCTGCACCTTGAAAAAAGGGGCTTGTCCCCGAAACTTTGGTAACTTTAATACACCAGTTTGTAAAATCCTGCTGAATTCCGCAGACAGCATCTCAGAATTGCTGCAGTTTCACAGTGTGGAATGGTACACAGTACCTAGCAGACGTTGGAGGGGTTACGCTCTCTCCAGCTCCAGAGTCACGCTGATGCTAGGCCACTTGTACTTGTAGTATGACCGGCACTGTGAAGAAGCAATTAACTTGGTCCGGTGCCGCACATCCAAATACAAATGTATAGGACAAATAAACAGCAGGCAGGTGCGGCGCTCAGGACGGCTTGTAAAAAGAAGTAAACAGACACAGGCTTCTGCGTATCAATGTTTCATTTCTATACAAGAAGTTTTGTCAGGATAACAGTACGACCATATACAGATGTAGCCCTCTTCATCCTTGCGACACCCCCTGATGAAGCCCGTACCTGTGACGAAACGAGTTGGGCGTGGCTAACATTATCCTGACGTGGTGACGTCTATGCTGGACTGTGTCGATCTGTTGGAATTCCTCGATTGGCGGCTGCATGGTTCGTGTCCCACCGGTGACTGATCATCGCATGAGCGTCTGTTTCATCTGTGCATATCCTACAGTACCGCCCGGTGTCTCCTATGGTAAACTGTTATTCGATAACCCCAATGTATGTCAGTATATTATAAGTAAATTGTATATTTTATTTATCACTGACTGGTGCGCTTCATTTATCTCTCTTTTACATATATATATATATATATATATATATATATATATATTTGGGAGGGTCCGCACTCGGGGTAGATCGTTGTCATAGGGGGTGCTCCAACAGATGAATGAACATCACAATGGATATAGAAGTATATGAAATGGGCACTCACCAAGGTCTTTAAATTCAGCAAATAAATTTTTATTCATGAAAAGGTAGTACATCCGACGTGACGTGACGTTTCGATCAAAAGATCGTCATCAGGAAAGTAACAACACAGGTAACAGGTATCATTTCCAACAACAGGCAACCTGGTATCCATCCATGGAGGAGATACAACTGTACAGCCTCACCGGGCCAGTTTAAATACCCTCATACCGGAAGTGATCACCAAGGTCTTTAAATTCAGCAAAAAAATTTTTATTCATGAAAAGGTAGTACATCCGACGTGACGTGACGTTTCAATCAAAAGATCGTCATCAGGAAAGTAACAACACAGGTAACAGGTATCATTTCCAACAACAGGCAACCTGGTATCCATCCATGGAGGAGATACAACTGTACAGCCTCACCGGGCCAGTTTAAATACCCTCATACCGGAAGTGATCACTTCACTTCCTGGTGTAACATCATAAACGGTACCTGATGGTACGGGGATTCAGGATTGCCAATACCCCCACCATCGGGCGCAGGAATCCGGGCTTCTGCGTCAGGTGGTGTGGGGTATTGAACAAATGCTCCTTAGATCTAATAGCATTAGTGATAGAGGAGGTGGGGGGTGAACTTACTAAGGTAAAAAGTGAAATTAAAGATTGTGAGAAAGAGTCACTGAGCATCCTAAAAAATGATAAAAATGAGGACTGGTTAGGCCGTCTGCAGGAACAGATAGAGAAGTATAAAATCGAATTAGTGGCATTTAAAAGGAAGAAATTAGAACAGGTTAACCAAGACTACCAATTGCACAGCGTCTATCGCTGGCTCGCAGGTGATGGGGCTAAAAGAAACAATCAGGGAAGATTTGGGAGAACGCAGAGAGCACCCAGATGGCAGAGGGATAACGACTCCGATAGATATAATTCCTATTCTTCATCGGATGCAGAATCTAACGATATCCTACCGCCATCTGGATTAGCATCCACCTCCACGGCTTTTTTAGATCGTGGCCTGGGCCTGAAAGATGGACCAAAGGGAAGAAAAGGCCGCACCCAAGGCGCGGTGGTTGGAAGAGGAAGAGGGCGTCCAAGGGGAAGGGGGAAGGGGGGCAGGAGTTAATTTTTAATTTATCCTCCCATGTTTTGACCCCGGCAGAAAAATCTCTTTTGTCTAAAGGTTTATCATTTATCCCTACCAACCCTTTTAATTCCTTCAATTGGTCAGTGGACCACTACAAAATTGGAAGGAAGATGAGACTAAGAGAGTACTTTGACAATCGCCCCAAAAGACCCCAAAACATACAGACTTCCCAGATCACCCCAACTTTGACTAAAAAATTTAAAAAGAACAGTCATTTTGACCCTCCCTCCAGAAATGCGAGTCTCAAGACATTCTTGAGGGTAATTGATAGGGATTGCAGGGAAACTGAAAACCAGACAAAAAAATGTTTTGATAATTTAAGTTCAAGTGAGAGACAAGCTTTGACCTCCTTAAAAAATAATGACAAACTTATAATACGAAATGCAGATAAAGGAGGGGCAGTGGTTCTGCAGGACTTTGAGACATACAATAAAGAAGTCCAGAGACAACTAGTGGACCACATGACATATCATAAAGTTGCAAAGACTCCGATGCAGATGGTAAAAAACAAGGCTGATGCCTTGATTAAATTAGGTGGTGATCAGGGATGGTTGGATGAGGACGAAATTGAATTCCTAACAGTGGCACATCCGGTTTGCCCGGTATTATATACCTTGCCAAAGGTCCACAAGACGCTTGTGGACCCACCGGGACGTCCCATTATCTCGGCCAGGGGTTCAGTTCTACAGCCCCTGGCCAAATTTCTAGATTACCATCTTCAGCCCCTGGTCAGAGACACCTCTACCTACCTAAAAGACACTGGCCATTTGCTTAAGGATTTAGACCAAATTGGTGTTTTACCAGATGATGTGGTGTTGGGCACGCTTGATGTGTGCTCGTTGTACACAATTATACCCCATATTGATGGTCTTGCTGCAGTGGGAGAGGCTTTACAAACACGCAAAAGTAAAAACCCCCCAACTGAATTTTTATTGTCACTCCTTGAATTGGTTTTGAAAGAAAATCACTTTATGTACGAAGGTAGCCATTTTGTACAGCTAGCGGGGACGGCTATGGGGTCCAATGTGGCCCCTAGCTACGCGAACTTGTACATGGACCTGTACGAGAGAACCCACATAATACCTACATATGGTGAGAACCTACTGTATTTTAAACGTTTTATTGATGACGTGATTGTTATCTGGCGTGGTGATGTGGATACATTTAATGATATGGTGACCCATTTAAATGTGATTGCGAGTCCGGTGCGTTTTACAGCTACTTGCAGTACTGTTGGGATTAATTTCCTAGATGTAACCATCTCGCAGAAAGATGGCGGACTACAATACACACTCTTCAGGAAAGAGACTGATCGCAACACATTATTGTGGGCTACAAGTCACCACCCACCAAAGCTGAAGATGAATTTACCTGTATCCCAATTCCTCCGGGTACTCCGCAATAACTCCAATGGTGAAACTGCTGAGGAACAAGTGGCGGAGTGTTTTGAGAGATTTCTTATAAGAGGATACAACAAGAAAGACGTCGAGAGATGCCTCAGGAAGGCCAGAGCCACTCACCAGACCAAACCTGATATAGATAACAAGACCGTACAGGAGCGCCTGGTACTTAATGTACATTGTGATACTAATCTGAGTACAACACAGAACTCGATACGCAAGAATTGGCATTTGATCGATACGGATCCAGCCTTCAAGAAATTGAAAGGTACTAAGCCACTATTAAGCATCACAAGAGGTCGTAACCTAAAGGACACTTTATATCGTACAAGCACAAGACACTTAGAAGTACCAGATAGCAACTGGATGACTAAGAGAAAAGGATGCTTCAAGTGTCTAGGATGCTCGACCTGCCAAGGATTGATGGTGGGTTCATTCTTCTGTCACCCACACAGTGGGAAGAAGATCTTTTTGCGCCACAGGTTACATTGCCTATTAGACCACATAATCTACTACTTGATATGTCCATGTGGATTGTCATATGTGGGAAAAACTATAAGAACTTTGCGCGAAAGAATAAGCCAACATAAATCCACCATCCGGGCTGCATTAGCTACAGGTACTACAGACAAACCAGTAGCAATGCATTTTTTGAGTGCTAAACATCAGGTTTCGAACCTCCGATATATGGTGATAGATTGGATACCCCCGTCACCAAGAGGGGGTGATCGAGGACTGACCCTCCTTAAAAAAGAGGCTTTCTGGATACACCATCTTGAAACAGTAGCACCGAAAGGGCTAAATGAAAAAAACACTCTGACCATGTTCCTGGAGGAACAATAATGTTGATAACATAATATATATCATCAGTGATTTTCTATGATTTGTGGTATTTATTATTTTTGCAATTCTCTTTAAGTATGGTTCTTGTTTATTTTTTCCTTGCCTGGGTTTGCATTATGTATTGTTTTGTAGGTAGAATAATGATATCAAACACTGGAGAGCAAATTTTTGCCAACATCGTTTGCAATGGTGATGACCGATTTTGGTAGCGATTGTATCGATAGTGGCAAATTTTAAATGTGTGGTTTATTGTTGTTTTTTAATATATATTGAGCAAAAGCTGGCTGAACGGCAATAGTATACCCTGATAAAACCATTAGCCTAATGATTTATAGTTTAAAATATATATATCAGCGTATCCCGACTTTGGAACGCAAATGGCGGCACCAGGAAGCATTTATAATATATTGAAACGCATGGGAAGCGCTGCCGATAGGCTGATATACAGCGCATCACTACAGTGATGACGCGGACCAACTTCCGGGTACGCATGGACGCGTCAATGACACGCATTACCAGGAAGAGGAAATCCATCTATGCAGATGGAACGCACGCCGCTCGCCATGTGAACGCGGCAGCATGCAGGTGCAATCCCAGCAAGATGGGTAAGTTACACCGCACCTGATGCTATTAACTTGGTCTTAGATACTTGTATATGATTGGCTAGAATTGTGTGACTCTGACCTTTGAGGCGGAGCACATTGGTATTTCAGGGGGTCTGTGACTGATTCAGTTAGCTGCTGCTCTAATGGAGTGATACACCATAAGCTGTCTTGACAAAGGGTCGCTCTATGGCCCGAAACGTCGACTGTGCTTGATGATTTTAAGTGACATGGAATAAAGTCTTGCCTTTTAACAGTGGATGAAGTCTGGTGAGTGCGCTTTTGTTGCTACAAACAACAACTTGTTTGGATATATATATATATATATATATATATATATATATATATATATATATGAAAAAAGGGGGTTTATCGGAGAGAGCTAAACTTAGTACCACCCAGTCATCAGTAAAATTATAACCACGTGATGCACCAATCACACTTCATGTAGCAGTTACCTGTCGTTTTTCCGATATAAAATGTAAAAAAAGTCTGCACAGCAAATGGTATTCTTTAAGAAAATATAAAATCAACAAAAATAAATAACGGTATTAAAAAATGAATAAGGGTATTAAAAAATAAGTGGAAGAAATGAGCAAGACAAAAATACAGTGAGAATAGGATGATTATTTTACCTACCAAAGTAAGGTGGTTTTTAGGAAACATAATATGGCCTATCCGGACCGGTTTTTCGGAACGGATACTTAGATCCCTGAATTATATGGGTCTGGAATAGAGAATGTGTAACATGGTATCCCAGGATTATAACCTAGAACTATTTACAAGTATGAATTTTGGGATAAAGGACACCTACCGTATAATACCACTTAATTGTATGCACCTTTTCGTAATATTCGGTAAGGTGTTTTCCCAGCAGGGATATTTTCTCCCAAGTGTAAAAAAAAAAACAATCTTCTAAGACAAAAATAAGATTTCATAAGGAATGGCGGTCCTATCTGAAAACATAAACCTACAGTCCTCATGATAGGAGGTGTAACAAAGTCTGATCTTAGAGGGAATCCCCCTAGAATACACCCAAAATAATACAAGGTAGAAAGTATTTGCATCATATACTAAAATTAATGAAAAACATAAATAATAATTTCATTTAAATTCCATAATACATGCAAAGTTAGAAACGTATAAGGTCCGTTTCGAAAAAAAACAATTTTTCAGAACTTTTTTATATAGTTTATATATAGAGGTAAGAGGTGCAAGAGGTGTCCAAATAACATTGTTAATTTTCCTATACACATCAGAAATACCTTACTTAGTACAATCCAATGTATATACACTATTACAAGTCTTCATTAACAAATTAACAATATGTAAACCCTACAAGTATACACTTACCACAGTGTAGTAAAATCAACGGCTCCCTCACTGGCAGAAAGTAAAAGTTCAGTGTTCTAGCTATCTCTTAAATAGGGAAGCTGACCCCGACATACTTACAAAATTTATTAAGGACTAAAAAAAGGCTTGGATGCGGAAATAAGTAATAAAAGTATAGATGGGGCTGATTATCGCCAAGTGTGGAAACTACAGAGCCGAAATGTATTTCCCAATATAGTGTAATATAAGTCTTTTCGATCTATATCTGCGGTGGAACGCACACCCACCACTGTGCTTTCCACTCGGCAGTTTCCTGTGTGCCCAGTAATTAGTGTCCACTCCGAAACTTACTTGCGCAAGCAGGTACCTATTGGAACGGGGGAACGCATAAGAGTCACATACTGTCCACTTAAAGGAATATGGGTTATAAGTGGAACTATTGGTATGTCCCCGTGAACTAGGATATGTGATTTATCAGAGGTGGAACATAACTTAATTCATTATCTGTTTAGTACTGTGCTTACACAGACTATTGTAAAATAAATTTTACGGCTGCAAAACACTGAGTTGTGAAGGGAAATGACTAATAGTTAGTCCCTAGTGTGTGATATAATAAGACTAGGATGTGAAGTGGGTGAATTCTGTTTTTACAATAAGTGTGTGTGTGTGGGGGGGGGGGTAATCTTCCCTAACCTGTGTGATGATTAATACTTTACTATACTGGTACCAGGGTGAAAGATTAACCCTCATGGGATACCAAAAGGTATATAAAGTGGAAGCGATGGGGAGAAATAATAATCACCGCTTTATTAGGTGTGGATAACACCCTGTGTATATGCTGATTGTTATTATTAGGGGTTACTTATATTAGAGATAATGCTGGGGAGTGGCTATGATATATATAAATAGACAAGTGGTGGGAGAATGGTTGTGCAAGGGAATGACTATAGTGGGCAGATAAGTGGAGAAAATAATAATAAGAAGATCCTGGGAATGTGAGTGGAGTTCCTAGTGGGGTTCCTAGGGTGAAAATCCCTGTTGTTATGTGACCTAAGGTGGTACGATATGGATGAAGATATATGTACCCTATGACTCTATTAGTGAACCCGGCTGGGAAGACAGATGTTATATGTGAATCCCTAAAAAAAAAGGAAACTAGTGGGGGTATACACTTGTCAGGTTTACATTCACAGTATCAAATCTACTTTCACAAATAAGGAAACATAGTTTATACAGTATCTTGCCTAGAATCTGCCCCTACCAGAAACAATTTACTCATGATGAATATATCAATAGAGAGCAGAATTAATCAAGAGGTTGAAAAGTTGATATCAATCACTAAAGGAATGAAACTATATCTATATACTCATTTAAGCCATTTCGGATCAGGGAGTTCAACATGTAGATCCAATAACTCTCCTGCTTAGTCCATTTCAATTCCCTGTCACCTCCTCTAGGGTCCGGTCTGATGTACTCAATTACTGTGAAGGAGAAATTATTTTTTTCTACTTTGGAATCATGTTTTTCTAAAAAATGTCTGGAAAGGCTGCGTAACATGAATTTGTTTTCAATATTTCACATATGTTCTTGGATGCATATTTTTAATGGTCTTTTAGTCTTGCCCACATACAGTATATGAGGCCACATCCACATTCAATAGTGTATACAACGAAATTCGTCAGACAGGTGCAGCTTGCATTAAGTCTGTAATTTCGATGGGTTGCAATCTTATGACTGAATACGTTTTTGTCCATAAATTTACAGCAAATGCACTTGTTGCAAGGAATACAACGATTTGAAGTACTCAGAAAGGCCTTATCACTTGTTGGCTTTGTGTCATGCCTTTTAAGTTTGCTGACTTGTCTTTTTTCTATTTTATACACAGTGAAGCATTGTGCGGATCTGACTGGTCCGTGTGATGCCTTATGCTCGTCCATAGCATAAATTGGCTTCCGGGAAAGTCTGAATCCTGAGAATTTGGCAGCTTAGTAAATTTGCCGAATTCTCAGGAAGTTTTTTCTGTATGATCCAGGTCGTACCTGTTTATACTGCAGATCGGCCGTGATTGGCAGCCAGGGCCGGCACCACCACTAGGCAGCTTTAGGCATTTGCCTAGGGCGCCGGCCACTGGAGGGCGGAAAGGAGCAGGAAAGAAGTAGCCACCCGCCTATTAATCATCACAGCCGGACCGGGGCAACCACGAAAGGTAAGCTCCTCCCGCCTCCCCTCTCCATATAGCAAGTTAGGACCTAATGCCCATGGGTAGCACGCCCACCCCTGGAGCTGGAGGCGCCTCTCCCCCATGGAGCTGGGAAGACCCCCTTCTCCTGGAGCAGGCTTGGCCCCCTGCCCCTGGAGCTGGGTAGCAGCTGTGAGTATAGTCCCCCGTGGAGCAGGTCATGTCACTACCCCCCCCACATGCGCGTGTGTGTACCCCCCATGCGCGTGTACCGCCCGTGCGGGGGGTACCGATGTTTAGTGCTATGAAACTACTTTTTTTTACCTTCTTCTGTTTCACCTTCGGTGCTCAGCGGTAGTGCCTGTGACTCCCCTCTGCGCGGCTGAAGTTCAGAGAGGCAGCCGCTGGCAGGGAAGGGGAGCAGCTACTCTCAGGCTGTTCTCGTAAAATCTGACACAGATTTCTCTATGGTGCGAGGTAAAGGTGGCAGGGAGCTGGCTCCTGTGTGTGTGTATGTGTCCATGAGCTGGGGTATGTGCATAATGCTTTTAATGTCTGCCTATGGGGTGGGTGAATGTAATGCCTGTAATGTCTGCATTGGGGGAGGGGATGAGGGGAATCAATGTGATGCCTACCACCATGTCTTGCTGCTGGAGAGGGGGATGACTGATGCCTGGGACATCTGTCTATAGGTGGGAATACTATAATACCTGTGATGTGTGCCTTTTGGGGGGGGGGGGGGCAATGTGATGCTTACTATGTCTTCCTGTTGGGGAAGGTGTGCTGGGGAAGGATCACTTTGTCTTTGGGGGTAGGGGTTCAGGGGGACAATAAATATGATGCCTGGGATGTCTGTGTATATGTTGTTTTTTGTCTATGGGGGTTATGATGGTCTCTCTGCTGTCTATCCATTGTGGGGGTGCTATCTGACTAAGGTCAGAGGGAGTGCTGAGGGGGAATGATGGTGGCTGTGTCCTCTGTTTATGGGTGAAAGGTGTAGGTGTACATAAGTCTGTCTAGGTGTGTGTAAACAATCACACAGAGCCACGAAAATGCCATTAGTCTGTAACTAATTATTTGGAAATCCCCTTTTTAAAATCCTGCATTTGCCAGTGTGTGTGTGGGGGGTGGGGCGATGGGCAAAGGATTTGCCTAGGGTGCTAAGTTACCTTGCACCGGCCCTGTCGGCAGCCTTAGTAATTTCCCCAAATGTATCTGTGTGTGTATATAGTGAATAAAGAACATTTGCAGTTTAAGCCCTCTTCCCTCCTGTTGTCAAAGCCCACTTCTCTTCACATTTCACTCACAGCTCTCCTTTACTCCAACACTCAGTGACCATCTTCGTCTGCATACTCATCTCCATCATTGGCCTCAAGCCTCTAGTTGTATCTTGATTGGGTCCTCACTACTTACATTTAAGCTGTAATGTGTATTGAACTGTGGTGCTCTTTATTTGTACTGTATTTTTGTTATTTATTCAATGTTATGCCAAGTTTTGTCTCCCTGTATTGTTCCTTTGTACGGCGCTGCGAAACACTTGTGGCGCCTTATAAAAAAAATTATAATAATAATAATCCCACTTATCTCAATATTCCCAGAACCCTCAGCATGGCAAGCAGATTTTGACAATAATTTGCTGCATGCATTTACTGAATTGAAAAAGTTTAACTAATTCAAGATCATATCACTATGTGACCTAGAATGTATTATCAAGGCAACTAACTATATCACCTCCAGGCCACTGGTCAGATCTCCAACCAAAGAACACTGCCTTCATTGGGACCATTTAATGGGGGATTACTGTATGATTGTCCTATCCATAGTCCATTGAGTCAAGGAGACCACATGCCCAGGGCTGCTGAAAACTATGCTGGACCCATTAATATTTGGGGGCAGGCCTAGTCTCGGGAGGTGTGGCCACCTCCCACGATTAGGTCACGGCCCCAAAATTTGAAAGGAAAATTAGTGGGAAGTCGAGTGGGGGTGTTATTACCCCCACCCCCCTCAGCAGCAGCACACATCTACAGCATGTGCTGTGCTGACAGCAGGCTCCACATGAGCTCTCACGCTGTCAGTGAGACACTCATGCTGAGCCTGCTGTCAGCGCAGCACATGCTGTAAGTGTGTGCTGCTGCTGCCCAGGAGGGATGAAGGGGCGAGGGGTTGGACCAGGGCACCTGCTGGGCCCCTCTAGCAAGCCCGGACCCAGGTAATTAGTAACCACCTACCCCCCCTCCCAGTGGCCCTGCCCATGCCACAAACCTTTCCTCCAATACAGGCGCGAAACTACATCAGTGTCATTTTATTACAGTGGTTGATTACATTGGGTTTATCATAAATTTACATATCACACATAATTTAATTAGATCTTAAAGCTTTTACTTATTTGTACCATTCTCCAAGTCTTGGAATAGTTTTATGTTTAGGGGCTTCTTTTATTGCCCTGCATACCCTACAGTAAGCAGTCTGCCAATTAGTGTCTGCATAAGGATGAAGTCTGGACCTCCAGTGGAAATATTGCTGGTAGGCTTTGTCATCATTGTCCAACTTTAAAATATATGTGGCCAGTTCCTGGGCCGTGGGGAAGTCATCTACATGAATAAAAGAGTCTTTGGGAATGAAGCGCTCATAGTTTTTACGAGAGGGGCCCAGAACAACTGGTATAATACCATTTGCAAAGGCATTTTTCCATAGTTTCTCAGTAATGTAGTCTTCATGAGCTGAGTTTTCAAAGGACAGGTAAAATTTGTACTTGGAAAGTATTTTCTGTTGTTCATTTGTAGGCAGAGGATTATGCTGTCTTCCATATACATCAATGGATATAAACTTCTTAAGCTGCTCATAATAGCGCACTCTCCTAGAGTTTGGGTTCCAGTTACTGACTGCCCAGGCCACCAGCTTAGTCTTTGGGGGGATGGTGAAGTTCTCTTCTTCTTTATTCTCTTCTAACCAGCCATACGGTGAGAATATGTCAGAGTCAGCCCTGTAGGACATGGTCAGATTAATGAGGTTGTCCATAAACTGTAAGTTTGGGCTGTGAGATGGGGACTCCAAGTTAAACCACACCCAGTACTGATTTGGTGGTCTTGGAATCTGGGGAAGTTGCTTTTGAGAGTTACATACATCCCTGTGATGCATAACAACCGCGTCAGCAGAAGAAAACAATGTTCTGTTATCTGTATAGATGCATCCACTAATATTAAGGAATGGTGGACAGGCATTAAGGGGAAATTTATCACCAAATGGCCAAGTCCATAGCAGGATGATTCGAGTAGGTTCAGGTGGCCTTGGGGTCGTTTGCACATATTCAACTGAATCAGTAATTGCTGAGCGACTTACATTGTTATACAGTGTAAACAAAATGGCTGCAAGACACAGCTGTGCGATACAGATCATAAAGGATTTCTTCATAGACCATGCATTTCCTGACTTCTCCATTTACTTAAGTAGAAGCACTGGAACAGTAGGGCAATTTAGTTGCAAAAGAAGTTTCTCCCAATTATCGTCACTGTGGGAAAAAATAAAGAGAACATCAAAATGACAATGTGATATGACAGAGAAAATGTGCCTTTATTTTTAAAATACTTCAATTAATGTTATAATCATTATTATTATTATTATAATGCAGTCTACACAATGCAGTCCATAAAGTATTGAGAATTTCAACTCTTAGGGGCATATTCAATGTCGGGTCACGACTGTCGGGCTGGCCCGACAGCCACGACCCTGTCCCAGTCTCGGCCCACTCGATGCTAATCTTGCAGGCGCGATTCAATGTCCCGCCTACTGAGCGCCAAGAAGGGGGCATGGCCACGAGAAGGGGGCATGGCCACGAGAAGTGGCCAGGAATAGGCAAGCTGCAGCCGGTTCTGCTTGTGAAGTCATGCTCGTTTGCTGAGATCCCCTGTTCAATGCTGTCGAGGAATACAGCATTGAATAGGGCCCCATCGCCATTTCTCGCGTCGGGAATGGTGGTGGGAGATTGAATATCCCCCTTAAACACAACTACTTCATAAGTTTCCCTGGAGAAATGTAAAACCTGGACCAGAGACTTCCTGATTGCACCAAATTATCACTGGTACATTTAAACACTTTTCCTGCAAATGGTATCACCAGGTTAGTCTATTACAACTCCTTAATGAATCCTAGACACAGCTGTCAATTACAGCTCAAGCCGTTTGATGAAAACCAATACTTTTTTATTTTCAATGTTTTTTTTTCATTGTAATAGACTCCATTTTTTATTAAAGTGTTCAAAAATAATATTAGATACAAATATTACAATAATATTACATGCAACATTTCCTGTCATCCCTGATATTTTTTTTGTGGTTTGAAACATATAATTTTATTATACTTCTCAGACCCTCAAAGTATGTATAATATTATATATTCTGAGATACAGGCCCTTATTCTGGTTCACTCACAAAGGACAAAACCATGTGCACTGCAGGTGGGGCAGATGTAACATGTGCAGAGAGAGTTACATTTGGATGTTATTTTGTTTCCGTACATGGAAAATACTGGCTGCTTTATTTTAACACTGCAATATAGATCTTACTTTGAAGTAAAACTGCACCCAAATCTAATTATCTCTGCACAAGTTACATAGTGCAAATGGTTTTGTCCATATGAGAAGGAATTTGCATTTGCGAGTGAACTAGAATAAGGGCCACAGTCCAGACTGTCTTAGAAACGCCAAAGCAAAGAACAAAACCCCAGGCAGGAAAACGTAAATGCAGAGGTTTTGAAATTGGTAATGTGAGAATTCGCAAATCGAGTGAATATCGAACAACTGATGCGTAGCGTACACATCGCACATGTGCAAGGCGAACTAGAGACAGGAAAAGTGCATGGAACGTAAACACCATGTGGCCAGACTTGACAGGAAGCCAGCATTTGGGGGTGTCTAAAACACAATCCTATTCTACGCACAAACTGTAAGTTTCATGTATTAACATTAATGAAGTTATACTTCAGAGTAGGTGTGTAAAATAATGTGAGATTCATTTTTGATAATTCTTGGAACAAGTGCTGTCTTGTTTACGTGGCAGGGTGTTAATATTAAACTGTATTTGTTGCAGTGTTCAGCAAGTGCTAGCGAATGTTAACCTCATTTAAGCTTCTGCTTTGTTTTACAGTTTACTTGGTCCCAAATTGTAAGAAAAAGAGGAACAAACAAAACTGAGGTACCGTACAAAAACAATGACCAAAACCCTTTGCAGGCAACTATGCGGCCTATATTCTGAGTGGCAGCTTAAGGAGGATGCAAGATTGTAAACATCTATGGAAAATGAAAGTGAACTGCAAAGGAATTTGTTGATGCAAATGGTAGCTATGTACGATAAGATCAGTTGCGAAAACCATGATTTCTTCGATCAACTATTTATCGAATTTTGCTCAACACCCCAATTTTACAAACAACACCTAAGGCCAAATGTAATAGGGTGTGATAATCAGAAAGTGAGAGATTTTGGGAGAATTTTCCAATTTACTCTGGGGAAAAAAAACAGGTTAATTTTGCCATGTAATTGATTGCCGCTTTCCGATTCTGACACCCTATTACATTTGGCCCCCAATCTGACCAACAATCACCTTCTCTCACCTCATTTGGTCCAACAATGCACTATGCGCAGCAAGCCCAATCTCCAACATCTTTTGGGCCTACAACCCACTATGCGCAGCAAGCCCAGTCTCCCACCTCTCTTTGGGCCTACATCTCACTATGCACAGCTTGGCCAGTCCCCCAAATCTTTTGGGCCTACATCACACTAGGTGCAGCAGGCCAAGTCTTCTACCTCTTTTGGGCCTACATACCACTATGCGCAGCAAGTCCCTTCTCCCACCTCTTTTGGGCCTACATCCTACTATGCACATCAAGCTCAGTCTCCCACCTCTTTTTATACTACTCCCCAGTATTTGCAAAAAGGCCAAACTCCCACTTCCTTTGTGTAAACATCAAATTATGCCCAAGAAGCTCAGCATTTTCTAAGAATACATTGACTAGAGATGTACAGTATTTGGAGATTAATTACCTGGTACTACCCGAGCAATAGTCCACAGTTTCCACAGTACTTAATTTATACTATCTGTGCACATAAATATGCTTATTGAATTTTTATTGGGCCACAATTTGTTCTTAAACCATGGGGGAAATTTACTAAGAATATTTTTTATTAAATAGGCTTATTCATATACAAAAATATGCCTATTTTATACATATTCATATTTTAGGAATTTACTATCCAGAAAATAAGTAAATTCCTATTCATATTCATGACACATTCCTTTTTGTATTTACAATGCCATCTGAAAATCCGAATAGAAATCACCATTTAAAAGTTTTTTTTACTAACCAGCCGGTAATTGTTGGCAATTAGCGGGATACAGACGCTAATTGGGCAGTACGGATGATGTAATGGTTAGCATTACTGCCTCACAGCACTGAAGTCATGGGTTCGATTCTCACCATGGCCCCTAATTGTGCAGAGTTTGTATATTCTCCCCGTGCTTGCGTGGGTTTCCTCCAGGTACTTTGGTTTCCTCCCACAACCGAAAAATATACTGGTAGATTAATTGGCTTTTAACATAATTAAACCTAGAATGAATGGGTGTGTGTGTGCATGTGGTAGGGAATATAGATTGTAAATTCCACTGGGGCAGGGACTGATGTGATGTTCAAATATTCTATGTACAGTGCTGCGGAATATGTGTGCGCGATATGAGAAACTGTATAATAAATAAATTAATAATTGCCGGGAAAATACATTTAATGTTCCAGGCATATTTGGCAGAAGCCTGCAGGGATCAGTCAGATCCGTGCAGGCTTTAATATAAAAAAATAAAAAAACGCTGTGGGGTCCCCCCCTCACGGGCATAACCAGCCCCAGGCTCAAAAATACGGTCCTGGTTTTAAAAAATCAGGAAGCAAACTGAATAGGGTTCCCCTTTTTTTTAAGACCAGCACAAGACCAAGGGCCGGTCCTGGTTCCCAAAATATGGGGGACAAAATAAATAGCCGTCCCCCGTATTTTAAGAACCAGCACCAGGCCCAACCCGCCAGCAGGGTAATACCACAGCCAGGGGGAGACTTTTTATACAAGTTCCCCCAGCCAAAGGATAAACCCCTTGACCGGTCAGCCTGGGCAGGGGTTGTGGGGGAGTGGGGACCCTCCCAATGAAGGAGTTCCCAACCTCCAGAAAGTACCTACCCAGGCTGAAGCCTGGGGCTGTGCCTGGTACCCCTGTGTGGCTGATGATTGTGTAAAAGATAGATTAAAACTATTGGGTTTTGCAGTGGATCTATGAGTCTCAGCAAGCCTGGAGTCCCAGCATGCGGCCCATTAATGGGCTTGCTGGGACTGGTAGTTCCACAGCAGAACCAATAGTTAAATAAAACACACTGATGCACCAGACAAATAAAACTTTATTCCATACAGAGCCCTTTGATACAGATATTTACCTATGTAGAGCCCATAGGTAGGTCTACATCTACATCTGCTCATCCTGAAGAAATCCTTTGGGTACCTGTGGAAGGAAACCATACCATACTCACCAGGTCCTCCGGTGTAGATCACGTCCTCTTCGTTCCAAAGTAGCATCCAGGGACTTGGCAAAAAAAAATAACACGCTCAACCCGAGCTAACGGACTGAGATGTGTTTACATTCTGTGGCTCCTCCTCCCGAATGCCGCTATTGGCCACCTAGTGGCCTAGTGGCTCCCAATTGGCCGCTAGGTGCTGCTAGGCGGCCAATAGCGGAATTCGGGAGGAGGAACCGCACAATGTTACAAAGTCATCGTGGTTCTTCTCCTCAGTCCGGTGGCTCAGGTTTAGAGTTTTTTTGTATTGCCAAGACCCGTGGATGCCTACCTGGAACCAAGAGGACCAATCTATGCCAGAGGCACCTTGTAAGTATAATTTCCTTGAGTGTAGGCTGCCAATACAAATTTGTATTGAAAAATACGAATTTATATTTAAAATATGAATTTGTATCGGGAAAAAATACAAATCCATACGCCATCAGAAAATACGAATCAGTCAAATTAAGAATACGAATACAAATGTTCGTATTCGTAGTAAATGACAACCCATGTGTCTATACTAAAGGTGCAAAGTTTGTGTCAAGCCTGGTTCTTCATCATAGGCCTTCCGGCTGATGTAAAACTACACTTCCCAGACTGCACTGCCACATTTCTGTATTGAGTCATTCTAAATCAGTGGCAGAACATGCTGAAAAGTGTAGTTCCATAACAGCTGCAGGGCCAGAAAAACTAGTATTTTGCTATACCGCAGCATTTTTCTGTTACGGATAAAGTGGGTGTAATATGTCTGTTATTCCTCAAAAGGTTTTGAAATATTCTATGTATGTCAGAATCTCATACTCCTCAGGTGTTCAACTTGTTTACAAGTTATGTGTTAACCCTTTGAGTGCCAGCATTGCTGTGAGATATTCTCAAAATATCCATTAAAAATGCCAGCGTTGCTCACAGTGACTGTACTTTTAGTGTAAATAAATACAAATACAGCCAAGTCAATGAATTAAAGTTTAGTTAAATATTGCACCAAAAAAAAGAACAGTCACTGTGTAACTCACTCACTGGCATTTTTAAGGCTCTCTCACAGCAATGTTGGCACTCAAAAGGGTAATAAAAAGGTTTGCTTTCCAATTTTCACATCTATTTTGACAAATTCCCTTGGCACTCAAAGGGATATATAGGCCCTTGTTTTGGTTCACACGGAAAGGCAAGTTCCTTCTCAAATGACCAGAACCATGTGCAGTGGGTGGGTGGTGGGGGGGCAGGTGTAACATGTGCAGAGATATTTATTTGGGTGAGTTATTTTGTTTCTGTGCAGGTAAAATACTGACTACTTTATTTTTACACTGCAATATAGATCTCACTTTGAAGTAAAACCCCACCCAAATTTAACACTCTCTGCACACGTTACATCTGCCCCACCTGCAGTGCACATGGTTTTGTCCAAAGTAAAGACTTTCACACATGTTTTACTACTTGAAAAAAACACATTTATTAACTGGTATGGTATTTTTATTGGTATTTGATACATGCAATGTAAATTATTTACAATTGTAAAGCACAGCCAGTCCATTTGGAGCTGTCCCCATCTTTGAGTGACCTCATTATTGTGTGCCTTAAATAAACTGGAAAAAAACAGCTTATGGCCCTGATTCTGGTTGACTCAGTAAGCTGCAAAGATCTCAGCTTACCAAGTCTCAAGAGTGCCCCGTGAAAACAAATCCCCTTGCATGTGCTCGCAGCAGGAGAAATCATTCGATGGTCAGCGACCATCGAATGATTTCTCCTGTTCTTGCACATATAAGTCAGTGGAGACTGACTTATCTTTGTGGGCTCCGTGATGAAGACAGGGCAGGCGGTTGACATTATATGACGTCTGCCGCCCACCCCCGTCACAATGCGTCATAGCTGCATTTGCATGGGGATGCCCATGAAACAGTGCCACCACTGCCCCTCCCCTTGTGTGAGAGTCACGCCTACTATGCAGGTCGGCGAAGATGCCCGCACTGAAGCCATGTTCTGGTCTGACCGGTCATGTGGGGGACCAATCAGACCAGAATCAGGGCCTATATCTGAAAGGGGCCAACTCTGGGTCGGTGGAGTAGTGTGAAAGGGGGTCTCGAAGAAAAGGGACCTGATTGCTGGGCTGCAAATCTTCTCCCAATACATCTGTGTGTATAAAATGAATAAAGAACGTTCACAGTTTAATCCCACTTATCTGAATATTCCCAGAACCCTCAGCATGGCAAGTAGATTTTGCCAATAATTTGTTGCATGCATATACTGAATAGAATAAGTATAACTAATTATAGATCATAAGTGATATCATATGTGACCTAGAATGTATTATCTTTGGCAAATAACTATATCATCTCCAGGCCACTGGTCATATCTCCTACCAAAATAACACTGTCCTCATTTGGTCCATTTAATGGGTGCTTACTGTTTGCATCACTGTTATAAGGATCCTCCTATCCATAGTCCGTTCAATCAAGGAGGCTCCATGCCACAAACCTCTCCTCCAATACAGATATGCAAATGCATCAGTGTCATTTTATTACTTTGGGTTTATCATACAAAATTTATGTGCATATCCCACATAATTTAATTAGATCTTAAAGCTTTTACTCATTTGTACCAGTCTCCAAGTCTTGGAATAGTTTTATGTTTAGGGGCTTCTTTTATTGCCCTGCATACCCTACAGTAAGCAGTCTGCCAATTAGTGCCTGCATAAGGATGAAGTCTGGACCTCCAGTGGAAATATTGCTGGTAGGCTTTGTCATCATTGTCCAACTTTAAAATGTATGTGGCCAGTTCCTGGGCTGTGGGGAAGTCATCTACATGAATAAAGGAGTCTTTGGGAATGAAGCGCTCATAGTTTTCTCGAGATGGGCCCATAACAACTGGTACAATACCAAATGTGAGGGCATTATACCATAGTTTCTCCGTGATGTAGTCTTCATGAGCTGAGTTCTCAAAGGACAGGTAAAATTTGTACTTGGAAAGTATTTGTTGTTGTTCATTTCTAGGCAGTGGATTATGCTGTCTTCCATATATGTCAATGGATAAAAATTTCTTAAGCTGCTCATAATAGTGCACCCTCCTAGTGTTTGGGTTCCAGTTACTGACTGCCCAGGCCACAAGCTTAGTCTTTGGGGGGATGGTGAAGTTCTCTTCTTCCTTATTCTCCTCTAACCAGCCATACGGTGAGAATATGTCAGAGTCAGCCCTGTATGACATGGTAAGGTTGATGAGGTTGTCCATAAAGTGTAAGTTTTGGCTGTGAGATGGGGACTCCAAGTTAAACCACACCCAGTACTGATTTGGTGGTCTTGGCATCTGGGGAAGTTGCTTTTGAGAGTTACATACGTCCCTGTGATGCATAACAACCGCGTAAGCAGATGAAAACAATGTTCTGTTATCTGTATAGATGCATCCACTAATATTAAGGAATGATGGACAAACATTAAGGGGAAATTTATCACCAAATGGCCAAGTCCATAGCAGGATGATTCGAGTAGGTTCATATTCAACTGAATCAGTAATTACTGAGCGACTTACATTGTTGTACAGTGTAAACAAAATGGCTGCAAGACACAGCTGTGCGATACATATCATAAAGGATTTCTTCATAGACAATGCATTTCCTGACTTCTCCATTTACTTAAGTAGAAGCACTGGAACAGTAGAGCAATTTAGTAGCAGAAGTTCACAATTATCATCACTGTGGGAAGAAATAAAAAGAACATCAAAAAGACAATATGATACAACACAGATTATTTTTAAAATACTACAATTATTATTATTATTATTATTATTATTATGAAAGTTTCCACAGGGGGCGGACATATGACATTGCCGGATGTCAGCTGCCCGCCCAGATCCCTGCTTTTGCACGGAGAAATGCCCGAGTGGTCTGAGCTCGCGGGAGCTGCCTGACCGCTCGGTCCTGCATTCGATGGTATGCGACCATCGAATGATGGGGGCGGTTCCCAGAGATGGAGGAGGTGTATACATGAGAAATCCACTCGTGCTCCGTGCGGTCAGCGGCTTACCGCATTCGGACGGAGTGAGCGATCTGTACGGTAGGCGGGGTTTAGGACGCACGGTCCTGGCCGCATATTCGGCTCCTGCCGCACAGACCAGAATAAGGCCCTATGTTATAATGAGTGTCCCTCGAGAAAATGCTGAATCTGGACCAGAGTTCCTGGTTTTTCTATCATAGTGTTCCGAAATAATATTAAATACAACAATTATTACAATAATATTACATACAACATTTCCAGTCGTCCCTGATATTTTATTTGTGGTTTGAAACATATAATTTATTCTCAAATTATGTGTAGTATTATATATGCTGAGATACAGTCCAGACTGTCTTAGACGAGCCAAAGCAGAGAACAAACGTAAATGAAACGGTTTTGAAAGGTGTGCAGGGTGTTATAATTAACACTGGGCTTAATTCAGCATTCAGTGAGAATTCGCAAATTGAGCGAATATCGAACGACTGAGCAAGTATACCATAATCGTCACAAATAGTGAAAATGTGCACAATCAGCAGAATCACATACACCTCGGGTGGTCAACTTATTTACACAAATATATATGTTAACCCTTTGAGTTCCAACATTGCTGTGAGAGATCCTCAAAATATCCGATAAAAATGTCAGCGCCATCCACAGCGACTTTCCTTTTAGTATAATAAATACACATACAGCCAAGTCAATGAATTGAAGTTGACTTAAATATTGCACTGAAAAAAAAAACAAATAAAATCTTCATTCTATGAATAAAAAGTGTTTGAATAGGAAAACTTGTATGGTATTTTTATCTGTATTTGATACGTGGAATATAAATAATTTACAATTGTAAAGCACAGCCATTTGGAGCTGTACCAACCTTTGAGTGACTTCATTATTGTGTGCCTGCAAACCGTCCCCTTATGATGACACTGGGCGGTATTCAATGAGCTGAATCGTTTGTCACAGCGATTCAGTTTTTTCATTCGCCAGCCAATCGCCGGTTTTTTGCTGCCAATCGCCATGCATGGGGATTCGTGTGGAGTCGCCGAGTCACCCTATTCAACGTGGCTGAGAATCGCCGGCCCTAACGGCGATTCTCAGCCAACCCTGCGTTTCCCAAAACAGCGTCAGTAATGTCGTCAGTGTTTAAAAAAATGCAGTGAAATGCAAGAGAAATGCAAATTACCCTGAATAAACGCTTCCAATACTGCAGACGGCAAAATCGGGGTAATCTGCACAAAGGGCAAACGAAGGAGTGAGGTGGGGAGGAGAATCATGGGTAAGTGAGGTGCACCATGGGTAAGAACAGTGCTTTGTGGGAGAAAAAAAAAATACCTCAAAAAATTAAATATATATTTGTATAGCACTTCTACGACCATCACATCACACAAGGGCAGCAAATAATAATACATTACACTTGCACAGTTAAATAGAACACTTAAAACCAATTATTTGACATGTTCCTATCAAAGTTCACCAGAAAAAAATGACGAGGGACACTCGGTGAGGAACGGCGATATGTAACAAGAAAAAGGAATCGCCAACTTCACATTGAATACACTTTTGGCGATTCCCCTCGACTACCGTCGATTCCCCATGCAAAATCCTATAGACTAAAAACGGCGATTTTTAGAGAATTACATTTGGCGATTGGTGCTTCATTCACCGGTCCTCAACGGCGATTATAGGTCATTGAATAGGGTGATTCGCTTATACAGCTCATAAAATCGCCGGCACACATGAAAAAAACACAGAATCGCCATAAAACTTGGCGATTCTGGCTCATTGAATACCGCCCACTGTCTTTAAAAACTGGAAAAACTGGCTTATGTCTGAAAGGGGAACAGGGGTGGGGGACCCGCACCATATATCTTTGGTGACGGTTTGCAGATTGTGAATGGTACAAAAATCAGTCAGAAGGGAATTTTAGCATATATATTCCCCTACTGGCTTCGGGTGCTGTCTACTGATTTAAATATAGTATACAATAAGAAAGAAGAAAATAAATCAGTTTACTGGGACACACTCCTCATTCACATAGTCTTAAATGACTAAAAACTAATTTGTGTTGTACCTAGAGGTGTAATTTTTATTATTACAAATAACTCTATAGCTAACAGGCCACTATTTTTATTTTATTTTATATTTCGTAATTTTATTAATTATACATTACCTGATAGTCTAATTCCCTGTGACAGGGATTAGTGTGGCGAACAATGTTTCAAAAAAGAATGATAGATATAGAGAAAAAGAATTTGAAAGATTAAAATTAGTCTCTGTAATCCGTTTACAGTTATATTCAAAAGGGCTTTAGTGATGCCTTATAAGATATGGTGTGCCAAATGTAATTGCTTTCATATAGGCGCTGTATTGCCTTGCCCAATTTTTTAATGTCTCAGGGTCTCTCTGTGAGATTATCCTCTAGTACAGTGGTCGCCAACCCGTCGCTCGCGAGCTACCGGTAGCTCGCGGAAGCGAATTGGGTGGCTCGACCACTGCCGCCCGCCTGCCCGTTCGCCTGCCCGTTCTAACTCCCTCCCGTCCGTGTAATCCACCGCCGCCGCTAGGGTAGGAGAGCGCATTGCGCGTCTCTCCTTCCCCCTCAGTGTGTAGCCCTGTGACTGGGCTGCCATCAGCCAATCAGAGCTCGAGGGCCGGCAGCCAATCAGGAGCCGGCCCGCGAGCTCTGATTTACTGACGAACGGCCCAGTCACAGGGAACGGAAGCGGCACTGAGCAGCACTGCAGCAAGCCAGCAACCGGGACCTAGTCCTCCGTGAACCACATCCCCCTCTGTGCTCCTGCAGCCCGGCCACCGCGCAGTCGGTTCCGGAACCCCGGCCTATGCCAGCAGCGTCTCACTGTCTGCTGCTGCTAATCTCCAAGAGCTGCTGCTGCTGCGGTCACAGCGCTGCCTCCAGTACGCTGACCCACAGTGCGGCTCGAGTGGCAGCGGCCAGTACTGCGAGACCGAGCCAGCCGGGCACCACTATCTCATCCTGTACCCCTGTATAATGCCGCCCTACTGCACACACGTCACTTGTGTGCCATGTTATCATACCACAGTATCCTCCTATCACCCTCTCTATAACACCATCCTCACATCACATCACCCTCTGTATAACACCATCCTCCTATCACCCTCTATATAACACCATCCTCACATCACCCTCTCTATAACACCATCCTCACATCACCCTCTCTATAACACCATCCTCCTATCACGCTCTCTATAACACCATCCTCACATCACCCTCTCTATAACACCATCCTCCTATCACCCTCTCTATAACACCATCCTCACATCACATCACCCTCTCTATAACACCATCCTCCTATCACCCTCTCTATAACACCATCCTCACATCACCCTCTCTATAACACCATCCTCACATCACCCTCTCTATAACACCATCCTCACATCACATCACCCTCTCTATAACACCATCCTCACGTCAACCCCTCTATAACACCATCCTCACATCACATCACCCTCTCTATAACACCATCCTCACGTCAACCCCTCTATAACACCATCCTCACATCACCAGTCACAGGGTAGGGAAGCGGCAGCACTGCAGCAAGCAATGGAGGACGGAGGAGCCAGCCAAGCACCGGACTCTCCTATCCCCGGCAGAAGAAGGAACAACAACAGTGAGTTCTGCTGCTGCTGGCACAGTGGGGGACATACCTGGCACAGTGGGGGCATATCTGGCACATAGGAGCATATGTGTATCTGGCACTATTGGGGACATATGTGTATCTGGTACTATTGGGGACATATGTGTATCTGGTACTATTTGCGCATATGTATATCTGGAACAGCACTATTGGGGGCATATGTATATCACACACCCATTTCCCATGTGGCTACACCCATTTTTTTGCGCGCGCCCAACACAGTACGGCTTGTGGCATGAGTAATGTGTCAGGGGCATTAAAGTGTTTGTCATAATGTGTAAAGGGCATCGTTTGGTTATTAGGCAGATTTATTTTTTTTTTTTTAAATGTTAGTAGCTCTTCGGGTGGTTTATTTTGCCACGAGTAGCTCACATACCAAAAAAGGTTGGAGACCACTGCTCTAGTATAATTAGTGTGTGCTATTCCCAGTTGCAACAAAGATATTTCTGTGTTTACTTTTGTATTCAACAGAGATATTTTGCAACTGTTGCATAAAGGTATCTACTTGGCACTTCTATCCTGTGATATTCTATGACCGATCTCTCTGTCAGGTTGATATTTCCTATAACAGATTCATTCCTGCATCATGTTCGTATGTTTACTCGTGCATATACAATAAGCAGCAGCACTATAGCTAGATTAGGATATTACCACACTTGTTTGTGTTAAATTGCCTTTTATATCTGGCATATATCACGAAAAATTCACACTATAAACATGCAACCGAACTGTCCCAGATTAGTGCTTTATTCGCATACGCGAGTTGTGTCTGCCGCTTGAGCCTGTCACCCCTCTCTCTCTGTCTGATATGTCACCCTTATATCCGCACTGCGCAATCTGCAGGTTGTATCACATACATGCGTGCGCACTGTGCAGGATTGGGTCAGATAGTATCCACACTGGTCGCTTCTCGGCCTTTTGGCTAAGATCAAGTGTAGTATCTGCCCAACGGCCGTCGGGCATGAGTATTCCACTCCAGGATCTCCATGGCTGATTTATTCTCTATTCCTGTGACCATAAGTATTCCACCTATGTCCGGATTTGTTGTATCATTTTTAATGGAGACCTGCTTTGTCATATTTATCACGTATTGAATATAAAGACTTTTTCCTACTCAAAAAGGAACTTGGATGTGCTGACTTCAATTTTTTCTACTATATATATATATATAGGAGTACTGAAGAAATTTCACGCCGGTACAAGCGTTATAATTATGAATATTGGTATGTGCCATTTTTTCTCCACACGTGTTTGTTTCAAAGTCTGGATCTCTACGTCAAAGCCTTTTTTGTTATATAAAGGAACTGTCTTTTCATTTGTTTTTTTTATATATATATGCTCACCTCATCATCATTTTTATGCTCATCCTCTGTTTCTCTTATTTTTACTTCATTTTACTTTATCTTTATGGACTAACTGGTCCGACTGTTTTTAATGACTAAAATGTCCTAATTTTAAATCAATTGTTTGATGATTATATTAAATCTGTGTTTCTGTATAAAATATGCATAAATACCCAATTGTTATTATCTTTACCACCTACAGTTAAACCCCTGATGAAGTCTTTGTAAAGACGAAACGCGTTGGGTTGTTGACTATTCGTTTCCAAAAGAAATACCATCTCCAGATGTGATACTTGAGAAAATAATTTTTTTTTAATAAAAAACACACTGGTTTTACAATTACTATTTGTATTGCATTGCATTTAACTGCTATTGGTGGAAGTCTGAGCTGGTGGCTCAAGCGCTCTCTAATTCTTGCTTTCTATATATATATATATATATATATATATATATATATATATATATATATATATATAGGTAAATCAGGCAACAGGCGTCACTCGGAGTCTTGAAGTAAATAAAGTGCTTTATTGCATATCAGGTGACCTACACCAGTGTTTCGAGCCCAGTGCTCGTCCTCAGGACGAGCACTGGGCTCGAAACACTGGTGTAGGTCACCTGATATGCAATAAAGCACTTTATTTACTTCAAGACTCCGAGTGACGCCTGTTGCCTGATTTACCTGTGTTGAACCTGCGTGGTTCTGGGAAGGCACCGGAGCAAGCTGCTTTTTTACTTCTTTAGTGGAGTGCCGGATTATCTCTTCTCTCTCTCTATATATATATATATATATATATATATATATATATATATATATATATATATATATATATATATATATATATTTGCAGCATGCAGGCACTCGGTCAAATCCTTAATACAACTGCTGGGGTGCCAGAGCAAATTAATCAATAGTGTAGCAGGGTATGGCACTCTCACGGACTTAGCAATAAGAAGACACAACACACCAGGAGTGGGTCAACGTTTTCAGAAGTCGTTCAAAAATTAGAGTGAAAACAATGCGATAAAGGTGAAATCACATAGTTTTCGCTCTAATTTTGTTCTTATGCACCAGCCTGATACTTATCAGCAACAGAGACGCGGCTTTGCTATTCCCACCCTCTGATTGACCGAGAGTTCCCCAGATGGTAATGACGTGGCAGTCACACCCCTGGGAGACGCCGGACTGGAAGTGTGGTTGAGGGCAGTCCAGCATCACATGTAATGGGACAACCTCCTCGTGAAACTGATATAGGTAAGCGATATCACCTTTTTGCTTTGTACTGCACTTTTGTCTTGAAAAAGGAAGTAAACCGACATCCGAAACGTTGACCCACTCCTGGTGTGTTGTGTTTTCTCATTGCTACGTCCGTGAGAGTGCCATACCCTGCTACGCTATATATATTTATATATATATATATATATATATATCAGGGCCGTCTTTTCGTATGGGCTTAATGGGCACTTGCCCAGGGGCCCCAGGTGTATAAGGGCCCTATGCTGATAGCCGAGGATCCCTGGAATTCATTTACAAGGGACCCTTCATTCAGCTCAGTGCCCCCTTCCACATGTTAGTGTTCTCTCTCCCACCACCTGTGCAGTAAAGGAGTAATTAGCAGAAGTTACTGCTCCAGGTCCTACATGTTGAATGGAAGATAGAGCACCCCCTGCCACCCGTGGGACATCAAAGCTGCTGCTGATAGTACCCCCCACCCCTAGGAGGGGACAATGGGTAAGGGCCCCAGTGCATTGCTTTGCCCAGGGGCCCACACTGCTGTTAAGATGGCCCCTATATATATATATATATATATATATATATATATATATATATATATATATATATAAAAATTGGATGTAGTGGCACTCCGATTTAGGGCTGTAGATGCTGCAAAGTGATGAAATCCGGTGCCCTCCGTGACAAGCCAGCTGGACGCTGACTGTATATGTAGCAGGATGGGGGAGCGGCGGCACTCGGTAATTAAAAGACACCAGAACTCTGGTTGTGGTCACCAACGTTTCTGAGCCGGTGCGGCTCTTTTATCAAGGTGCAGAGGTCTTCTGCACCTTGATAAAAGAGCCGCACCGACTCAGAAATGTTGGTGACCACAACCAGAGTTCTGGTGTCTTTTATTTACCGAGTGCCGTCGCTCCCCCACCCTGCTATGTATATATATAGCTTCCCCTAAGATTTCATTGTATTATGGAAACAGTATTTTTTCACTGTAAATGTTATTTATGTGTCGTTTTGATGACTGTGACCAAGTTTTGTTTCTCTTTTTTGTCATACATGATAACAGCGCACAGCCGCCCCACGTGACCCAAGAGCCGGCAGCCAGGAGCGTGCATCAGTGACAGAGCCGCACGCAACCATCGCGACCATCGGATGTGCGCCCGCAGCGTCACAGAGACGGAGCCAACCCGGAAGCCGCTGGAGGAGGACGCGGACGGGACTCGCAGGGGGCGGGTAAGTCACCTATATATTTCACTTTGTTTGTATGTCAATTGTGCATTCCCTGAACTGACGACGGAGCCCCCCGAGCTCCGAAACGTTTTCTTTTTTTTGCACATGGAATAAATTTCCACTTTGATTCACCATTTACTCCAGCCTCCGAGTGCCGCTTATTACAACCCTACATATATATATACATATATATATATATATATATATATACATATATATATATATATATATATATATATATATATATATATATATGGCAATATAAAAGGTAGCGGCGACTAATTTTTGTGCATAAAGATTGGATGATTAAAACATAAATATATTTATTACGATGACACATTAAACGTACGTGTATTGATGGACAGTTACATATAAAAAAATTGCATATATAAAAAATTACGCATAAGTAAAATCAAAGGAATTGGGAAAATAGCAGCAAAATAAGTTGTAACAACAAATGCAATAAAGTGCTTATCTTAGGTGATGGTAGGAGGTAGGTCACCCAACGTGTTTCGTCGATGTGACTTCATCAAGGGGTCAATTTCTATAAAATTTCTTGATGAAGTCTACGAAACACGTTGGGTGACCTACCTCCTACCATCACCTAAGATAAGCACTTTATTGCATTTGTTGTTACATCTTATTTTGCTGCTATTTTCATTCTTATACTCATCCAATTTGTACGCACAATAATTAGTCGCCGCTACATTTGATATTGCCATACAATTTCCTAGTAATATACCATTACATTTTCTAAAGTACTGGCTGACACCCTCTATAAATAAGGGAATATTATTGTACTAAATCAGTGTCTATAGGCACAAGTGGTGCCACTCATTCAAAGCTAACATATATATATATATATATATGTAGTCCTTAGGCAGGCACTCCACAGTGGCAATACAATTGTACCCTCCGAGGGATAGCTGGCAAGTCGGTGCCCTCCGTTGCTGGCTGTAAACAGGCAGTAGTATAGCAGGATGCGGGGGCGGCGGCACTCGAAATAAATACACAGCAGACAGATGTCCCAACGTTTCGAGACCTCTAGGTCCCTTTATCAAGGTCTTCACATGCACCTTGATAAAGGGACCTAGAGGTCTCGAAACGTTGGGACATCTGTCTGCTGTGTATTTTTTTCGAGTGCCGCCGCCCCCGCATCCTGCTATATATATATATATATATATATATATATATATATATATATATATAGAAGGGGTTGTATAACAGCACTCCACGGATTTATACAAGAAGACTCCAGACACTGATAACAGTCAACGTTTCGGAATTTTACTTCCGTTTCGAAACGTTGACTGTTACCAGTGTCTGGAGTCTTCTTGTATGAATTCGTGGAGTGCTGTTATACAACCCCTTCTGCATCTTCCCTGCCTGCAGCACCCCGGTCAGTTATCATCTTTTTTGTGCTGGAGTGCCGGTTTCCTTTGCCAAAATATATATATATATATATATATATATATATATATATATACATATACACAGATAGAAGAGTATATATATATAGTATATATTTTTTTTCACTATCATTTTTTCACATTATTTTTAGTACAAACTACTCTTATTATTTTTGCTAGACAGTCTAATACATTAGCTACTGATCTCCCACTCCATTTAAGTCTGAGTTTGTTTTATCCACCTTGCCTTAATGCTTCAATTGATATCTTCATGCGATTGGTTAAAAAGGATGTTTTACCTGTATGGAAAAAGCCTCCTAAATCCTTTTCCAACCTTTCTTCGAAAGAAATTGCAGCCATCAGGTCCTTAAGGGATAATCCAGAAATAATAATCCGCCCCACCGACAAAGGCGGGGGGATTGTAATGTTAAATGAGGAGGATTATAATAAATAAATTGAGAGACAATTGGCGGATGCAGATTGTTATATGAAGCTTACTTTTGATCCTACAAAGAGGTTTAAAAAATAATTTGACTCCATCATTCTCATGGGTTTTAATAATTCATGGATTGATGAACAGGTCAGGTGATTTCCCTAGGATTCCCCTGATATATGTTCTTCCTAAAGTGCATAAGACCCTCATCTCACCTCCAGGGAGACCCATAATTTCCTCTATGGGCTCCCAGAGTCAACCTGTTTCTCAATACATTGACTATTTTCTGCAACCTGTTGTACAGAGTAGTCTGTATTTTTTGAAAGATGCTACCAATTTTTTGAACAAATTGTCCTCTTTTGGTCAGCCACCAGCTGGGTGTTTACTGGTTATACTTGATGTAACCAGTTTGTACACTAACATCACCCATCAAGAGGGGATGGATGCAGTACGTGACATCCTGAGTACCAGTCCACACTACAATGGCCCCCATTGAATTTTTACTTTCATTGATGGAATTAATTTAGCATAAAAATAATTTTCTTTACGACAATAAGTTTTATTTACAGGGCCAAGGTTCGGCGAAGGGGTCCAATATGGCCCCATCATATGCCAATTTATTCATGCATAAATACGAAAAACAACATATTATGTCTAATATTTCTTTCTTACGTTTTATTACGTTTTTCGTTAGATACATTGATCATTTATTTATGGTGTGGACTGGTACTCATGAAATGCTCGACCAATTTGTTACTTATCTGAATTCCATTCCAGGAAGAATCAGATTTACTTGTAACAGCAGTTTGTGCCGCATTGATTTCTTATGCTGGCCACACATCAGACAGATATCGTTCCAACCAGCCAACTTTTGGCTGGTTGGAATGATAATCTTTCTAGTGTGTGGGAGCAAACGATTATCAACCGTTTGCTCCCACACGGGCAAAAACGCTGATAAACGGCCCATAACGGTCGTTCCAACTAGCTGGGAAAAATCAAACCTGTTTGATTTTTCCCAGCTGATCGCCCTGATGTGTGGGGGAACTGTCCTTCAACTGCCCGATAAGTAGGCGGACACTGAACAGCAGTGTCCGCCTACTCTTGTCACCTAGTGCTGACTGTAGCATAGATGACATCTGCGCTGGCAGTGGTAGTTACCTGTCATCAGCGCCGGTCCCGGGGTGTCCTGCTGCAGGGTCCTGAGGGAGGGTGTCCTGCAGGCAGCGCTGGGTCCTGAGGGTGTCGTGCAGGCAGCGCTGGCATTGCAGGGTGCCTTGGCACCTTCCTAACCACTAGCAGCAGCACAAAATCCCCACTTCCAATGCAAACACCCGGCAAGCACGGACACCCGCCCCCGCAATTGTCGCAAACCCCCCCCCCTATTACCGGCAAAACCCAAGTCTCCGGCACCCATGCACCCCTGTAATTACCGGCACCAAGGTCAAGGTGCCGCCACTGTGCTGTAGCCGCCAGGTCCACGCACTATCCCCCCAGAGCCGCCACCACCTGGGTCCCAGAGAGCCTGGACCGCCTCTGCTCCTGCCAGGTACTGGAGTCAACTCATCATTGCAGACTCCCCTAACCCCCGCGATCAGTACACGCACCCCCCAACTATGCTCCCTGTCCGCTGCCTATGCACTTTACATCTCTCCCTGTCCTGTTCCCTGTGATCTCCGGCACCATCCCCAGTCCCCCCCACAGCGCAATCCCCCCCCCCCCTACCATCACCACCCCCACCCCCCGTCAGCATCCCCCTGCAGCATCCCCAATCCCCCTGCAGCATGATCCCCCAGCACCATCACCAGTATTCACCATCACCATTGTGTGTTTTACCACTTTCTATTTTCATACATGAAGTGGATGCTTGTGTATGTAATGCAGAGGTTTTTTTTAAGTATTGGAATGTAATAGGGAATGAGTATTTTGAAAACAAAATAAATGGTTATAAATGTATATGCAAATTTATATAGAAATCTGATGCCTTTGGCGATAGGAACAACTTTCCTTATAGCCACCAGTTCCACCTCTCTAGTGAGTGTGATTTACATCTGTGATGTAGGCCACAAGTGCTGTCAACCCAGCACCATGCCTACTGTATCACCAAAATTGCTTTTCAATGTATGTACATGTATGAATGTATGTGTAATGTATGTGTATGTATGCATATATAATATATATATATATATATATATATATAAAATATATATATATATATATATATAAAAGAGGGAGGAGCGGAATACCATATGATGTAGGAGGTAAGAAGGGTGCAGAGCTGGTTCCAGAGGAGATTTCAGAAACTACATAATAAAGTGTAGTCTGCGCTCAAAATAGCAGCTTTTTCTATGTGGTACGATTTGTTATTTAAATAAAAGCGATTGCATATGGTAAAAATTGAGCTGTTCCGCTCAAAAGTAAAAACAAAAAACAACGTGAGTACAATGTTTACAGCCCTTCGTGGGTATTTGGGGTTGTGGGTCCGAGTGGCCGTTCAGATATGCGGCACTATTTGTGGAGACCTTGGCAGCCCTGTCTGCCCCTAAGCTTATCTAGATCTTCTAGCCTTTCTATCTTCTTTCAGAGGAGAAGCCCACAGTAACTGGCCTCACACTGTAATGCCGGCCACACATAAGAATGATATTGTACCAACCAGCCACTGTCTCCGCTGTCCCCCTCTGTCACTGTGTCCCACTCTGTCACTGTACCCGCTGTCCTTTAGTCCCCTTCTGCCGCTGTTGTGTCACTATCTCGCACCCCCCACACTGTCACTGCCCCCCACGTCCCTCGCGTTCACTGCCCCAACGTCTATCGCTGTCACTGTGCCCGCTGTCACTGTCCTCATGTCCCCGGCTGTCACTGCCCCCGGGTCCCCCGCTGTCACTGTCCCCACTGTCGCTGTTCCCCCCTGTCACTGTCCCTGCTGTCCATCCCCGCGCCCCCCATTGTCACTGTCCCACATCCCCCGTCACACCCTCTCGTCCATCGTCACCTCACCCTCTTGTGTCTGCCATCACATCAAATCAATTATTTTTTTAGAAAAATAGAAAAATACAAATAATGAATGGCTTTTAGCTGCAGTGAGATTACCATTACCTAACAATCACATAATTGCAACAATGTTTCCATAAATGATACATAGTTAAGTGCTCAATTTTCAATGTATCAACAAACAAATACAATGTTCTCTTATAGTGGTGTTGAAGGCTGCAGAAAAAAAAAGCAGTCTGCCCTGATTCAGCATTGCCCATTCACACTAGAAGATATTGGCATCAATATCGTTCAGATGGAGGCTTCTGAACAATATTGAGGCCTATGTCTTCTAGTGTGTCTCGTGTCTGGTGTGCAGCACAAACTTTCCTAGACAGGCCAACTGTGTTTGGAACTGTAGTTAATGCTAAAAAATACAAATTTTGTAATAAAAAAAATATTTAAAACAGGCAGGCACTCCCTGCCCACTTCTGTGACATCAGAAGTTGGACAGAAGTTGGCTGAACTTAAAAAAAAAAAAAAAAAGTTTACTGGTTGGAAGAAAAGTTGGTTAGATGTGTGGGGAACTGTTTTAGTTGGACTGTCAAGTTGGATGGTTGGAGGTTTGAAGGGTTTTAAAAAAGTTGGTCTGAAGTTGGTCTGATGTGTGGCCAGCATTAGACATCACAGTCTCTATTGAAAAGGAGGTATTTGTAAAACACGCTATTGTTGGCTACTAGTTTCATCCTCAACCTTTAAAGCGAGGACTGCCATATTCGCAACTGTTGAGGGCTGTTCGCATTACATCAAAGACAGATGAACTATCAAATACCCTTGAAACTATGTGCAACAGTTTTATTGAGCGGGGGGGTATAATCCAAAGGAGGTGAGGGAGGCTAAAAGTCGATGCCTAAAATGGAAAAGAGACGACTTACTACTCCCTAGGGAGTCTACTGCTACTGAAGACTGTATATTTTTTTCAAGCACGTACTCTACAGCCTCCAGACTAATACAAGCCTTCATCAATCGTCACTGGCACATCTTGCAGACGGGACCCTATCTTGCGGACAAGTTGCCACAGGCCTCCGTTATTCTGCTATAAACCTAGCCATAATCTCAAACAGAGAAAGGAGTAACCACCAATGTAACTATAGCTGCTGTATCGGGAGGGTGTAAGGCTCCCAAAAGATACAAAGTGAGTAATATGGAGTATGATACAGCGCTTGGGTTTTTCCAAATTTATTACAATATTAAAACATGATTATGAACAATACATTGCATATGAGAATTCTCAAAGATAAAAATGAAAAAACTAATAAAAAATTTATTAAAAAGGGTTTGCCTGCTAGCATTCAATATTGGAGCCAAATGAGTATTGTGTGTCCTGAGTCAGCACCAGGGTGTATAATTACCATACGTGGTGGATGAGCTTGTTGGAAATAGATGTTCAAAGTCCCGGAGATTTCCCAGTGGTGGATTCCTGTACCTCTAACAATGGAGGTGGTGATGTGGCAGTCCTTAAGGTACGGCAGGTACCAAGAAGAAATGGCTGCGGATTCCAGGGGATCCAAAGTGATATGGAGCAAAACTGGTACGGGCGTGGTGTCCTCTGCAATGGCAAGGAGTAAAATGGAGCTGTGTTGGAGCTGGATGGCTGTCCAATTGAATTCTGGAGCAGGCGTATGGGCTCAACGCGTTTCAGCGTGTTCACACGCCTTCATCAGGAGCTGGAAACATAATCTCAAACAGAAGTTGACGTTTAATGATTTCAGCAGGAATAGAGGCTGGTTATCTAGACCATTGGGATCCTTTAAATGCACTGGTTGTGTTAACTGTCAATACATCATTACAGCAGACAGCTTTGAACATCCGGTCACAGGCAAATGGAATCAACTCAAATATCATATGACTTGTGAGTCTAAGTTTATTATTTACATGATCAAGTGCCCGTGCCAAAAAATATATATTGGCTAAACTATAAAGATGTTGAAAGGACGTGTTGGACTGCATTGGTCCTCCATCAAAAAAGCTTTATGCAAAGTAGAAGCCTCCATGCCTCCAGTAGAAAGACATTATGCTTCTTGTAAACATAATATGGCAGATTTTCACTTTATGCCCATTGAGTATGTGCCTTCCCCCCAGGCGTGGAGGTGATAGGCATAAGATGCTCTTACAAAAGGAATGTTTCTGGATTTATGAGCTCAATGCCATGAGTCCCGTGGGACTTAATGAGGAATTCTCCTTTACACCATTTTTATAAGTGGTTATTGACATAACTTGATTTGCTCTCCACAAACAGCACAGCGCCGAGTCAGGGAGTGAAACTGCTTCTAGCAGCATATGCTGACAACTTTCCATCAGCAGACAGCGAACAGCAGCATATTGATAGCTGCTTCCAAACTACCAGCACTGGGCAGAAGCACTTGCTTAGAGCCCCCCATACAGCCACTCCTTATTGCATTCAGTGGCAGACTCCTACAATCCTTCCTGTAGTGAACATCAGCATCTTGATAGCTGCTCCTTAGCTCTCAGCGCCAGACAATAACAGTTGCTGACAGCCGCACCAGATAGCCGCTCAGTATATGCTGACTGTCCTATCTGCGGTGAACAGCTGCACACCGACAGCGGTTCCCACACTCCTAGGGCCGGACAAGAGCACCCGCTGACAGCCGCTCCTGATAGCCGCTCTCCAGCTCTAAGCAGCGGACAGCTATACACACTGACAGTCGTCCCTACAGCCGACGCTCACCTCCAGGCAGTGCCCCGCAGCACAAGCTGACTACCTCGTATCATACACAGGCAGCATACAGATGTAGATATATGCCCCGGTGCTGGGATGACTTCTCCGGTCCCAGCACAGAGCCCCCAGAATGCCCCAGCCTCAGATTTTGCCTGTGGGGAGCCAATCCCGGCTCCCAAAGGGGCATCCAATAAGGGGCAGCAGCGGCAAGCCAATGGACGCTCGCTACACTGCCCTCTGTCCTGCCCCGGCGTCTGATGTCAGACACTGGTGGGGGATTAAAGGAACAGAGCCCATGAGGATGGGAGAAGGATGGCGGAGGAGAGCAGAGGCAACAGAAGTGCCGCGAAGATGCCTCCGGAGCCAGAAGCGGCTCCAGAAGATGGCAGAAGTGACGGCAGCAGACGGGACCAGAGGACATTGGGATCAAGCCTGAAGACCCCGGTGGCCAAAGCAGAGGAAGCAGCACTGCTGGCCAGAATGGACCAGTGGCGGAAGGAAGAAGAAGCGTAACGAAGAGGCCTCCTAGGAGTGGGAAGCAAAATGGCTGGTGAAGCTCCCTCCCCGGGGGCTCTCCCACCTAAAGGTAAGTGGCCGATGGCCACCAATCCCTGCATCCGCCTAGACCACCAGGCTTTGTGCACTAGGCCTGTGGCGCATGTTCAGGCCCTTTTGTTCTGTGGGGACAATAGTCAGGCCCCCTTGGCCCATGGCCAAGTACAGCCGGACACTCCGGGACCGCAGGCAGGAGGTCCGGAGCCAGCACCTGGCCCTTCCTTCCTGTGGGGGCTATAGAAGGGCCCTCTTGGCCGAGGGCCATTGTCAGTTGGGTCCTCCTGACCTGTGGGCCCTAGGTCCAGGGCCCCCAGGCTTGAGGCCTAGTCTAACGGACCTCAGGCCCATAGCAGGAGATAGTCAGGCAGCAGGCCCGTGGGCGCAGGTACTGCCACGGTGACTACCGCGGTGTGGCTGGGAGCAGCCTGAGGGAGGTAAGCCCGCCCTAGTGTTTTGTGCAGTTATTGTCTTGCTTGCATTGTACTGTATTTTCACTGTGGATGTTTTTCTGGTAATTTCACTGTGTGTTAACCCTTGCAATCATGTCCCTTTCCAGAGTGTGTTCATCATTCAGGCATTGTGGCACCAGGTTGCGTGGGTGCTAGGCCCCAGGTTGCACGGGAGCTAGGCTGTGGTATCCCTTGATCCGGCGCAAGGCTGCAGGTTGCGTAAGTCAGCGTTAGGCCACAGGTTTTGTGGGGGCTAGGCTGTGGTATCCCTTGATCCGGCGCTAGGCCGCAGGTTGCGTAAGTTGGCGCTAGGCCGCAGGTTTCGTGGGCGCTAGGCCATGGTATCTATTGATCCAGTGCTAGGCCGCAGGTTTCGTGGGAATAGGCCGCAGGTGATTTTGCGTATTGCCCTGCCCTAGGAAGCAGGGGGTTACTTGTGCTTATTTCCAGGTGCTGGTACCAGGACCATTGACGAGTCAGGGGTCCAGTGGACATCCGGTGAATATAATCTGTGTTGTGTCTGTTGGTTGTGTTGTGCATGCTCTTTCCCCTCCCCTGAAGCGTTTCCCCACCCGGGTTGCACCCGCCATGTTGCACAAGCGGGTGTAACCAGTCTGAAGCCAGTAGTGCTTGTGATCCCCCCCCCCATAGTGGGACTCTTCACCCCCATTCTTCTACAGGTAACGTCACATCGAAGTCCAGCGGAGAAAGACATAAGTATCGGGACCATGCTCATCCTGATAGTGAGAGACGGAGGACAGCAAGGTGAGTAAACTCAACAAGTGTTGTCAGAGTCCCTGCTCCAGTGCCTTTTACACAGAAACTGCTGGTTTTCCATCAAGCGGCATAAGGTAACTGTTCTTACACTGCGTACACTGCGCTCCTTTCAGGTAGTTTACACCCATATTGGGGCCACTCATTCTCCACCTCTGCGCATTGGTAAGTGGGGAAAAGTAGTGCTTACTACAGTGGGGATCTATACCGCTATCCCTCATCTCCATCTTTTTTGGAATACTCTCATCCTGATCTCTCTGCAAGTTCCCTGCACTGACTATTGTCCAACAGGGTCACGCAGTGTACTAACCAGGACAGCAGATATCCCCTTTCTCCCCATAGGCGTTAATAACTGTGGACACTCGCTCACTTGCACAGAGGTAAACGGTGCCTGGCAAGAAGCAGCAGTGTAAACGTTATGATTTAAGAGGAGTCTATTCTTTACTCTGATATTTACCTTTATAGGGTCATCACAGTAAACTATACCTATATCTGTTATTACACACTTATATTGTGCACACCATTTAATTATCTATGTGTCACGATATATTAGTGAAATATTTAGGTTATATGGTCCCACTGCACTAATACTTTGGGTGAGGAGGAAATGGTGCATGCAAAACCAGTTCTCCCACTAATATTATGTGAAGGACAATCAATGTTTAACAGTCTAGGAGGGCACAATTTAAATGTTTGATTTCCCACATTTGTTCTGAATTGATGCACTGTTTAGGTTAATTAGACCATATATATATACATAAGTGCAAGTTATTAATATAATTATTTTTTGTACACATTGTTTGCAACCAAGTGTCTTCACTGCAGAACATTGCATCCCTTGTGTGAGGGATTGTCTTATAGGTAAAAGCAACCAAATATCTGATCTGTTTAAATAACAACAGTACCTTGCCTGTTTGTAGTGAGGCATTTATTTTGTATTCTAAATGAGATATAGTATCCTGGAATGCCAAAACTGTTTTTGTAAGCCACTTTTATTGCTCTGTATAGCAGGGGGTGGGGACTGAGGGTGTAGATTCCAATTATTGGAAATTGGGAACAAGGCATTGTTAGAGTATTTTAGTTGTCATTGCATACGGCTGTGGTCATAGTTTAGCTGTGGCCCTGTATAGAAGTGGGCCGTTTTAAATGGGGAAAACGGAGTCATAACTACAAGCGTTATACCTGCGTTGCACCGAAGGATAACTGAAGGCAAACTACTACAAATCAACAAAAACACATATGGACTGCATTGATACCTCAAGAGTATGTAATTCATCTCCAATATGCTCTCTTCATTTCTGTGTTATGCAAACTCTTGTATAATTTGAAAAGTTCTGATATAATGAATTTATTGTAATTGTTATTACTTGTTTGGGGAAGTTGTTCAGCATAGTTTAGTGTTGCATTCTGCCTGATGTCTACTCAAACACAGTGCAAATTATCTCCTTTGACCATTTGGCCATTAGTGTTCAGGTGTAGCCTGACCTGAAGAGACTCAATATATTCTTAGAATTAGTGACCTGCAGCTTTTCTGAACAGTAAAATAGAAAAACAGACATTGAACAACATCATCAAACAGCTAATTTCAACTATAGGCCCCCATTTATCATTGATAGCATTTACAATGTGATCTGGGTGGAATATTACCGCCCAGGATCGCATTGTAAAATGCGATCATATCACCGGGATGTATTATCTGCTGGGCGCAGGGACAGGGCTCTGAAAGGAGCCTGTCCCTGCGATACCCAGTGGCGGAAGCCGGGGGGGGCTGCGCATGCGCGGTTACGCGCTGACCCCCCCCCGCCGCGCGACCCCGCTGACCGCACTGCCGCTCGGGCAGTGCGATGTGTAGCCATAGGCTACAATGGGCTATCGCCATATCAGAATGGCGATAGCCAAGGGGTGCGATGGCGGGCTGCCCGATGTTGATACATCGGGCAGCTTCGCATCCCCCATAGAAACCTATGGGAGATGCGGCCGGCGGCGCTGCAGGGGGGGATCGCAGCAGGGATCGGAGATTCCTGCTGCGGTCCCCCTTAATACATTTCAGTGCTACTTAACCCCTTCCTGACAGAGCCAGTTTTTGCGTTCCTGACAGAGCCCTTTTTTTCAAATCTGACATGTATCACTTAAGTGGGGATAACTTTTTTTTGCTTTTACTTATCCCAGTGATTTTGAGATTGTTTTTTCGTGACACATTGTACTTCAAGTTAGTGGTAAATTTTCGTCGATACAGTCTGTGTTTTTTTGTGAAAAATACCAAAATGTCGGAAAAAAATGGAAAATTTTGCGATTTGCAAAATGTTAAATTTTCTGCTTGTGAGACAAATAATCTTACCACTCAAAATAGTTAATAACTAACACAGACCATATGTATACTTTATGTTGCCATCATTATTTCAACCTCATTTTCATTTTTTTGGACACTAGGAGGCTTACAATATGAATAGCAAATTCTCAAATTTTCAAGAAAATTTCAAACACTGATTTTTTTAGGGACCAGTTCAGTTCTGATGTGACTTTGAGGGACTTGTATGTGAGACACCCCCATAAATGATGCCATTTCAAAAACTGCACCCCTCACAGTATTCAAAACAGCATTTTGGAAGTTTGTTAACCCTTTAGGTGTTTCACAGGAATTAAAACAAAGTGTAGGTGAAATTTCAAAATTTCATTTTTTTTGCAGATTTGCAATTTTAATACATTTTTCTAAGGAACACAGTACATTTTACTAGAGAAATGTGACTAAAAATTGATTCCCCCAATTCTTTTGTTTTCATAAATATCCTATATGTGGCCCTAGTGTGCACGTTGACCAAACCACAGGCTTCATAATAGAAGGAGCACCTACTTGATTTTGGAGCCTCCTTTTTATGAGATTATTTTTTAGGCACCATGTAGGTTTCTAGGCACCATAAAATGCTAAAAGTTAGGAACCCCCCCACAAGTGACCCCATTTTGCAAACTACACCCTTCAGGGAATTCATCTAGGGGTATAGTGTACATTTCAAACCCCCAGGGGTTTCACCAATTGTGGTACAACTGGGCAGTGAAAATGAAAAAAATTAATTTTTCATTTTCACAGCTCAGTTGTATCAAAATTGGTGAAACCCCTGGGGGTTTGAAATGTACACTATACCCCTAGATGAATTCCCTGAAGGGTGTAGTTTGCAAAATGGGGTCACTTGTGGGGGGGGGTTCCACTGTATGGGTGTTTCGGGGGTCATTCAACCAGAATCTGTGCTGCAAAATCCAAATATCACTCCTTCCCTTCTGAGTCCTGCCATGCACCCAACTGGCATTTTTGGTCACATGTGAGGCATTGCCGTACTCGGGAGAAATTGGGGCACAGATTTTGGGGTGCTTTGTCTCCTTCATTCCTTGTGAAAATGAAAACTTTTGAGCCAGATCTGCATTTTTGTGTAAAAAAATGTAATTTTTTACAGAAAAATGCAGTTCTGGCTCAAAATTTTTCATTTTCACAAGGAATGAAGGAGACAAAGCACCCCAAAATCTGTGCCCCAATTTCTCCCGAGTACGGCAATGCCTCACATGTGACCAAAAAATACCATTTGGGTGCATGGCAGGACTCAGAAGGGAAGGAGTGATTTTTGGATTTTGCAGCTCAGATTCTGGTGGAATTTTGGTGGGTGCTATGTCGCATTAGCAAGACCCCCAAAGCACCAATACAGTGGAAGCCCCCCACAAGTGACCCCATTTTGCAAACTACACCCTTCAGGAAATTCATCAAGGGGTATAGTGTACATTTCAAACCCCCAGGGGGTTCACCAATTGTGGTACAACTGGGCAGTGAAAATGAAAAATTAATTTTTCATTTTCACAGCTCAGTTGTATCAAAATTGGTGAAACCCCTGGGGGTTTGAAATGTACACTATACCCCTTGATGAATTCCCTGAAGGGTGTAGTTTGCAAAATGGGGTCACTTGTGGGGGGGGTTCCACTGTATGGGTGTTTTGGGGGTCATTCAACCAGAATCTGTGCTGCAAAATCCAAATATCACTCCTTCCCTTCTGAGTCCTGCCATGCACCCAACTGGCATTTTTTGGTCACATGTGAGGCATTGCCGTACTCGGGAGAAATTGGGGCACAGATTTTGGGGTGCTTTGTCTCCTTCATTCCTTGTGAAAATGAAAACTTTTGAGCCAGATCTGCATTTTTGTGTAAAAAAATGTAATTTTTTACAGAAAAATGCAGTTCTGGCTCAAAATTTTTCATTTTCACAAGGAATGAAGGAGACAAAGCACCCCAAAATCTGTGCCCCAATTTCTCCCGAGTACGGCAATGCCTCACATGTGACCAAAAAATACCATTTGGGTGCATGGCAGGACTCAGAAGGGAAGGAGTGATTTTTGGATTTTGCAGCTCAGATTCTGGTGGAATTTTGGTGGGTGCTATGTCACATTAGCAAGACCCCCAAAGCACCAATACAGTGGAAGCCCCCCACAAGTGACCCCATTTTGCAAACTACACCCTTCAGGGAATTCATCAAGGGGTATAGTGTACATTTCAAACCCCCAGGGGTTTCACCAATTGTGGTACAACTGGGCAGTGAAAATGAAAAATTAATTTTTCATTTTCACAGCTCAGTTGTATCAAAATTGGTGAAACCCCTGGGGGTTTGAAATGTACACTATACCCCTTGATGAATTCCATGAAGGGTGTAGTTTGCAAAATGGGGTCACTTGTGGGGGGGTTCCACTGTATGGGTGTTTAGGTGGTCATTCAACCAGAATCTGTGCTGCAAAATCCAAATATCACTCCTTCCCTTCTGAGTCCTGCCATGCACCCAACTGGTATTTTTTGGTCACATGTGAGACATTGCCGTACTCGGGAGAAATTGGGGCACAGATTTTGGGGTGCTTTGTCTCCTTCATTCCTTGTGAAAATTAAAAATTTTGAGCCAGAACTGCATTTTTCTGTAAAAAATTACATTTTTTTACACAAAAATGCAGATCTGGCTCAACATTTTTCATTTTCACAAGGAATGAAGGAGACAAAGCACCCCAAAATCTGTGCCCCAATTTCTCCAGAGTACGGCAATGCCTCACATGTGACCAAAAAATACCAGTTGGGTGCATGGCAGGACTCAGAAGGGAAGGAGTGATATTTGGTGGTGGAATGAATGGTGGGTGCTATGTCGCATTAGCAAGACCCCCGAAGCACCAATACAGTGGAACCCCCCCACAAGTGACCCCATTTTGGTCACCAGCTTTGGGAGGGGGGCTGGCGCTGCGGCTGGCGGGGGGGTGGGAGGGGTGCTGGCGCTGCGGCAGCCGGGTGGGTGGGAGGGAGGGGGGCTGCCGGGTGGGAGGGGGGGGGGGGCTGGCGATCGGTGGTGATCGGTGCTGTACTTAACAGCACCGATCACCACCGATCACTGTGTTACCGAGCGGCTTAGCCGCCGGTAACACAGAAAACGCTGCAATTGGCTGTTCACATTTGAACAGCCAATCGCAGCGATCGCCGCGAGGGGGGATGTCTGCTGTCAGGGACAGCAGACATCTCCAAACTGTCACCGCGTCTATAGACGCGGTGACAGTTAAAACCATGACGTATATATACGTCTTCGGTCGGGAAGTACCTCCCGACCATGACGTATATATACGTCATATGTCGGGAATATCTTTTTATATATATATATATATATATATATATATATATATATATATATATATGTGTATGTATGTGTGTGTGTGTATATATATATATATATATATATATATATATATATATATATATGTGTGTATGTATATATATATATATATACACACACATATATATATATATACATATATATATATATATACATATATATATATATATATATATATATATATATATATATATGTGTGTATATATATATACACACATATATATATATACACACACATATATATATATATATATATATATATATTTCAGTTCATTATCATGTTTTTTTTTTCTTTTTATGCAGCTCATGCTGCTGCTGCGGCTGGCAGGGGGGGGGGAGGGGGGTGCGCGCTGCGTGCGCTCCTGCCGCTGCCGCCGCCGGGTGAGCCTGCTGCCGGGCCGGGTGAGTGCCGGGTGGGTGGGAGGGGGGTGCTGCTCATCGGTGGTGATCGGTGCTGTACTTAACAGCACCGATCACCACCGATCCCTGTGTTACCGAGCGGCTTAGCCGCCGGTAACACAGGAAACGCTGTGAATGGCTGTTCAGATTTGAACAGCCAATCACAGCGATCGCCGACCGGGGGGAGCACCCCTGCCCCCCCTGGGCGGCGAGGGGGGGATGTCTGCTGTCAGGGACAGCAGACATCTCCTAACTGTCACCGCGTCTATAGACGCAGTGACAGTTTAAAGCCATGACGTACATGTACGTCAAATGTCGGGAAGTACTTCCCGACCATGACGTACATGTACGTCAAATGTCGGGAAGGGGTTAATATTTGCGGTTAACCCCCCGAAAACTGATGTTTTGGGGGATTTAACCACAAATATTGCTTGATATATGGGCCCATTAGACTTCGATTTTGTACTGTCTGAACATGGCTAGGAATAACAAATGCACATGCAAAATTTTTAAAACTATGTGTAGGAGGAACAGAATGGGAAGAATCGGAGGAGGGGTAGCAATGTATGTAAAGAAAGGCATAAATGCAGCTTTAATACAAAACATTGAAGAAAAAACTGAGGCCCTTTGGGTGACCATAGAAATGGGGGAGAAGGACATTATTCGTACTGGGGTCATCTATAGGCCACCAGGCCAGGGGCAGGATTTGGACAGGAGCCAATTGCTTGATGTCACTAAAATGGCTTTAAAGGGAGAAGTCATAATTATGGGAGACTTTAATCTACCTGATGTAAATTGGGAGGAGTCTTTTGCAAGATCATCTACAAGTGGCAAATTTCTAAATTCCCTACAGGGAGCATCTCTCAAGCAATTGGTGAGGGAGCCTACTCGCAAAAGACTCAATATTAGATTTAATACTCACAAATGGTGACAGGATATCGGACATATATGTGGGTGAGAACCTGGGATCCAGTGATCATCAAGAAGAAAGGTTTAGTATCAAGGCAGGGTCCAACTCCAGTCACACAAAAATTAAGGTATTGGATTTTAGGAAAGCTGACTTTGCAAAAATGGGGAGATGTTTAAGCGACTCAGCGGATTGGAGGAACTTGAAAGGAGTGCAGGAGAGGTGGAAAAAAAGAAAAAGTTCAACGGACCTTTGTTTTAAAAGGGTTAAGAAAAGTACCAGGAAAAGGAAGCCAGTGTGGTTTACTAAAGAGGTATCAACTAGTGTAAAAGCAAAAAAGATGGCATTTAGGACATACAAGCAGACTCAAAATAATAACGTCAAAGAAGTGTATCTTGCCAGATGCAAGGAGGCTAAGAAAGTGATAAAGCATGCCAAGGCACAAGCTGAGGAGAAAATGGCTCAGTCAGTAGATAAAGGAAAAAAAAAAAAATTTAAGTAAATAAGTGAAAGGAGAAAATCAAATGGAGGAATAATAAGACTGCGGACAGACACTGAGAATTTGGTGGAGGGAGACAAGGCAATTGCAGATTATCTAAATAATTTATTTTGCTCCGTATTCACTATAGAAGGAGAAGGGAAGGGACCATAGTTAAGTTGCAAGGACATTCATAAAAATATGGTAGATGGAAGTACATTTACTAGGGAGAAAGTCCTATCAGAACTTTCAAGACTGAAAGTGCATAAATCAATGGGGCCAGACGGAGTGCATCCAAGGATACTAAAAGAACTAAAAGAAGTGTTGGTAGCGCCATTAACAGATTTATTAAACCAGTCACTAGATACAGGTGCAGTTCCAGAGGACTGGAGAAGAGCTAATGTAGTTCCACTGCACAAAAGCGGAAGCAAAGAAGAAGCAAGTAACTACAGACCAGTGAGCCTTACATCAATAGTAGGGAAATTAATGGAAACACTATTAAAAGAAAGAATAGTGGAATATCTTAAATTAAACAACTTAAAGGATGCAAAACAGCATGTTTTTTCTGCAGGGAGATCATGCCAAACAAGTCTCATTGACTTTTTTGACTCCGTGACCAAAATACTAGATGAAGGGGGGCAGTAGATGTGGCATATCTAGACTTTAGTAAGGCATTTGACACTGTCCCACATCGCAGACTACTAAATAAACTTGAAAGTGTGGGATTGGATTATAAATCAATTAAATGGATAAGAACCTGGTTGCAGTATAGGAAACAGACAGTTGTAGTAAATGGAGTACATTCTATGGAGGGACATGTTACCAGTGGAGTACCCCAGGGATCTGTACTTGGACCAGTGCTCTTAATATCTTTGTTAGTGACATTGCAAATGGTATTGAAGGGAAAGTATGCCTTTTTGCAGATGACACAAAGATATGCAACAGAGTAGACACACCAGGAGGGGTAAATCAAATGACTGATGATCTAAGTAAACTTGAGAATTGGTCAAGAGCATGGCAACTACAGCTTAATGCAAAAAAATGCAAAATGATGCACTTGAGACTCAAAAACCCAAAGGCTCAATATAGTATCAAGGGTACTATAATGGAAACTACTGAAGAGGAAAGAGATGTAGGAGTCACTATTTCAAGTGACTTAAAGGCAGGAAAGCAATGTAGCAAAGCAATGTGGAAGGCTAATCAGATGCTTGGTTGCATAGGGAGAGGAATCAGTAGCAGAAAAAAAGACGTAATAATGCCACTTTATAGGTCATTGGAATACTATGTCCAGTTCTGGAGACCATATCTTCAGAAGGATATAAATACATTGGAGAGTGTACAAAGAAGGGCAACTAAAATGGTGCATGGCCTACATCACAAAACTTACATGGACTAGACTAGACTAAAAGATCTTAACATGTATAGTTTGGAGCAGAGAAGGGAAAGGGGGGACATGATAGAAATCTTCAAATATATCAAGGGTTTTAACATAGTACAGGAGGGAAATTTTCTTCAAAGGAAAAGAAGTAATAGAACACGATGACATGCACTGAAACTGGAGGGAGGTAGGTTCAGGGGAAATGTTAGAAAGAATTACTTCACAGAAAGGGTAGTGGATAAGTGGAATAGCCTCCCATCAGAGGTGGTAGAGGCTAAGACAGTAGAACAATTTAAACATGCTTGGGATAGGCAAATGAATATCCTTACAAAGAAATAAGGATTAAAAAGGGTTGAGATTACCTGAAGGGTAAAAAAGGGGCAGACTAGATGGGCCAAATGGTTCTTATCTGCCGTCATATTCTATGTTTCTATGTTTCTAACTATGCAAGGATTGGTTTCAACTGCAAAGCCAACAAACTGACAAGTCAATGTTTGTGAATTATGCCATTCTAAAGCTTGAGGTGATTTGGCAACAATTGTAGTCAAGCGAATTGTTACAAAAATAACTGCTATCCATGGTTATAAAGGTGAGATTCCCTTGCTATTCGACTTGAGATTCGACTGCTATACAATCTTTGCTTACTCTGTACTTTTTACATACAATTCATGCTATCTACATTCGATTTGCACTATATAGTCCTTGCTGCCCTGTCTATCTGCGATTCGATTTGTGCTGTCACGGAAGCGTGCATCGGGATCACAAGGTAAAAAACCTGTGTGATCTGCTTGCGATCTGCATGCGAATTTGACTATATAGTCAAAATCTCATGCTGGATTGTACTGTGTGTACACAGTATTACTAAAGAATTTTGGACACAATAAGGCAGATGTATTATCCAGCGTTAAGTGCATTTCTGCACTTAACGCTGGTTAACTGGGGGGTAATTAAGTTTTTCCTAATGCACAGTGCACCTAGCGTTGCTCGACAGGGCTGTCTGCTGTAAACCCCCCCCCCAGTATTTAGTGGCCGGGGCGATGTATTAACGGCCGCCCAGCCATTAAATCGCCCCGGCTGCAATGCCAGCTCATGGCTAGCATTGTTCTGTCCCCACGGCGGGGACAATGCTAGCCCTGCTGTGGCTCCGGGCTGCGCTGCAGATCTTGCAGTAATAGCGAGATCCCACGCATGGCCATTTCAGCTGGCCGGGGGAGAGAGGGTTTGCACATGCGCATGCATGCCGGCGACACCGTTAAGGAGAGCCGTTAATGCTGGGCATAAAGGCTCCTTATCAGCTGGGGGGGGGTTAATACATTTGGCCACCATGGGTGCCCGCTTCTACACGTTATTCAGGAGAAGCTGGACCCTTTATTTTAAAAACTTTAGGGGCGGCATAGTACATCTGCCCCAGCAACCCTAATAAAATGGTTACTTACAAACCTAACTTCAAGGTTAACATTGCTTAATGTTTCTACATTTTTGGCCTCGATTCTCTGCTATACGAGCAGATAACAGTGATTATTATCAGTTACATCTAGCTATGAAACTGCAACAGCCATACGTATACTTTGTCCACGATTTTCAATAAATTAGTGACTGACTACTCCCCTCTGAATTCCTAAAGAGGGCAGGAGTACGTACAATCACTTACAGTTGCACATACATATATTTGTACAATAGTGTCTCTTTATATTTTCGCATGCTCGCAGCACAAGAATTTTTGGGATGACTGGTTATGATTGATCTACAGTTACCAATTATTACATTTATGTATGTTTGTCTTGTGTGTTGGTTAACCATATTTATTATTATAAAAATATTAAAATTTAAGTTTTAAAAACTAAAACCAGCGTGCCCCACAAAAGAAAGAGTACTTTCTCTTCCTCTGTCTACTTGTTTTTCCATACTCTCTGGGGAGCAGCTCCACCCTCAATACCTATACACTGGTACAATATACTGTATCTAGTAAGGTGGATATGAAAACAATAATAAAAAAGTATGTTAACATCACTTTGGCACTCAATAGCAAGTGCTACCTGTGCAGCATGAAAACTCCACAATCCCCTTTCCCTTGGTTCTACATACTCCCTGTCCCTCTGCCTCCATTAATAGATGCTGTTTGCATGCACACAGCATCTATTCAATTCACCGCAGCGACGGGCAGGGGGGGGGACTCACAACTGCCCCCTCCCCTGCTTGACACTGCCGTCCATGGGTTGGATACAGGATCCAAAAAACAAGGCAGTTAGGATGTATGCAGTAGTCAAAGTGGGACTTTTGAAGTGGAGGTTTGGGAATATTAAAGGGGTTTACTGTCCATTTTAAAACACCATATAACATGTGCAGTAAAAAGGAGCATGGTCACTCAAAAGGGGGTGTGCTCTTAAGATGACAGGTCTGGTGAAGCAGACTGAGGTTGGGATGCTGACACATAGACATATACTGACATACAGACAGCCACTGACACACCTACATAAAGACACTGGCACACAATGATACATGGAAGCTGACACACAAATGCTGACACAGAGATGCTGACACAAATACACACAGACAGATGGAGGTTCACACATGGATTGATGCTGACATGGTGACACACAGACACTGACACTCTGACAGATGCTGGCACAGGTGCCTACACTAAGACACCACCACACAGATAGATGCTGATATATGGATACAAGGACGCTGAAACACTGTCCGATGCTGACAAATGGATATATAGATGTTGACACACAGACTCTGGCAACAGAAATACTCTAACACAAAGGTGCTGCACATACATACATAGATGTTTACACACAAATGATGACACATAGAAGCTGACACACAAACATGCAAACAGATGATGACACATACACACATGATGACACACTGACAAATGCTGACAAAGACATCGACACATGGAAAGAAGCCGACACGTATACACAAGAAGACTAATACACAGACACGCAGACACTGACAGATGCTGATACATGTACAAACAGCCTCTGACACAGGGATGCTGACTTGCAGGCACTTACAGATGATCTTAGAGAGACTGACAGGCACTGAAACAGACACACAGATGCTGACACAGAGACAGATGCAGACATAAAGACAGATGCTAATTCACAGATGCTGACATATGGACAGATGTTGCCAAATGGACACGCAGACAGATGTTGACAAAGTGACACAGACAAATTGTGACATACTGATGCTGACACAAAGACAGATGCAAGCACCTGGATTCACTGATGCTGACATAGACAGAAGCTGCCACATTGATGTCGACACACAGACATATGCTGGAAGACGGATGCTGACTCTCAGACACTGACACAGACACATGGATGCACTAACATGCACTAACCTCTGACACACACTGATGTTAACACACAGGCAGATGCTAACACACAGACACACTGATGCTGGCACACAGGAAGTGCTAACAGACATGGACACTGACAAATGGACACACAGACACAGATGTTCACACACTGGCACACTAACTCCAATACTCACTGACACACTGATGCTTATACACAAACAGATACTAAAATACTGACACAACAAAGCTGACATGCGAACAGATGCTGACACACTGATGACAACACAGACAGATTCTGACACAGACATGCGGGCACTGACAAACACTGACACACTGATGCCAACACACAATCAGATACTAACACACCAATGCTGACACACTGACAGATGATGACAGAGAGGATTCTGGTTGAAGAGGAGGCTGACTAAGCCTTGGCTGGCTATAGAAATCTGGCTTTAGAAATTTTGTCAGAATTCAAAGTAGGAAGTTTCTAAGTAGGAATATACAACCGCACACTGTCGCCTAGACTTAGCCTGGACTTGCTGTGACATAACTCCCGTCTTATTCTCTTCTGATTGCAGGTAAAATATCATTCATGCAACAGTCATATTTGAACTAGCATCACTGTGATTAGTGTACTGCATTTTCTAGGTAAAATATCATTCATGCAACAGTCATATTTGAACTAGCATCACTGTGATTAGTGTACTGCATTTTCTAGGTAAAATATCATTCATGCAACAGTCATATTTGAACTAGCATCACTGTGATTAGTATACTGCATTTTCTAGGTAAAATATCATTCATGCAACAGTCATATTTGAACTAGCATCACTGTGATTAGTATACTGCATTTTCTAGGTAAATGTACAAATTTATTTTTAAAATTAGATAGTGACTTAAAATTGACTAGTGACTTGGACATAGTCTGTAACATCTCACCATTTGCTTATCTCAGTTTTATTGCTCACTTTCTCTAGTGGGAGAGGGGCTTTGGGTGCGGTCTTAATTACTGAAGTTAGAAACAGCTTTTACAGACCTACTAATTAGAGTATAGGAGGCTGACTATAGAAATCTGGCTTTAGAAATTTTGTCAGAATTCAAAGTAGGAAGTTTCTAAGTAGGAATATACAACCGCACACTGTCGCCTGGACTTGCACTGGACAGAAACTGAAGGAAATTACAATCAACATAAGTGCAACTCTTAACTGCTAAAACTTTAAATATTACTCTTTCTGCTTGCATATGCACTGTCTGTTTTGAAAATGCACAGCTATACCTCTAATGACTTCATCTCTCCTGCTCTTCCATTGATAATAGGTGTCCCCCAACATTTTATTCTTGGCCCTCTTCTTCTCTATCTCTACATGTCCTCTCTGGGTGAGCTTATTTGCTCACTTAACTTCCACTATCACCTCTATGCTGATAATACTAAAATCTACCGATCCTTTCCTGAACTCTCTCCCTATATCCTCACTCATATCTCCAACTGTCTCTCTGCTGTCTACTCCTGGATGACCCAGCGCTTTTTTAGACTTAAAATATTAAAGACTAAGCTGACCTCTTCCCACCCTCCTGCATAAAACCTGCCAATCTCTCAACCTAACCTGTTTAAGCTCACTTCTTCGCCTTCTGTGTCACCCCAGTCTGTCTAACCCTCCCCTTTTAGAATGTAAGCTCTCACGAGCAGGGCCCTCTCTCCTTATGTGCCTTTCTTAGAATATATAAACCTCTGCCACCCTGGTGCAACTATCCATATTAACCATTGTACTTGTCCTAAACTGTCTTGTACTGTAATTTGTTATGTGTTTTTGATTATAACTATGCTCTGTAAAGCGCTGCGGAATCTGTGTGCGCTATATAAGAAACTGTTAATAAATAAATAAAATAAAATTTGGAGGGGTCAATCACACAGGACTTCAGAGATATAGATACATTTATGGAAATTGACCCCTGTGGGGTATAGATGGTGAGTATAATCACTGATGGCATTACAAGGGTGTGCTACCACGGACAAAGGGTAATGAGAGACAAAAAAAAGACAGGGGGCGAAATGTAATAGCACCTTTAAAAATCGCATTTTTTGCAGCGAATTCGCATATGTAATGAAATGCGAATTTGCAGCAAAAAAGTGCGATATGGTGCCATTTCGGACGATTTTTAGTCATGAAAATGTGCACATTTTAAAACATGCGATTTTGTGTAAAAAAAAAATGGGGAAAAAATGGTGTGGGGTCCCCCCTTTCTGAGCATAACCAGCCCCGGGCTCAAACAGCAGGTCCTGGTTTCCTAAAATCACAGGAACAAACAAGTTGGGGTTCCCTGGATTTTATAAAACCAGCACCAGGCTCAAGGGCCGGTCCTGGTTCCCAAAATACGGGGGACAAAATGACTAGGGGTCCCCCGTATTTCAAGAACCAGCACCGGGCCCAACCAGCCAGCAGGGTAATGCCACAGCCGGGGGGAAACTTTTTATACAAGTCCCCCAGCCAAAGCATTCACCCCTTGACCGGTCAGCATGGGCAGGGGTACTGGGGGAGTGGGGACCCCCCCCAAAGAAGGGGTCCCCCCCTCCAGAACTTACCTGCCCATGCTGTAGCCCGGGGCTGTCCTCGATGCCCCTGGGCGGTGGGCATCGAGCTGATTCTGTGTAAAAACTAGATGAAAAACTATTCTCTTATACCATGGAACCCTTTTTTTGGACAGAACCATGCACATATCACAATGATCTGTGCATGGTTCTGTCAAATTCGCCAGCCAGAACCTGGTCTAATTTTTTGGCGATTTTTGTAACCTTTACCAAAAATCGCACCCTATTACATGTGCGAGTTAGATGCTTTCCAATGGGAAAACATCTGGATGTGAATTGAAGTGTGATTAAAACCGCCACTTCAGAATCTGCGATGTGAGATGGTGCACCACATTGTGACAAACCAAACCTTGGGCGAAATGTAATAGGGTGTTTTTTGCGATTTTTTTTCGCAAAAACAGCCGTTTTCGTTCATTTTCCGAAAATTGCATATTTTATAGGGTGTGATTCACGGGAAAAAAATCACACTTTTTGCCACAAATCGCACACTATAAAAAACACAATTTTCGGAAAATGGATGAAAATGGCTGATTTGCGAAAAAAAAACACAAAAAAACACCCTATTACATTTCGCCCAGGGTTTGGTTTGTCACAATGTGGTGCACCACATTGTGACAAACAAACCCTGTCTTTTTTTTTGTCACACAGATTGATGACACTGAATGTCAGACACTGATACATGGACACACTGGGGGAAATTTGCTAAAGGAAATTTGTAAAAAATAGGTGTATTTGTATCCAGAAATACACTTATTTTTTACATTTACTATCCCAAAAATACGGCAATTCGTATTCATATTGATGTGCTATCAATACGAATACAAATTGCCGTATTTTCGGGATAGTAAATGTCAAAAATAAGTATATTTCTGGACACAAATACACAAATATTTTTTTTACAAATTTCCTTTAGTAAATTTCCCCCACAGACTCTGGTACATGAATGCTGACACATTGACAGACGGATGCTGACACACTGACAGTTTCTGACACGTGGACTCACAGACACTGACACAGAAAAAGATGCTGACACACAAACATGTTTACAAATGGATAGACACTGACACAGACAGATGCTGACACAATGACATAGACATACGTTAACAAACAGATACTGACACATGGACACAGACAGATGTTGACACTCTGAAACTGACACACTGACAAACTAACACACTGGTTCCGACACACAGACATATGCTAATACACAGACACACTGATTCTGTAACACACACAGAAACTGACATACGGACATTGACACGGACACACAGAAAGATGTTGACATACTGACACAGTAACCCTGACACACATACTAATGCCAACACATAGACCGTTACTAACACCTGGATAAACCTTTGTTGACACATGGACAGAATCTGAAACACTGATACCGACACAGACAGATGCTGACATACACGGATGCTGATACAGACCCACGGACATTGACACACTAACCCCAACACATACTGACAAACTGATGCCAACACAGATACTAACACACCAATGCTGACACAGGGGACAGACACCGATACACTGATGTTGACACAGACAGATGCTGACACATGAACACTGACACACTAACATCAAAATGGCTTACACACTGATGCCGACACATGTACTCTGACACGCAGAGCTAACATCAGAGGTCCTCCCTGTAAACATCTGGGTCTGCCTGAGTTTTTTATGACATGCACACCACAAATGCTGGCCGCCTGTCGGTCACCCTGTGTATGGCCAGCATTCAAAAACCAATGCTGGCTTTCATCGCAGGGAAGGGCTCCCACTAGGAATTCTGGGGCCCAGGACTGATTTCTAGTCCAAGCCCCTCTGCCTGGCCCTTCCAGCGGCCAGGACTGGGACAGCTGTACCCATAGCACCCCCCTATTGACGGCCCTGACAGGGTTGCTCGGCACACTATTATAATCTAACTCCACGCCCTAGTGGATGGTAGGGCATGAAATACCGCCTGTCGGCACATGTCGGCTCAAAACACAGTGAAAAAACCATGTCGACCTAGACAATGTCGACCTAATGGCAGTGTCGACCTAATGGCAGTGTCGACCTAATGGCAGTGTCGACCTAATGACATGTCGACCTAATGGTATGTCGACCTAATGGTATGTCGACCTAAAAGCATGTCGACCTATTGAGTTGTCGAACTAATGGTGTCGACCTAATGGCTGTCTATCTTCTTGTTGTAGACAAATAGTCCGGATACCGACATAACATACATGAATCAAAATTACAAAAAGATGGTCAATCAGAGATTACATAGTGCTGCTGTAGAGTCGCTGCGTCCACTAGTTGCTTAGTTACTAATATATCATCAATTTTCGCATTCCAGAATGATGACAAATTATACTTAAATAAACTCCAGTCCTGTTCCTCCTTTCTGTCTGGGCCCAGGACTAGAGTGCCTGCAATCCCCCTCCTTGATAGCTGCCCAGCGGGCATCATTGCTTCCACCATAGAAACATATGGAAGCGGTCATCTGTCAGGTCAGACTTAGGTCTACAGTCATTAGGTCGACCCCGGAAGGTCGACTTGCCCCAAGGTAGACAGGGTTAAAGGTCAACATGGGTCAAGACTTAAGGTCGACATGGGTTTAGGTCGACATTCATTAGGTCGACATGAGTTTTTCACTTCTTTTGAGCCAACATGTGCCAACAGGCGGTATTTCATGCCCTACCATCCACTAGGGCATGGTGGGAAAATAAAATAATGTGCCGAGCGTAGCGAGGCACCGTGCCCGAAGCATTGCGAGCGAAGCGAGTGCATCTTTAACTGTGTCCATGACGATTGTGTCGACATTCGGCTAAAAAAAGGGTGAAAAACGCATGTCGACCTAATGACTGTCGACCTAAACCCATGTCGACCTTGACCCATGTCGACCTTTAACCCTGTCGATCTTGGGGCAAGTCGACATTCCGGGGTCGACCTAATGACTGTAGACCTAAGTCTGTTCTGACAGATGTACCGATTCATATGGTAAAGGCAATGAAAGGATGTGCTCCCTTCTACATACACTCTGGAGGTACATGTGGCTAACCCCCAAAATGGGTGATTTAGTCGCTGCAAATATAAAATTATAAATGGGCCCCATACTGTACCCCCAAATCAAATACTGTGTGTCCCAAAATAAAATCCTATGCCCCACTAATATTTGTATAACTTACCTGTGCTGGCTGATTGCTGGGGACTGCCCACATCCAACGCCATATTCCTCTCACAGAAAGTTTAATGTGGCACAGCTCATTTTCATCTGAATCTGCGTAACTGCTGCGCTGCTGCTCACCTGTAGGGTGAAGAACCTGCAGGCTAGGATACATAGCCCAGCTGGCTAGTGGGCATTGCAGGGGCCCTTAGGAACTTAAGTGTATGTTTGCCCAATATACACCAGCCAACAGACACGCACAGAGGCAAGGAGGCTCCTCTGATGTTGTTTTAGCTCTGCCGGGTCATCAGTTTCCCAGGGGTCGGGGCCAGTGCAAGGGTTCTTGGCATTCTAGGCAAAACCTCTGCCTACTACTCCAGCCCCCCCCCCCCCCCTCCTCCCAACAGCACCAATTACCCAGTTTCCCAGTCAGTCAGTGCATAGGTGGCATCTCAGACGTTTCCCTGCATTGAATACAAGGATGTATGGATCAGAGATAGATGGCAGAACAATACAGGCAGCACTCAAAGGATTCAGCAACCAGTATAAAAAAGATTAATCTGAACCAAGAGCCTCCGTCACTTCATTATATTGGTTACTGAGTCCTGTGAGTGCCATCTGGATTGTTCTACTACTGTGGTGCCTTCAGCACATAGGAGAGCACTGAGGCAATATTTTTTATTCCCAAGAATTGAGTGCCAACTGGAATTATATGTAGAAACTGATGTACAACATGCTATAGTTACATCTTACATCTCAATACTAACTTTATGACGGTGATATTCAGACTTCAAGTTAAAACAACCTTCATTAATTACTTTGTTTAATAACAGGTTCTTATATAGCCCAGCAAATTCCCCATTTATACTGTTATGTTTATACCAGTATAGCTACTATACAAAAGGATTCTTCCCAATAGCTGTCCACCAACTAAACAGTATTGAACGTACCAAATACTAAATACTAACTCTAACTGTTCTAGATATATGTGAAATGTATGTGATGTATGTTTAGGCCTCTCTTCCCACCCCCCTTGTGTTCCCTGCTTGATGCTGCACTGTTATCACAATAAATTCCAAGCATACGCAAGTATACCTGGCCAATAAAGATGATTCTGATATAACTGCCTAATAATATAGGACTTTTGGCAAATATATTTACCTTGATGAGGATGAGATTTGTGTCTTCTCTAATGTGTGTTTTCTCTGATGTGTGTCTTCCCTGCATTCAGCACAATTGTTAGTGGTGCAGATCTCTCTTCCTTCCCACCTCTACTGTGACCTACTGCCCAATTTACCAGTCTAACTAGAATTTACTCATGGCCTGTATAATAAAATGCATAATTAAAGTTTTGTCCTGATACATTCCAGGGTATTGTCTGAAGCTCACATCTATCCATCTCCATTGTAGAGGAGGTTAAACCTGTCTACAGTCACTCAGAAGTAAACATTTTGCATTCAAAAAGACAGAGGGTCAACTCTTGTTGCTAGCAAACAAATCTAGGGATTTGTCCACAATGTACAACAAAGATAGGACAGTGCTAATTACCATAGCTACTCTGACTCTGAGATTCTGCTCTCAGTGCATAGACAATCCCCCCCATAGTAGTCTATATGATTCTGAAAACCTGTGAACTTTTAAGGAAACCTTAGAAGACAGATCTTTAGAAAAGCCTGTCACCGTTATTTATTTATTTATATATATATATATATATATATATATATATATATATATATATATATATATATATATATATATATATATATATGTGTGAAGATTGGATGAGGGGCGCCACTTGTGTTTTCCCAATTGAATAATTAATAAATAAACAATGTTCCCTTAGAAAAGGGTGTCAGCCAGTCTTTAAGAAAGGGAGCAGTGGTAAATTGCTCGTAAAAAATTGTGTAAACAGTGGATAAAGGTAGCTGCGAATAATTGTTTATAAATAATGATCTGGAATTAAAAAATATATATTTAGAAAAGTTCTTTTAAAAATATGAAAGATTTATTTCAAATGAATATATAAAAAAATACTTCTACAATAAAACAAAATGGACAAAAAATATACAAATAGAATGAGGTAAAATTGCTTAACTTAAGGATGTAGTTGGAGGCTAGAATCATGGGTGATTCTAGCCTCCAACTACATCCTTAAGTTAAGCAATTTTACCTCATTCTATTTGTATATTTATTGTCCATTTTGTTTTATTGTAGAAGTATTTTTTTATATATTCTATTGAAATAAATCTTTTATATTTTTAAAAGAACTTTTCTAAATATATATTTTTTAATTCCAGATCATTATTTATAAACAATTAGTCGCCGCTACCTTTATCCACTGTTTACACACACACACACACACATATATATATATATATATATATATATATATTTATATATATATATATATATATATATATATATATATATATATATATATATATATATATATATAGATACGTGCAGAGATGGATGTCACTCGGAAATTTCAAATGAATTGACAGACAATCGTCTTATAAGCCTGGCTTATAAGACGATTGTCTGTCAATTCATTTGAAATTTCCGAGTGACATCCATCTCTGCACGTATCTATCTACTATTAGGATGAGCACCGGAGTAGTTGCTTGTTAAAGCGGAGTGCCGGACAGTTTTTGGTATATATATATATATATATATATATATATATATATATATATATATATATATAGTGCTATTTTTCAGCAGGCTCCAGCAGGAACTGAGGCCCTTATTCTAGTTCACTCTTTCTGACAAAATCCTTCTTAGATGGACAAAACCATGTGCACTGCAGGGGGGCAGATTTAAAATGTGCAGAGAGAATTAGATTTGGGTGAGTTATTTTGTTTCTGTTCAGGGTAAATACTGGCTGCTTTATTTTTACACTGCAATATAGATCTCACTTTGAAGTAAAACCCCACCCAAATCTAATTATCTATGCACAAGTAACACCTGCCTCACTTGCAGTGCACATGATTTTGTCCATCTAAAGCCCCGTACACACGGGGGAGATATATTGCTCAGCAATATTCTGCTGAGTGTCTCTCCTGTTCATCAGCGACCAGAGATGGTCGCTGATAATCAGGAGACTCTGCCGGGGGAAGAGGCAGGGAAATAGCTGATCGCAGGAGAAAGGTCCTGCGACCAGCGACCATCAGGGGCTGCACACGGGAGCACGCACCCGGCGATTCATCGCCGACAGCACACACAAATCACTGGCAATATGGTCGCTCAGCGACCATATTCCCAGCGATATGTGCTGAAATTGCACCCGTGTGTATGCACCTTTAGTCTGTATACACACGGGGGAGATATATTGCTCAGCCATATAAGGCTGAGCAATATATGGCTGAGCAATATATTGCTCAGTTTCTCCTTTTCATCAGCGACCAGAGATGGTCGCTGATGAAAAAGAAACTGTCGGGGGAGCACGGCAGTGGAAATCAGCTGGTCGCAGGAATATGTTCCTGCGACCAGCGATCACTACAGGGGTAAAAACGGGAGCGCGCACCCGGCGATATATCGCCGGTGCACACTCCCATCGTTGGCAATATGGCCACTTAGCGACCATATTTCCCGCGATATTACACAAAATCGCCCCCGTGTGTACGCACCTTCAGAAGGATTTTGTCAGAGTGAACTAGAATAAGGGCCACAGTTCTTGCTGGAGCCTGCTGAAAAATAGCACTATATATATATATATATATATATATATATATATATATATATAGATAGATAGATAGATAGATAGATAGATAGATAGATAGATAGATAGATAGATAGAGAGAGAGAGAGCTATTCAGCCATTTATTTGACTGATTAAATACTAAAACATGAGCGTAAACGTATAGTCGCTATGGAACAAATAATAAGGGTTACTTTGTTAAGATATTATAAAATACATTATCCAAGAAAGACCAGCAATCCACAGGCACTGTAATAAATACATTGTCTAGGTGCCCTCCCAGAAAACCTAATACTTATTTAAAATCCAATCCAAAGTAGGGACCTGAAATGATTTAGCCTGTAAATTCTAATCTGACGTTTCTGAATATTTTATGCCTTTCATCAGTGGCAATATTAATTACAATAATATTTTTTTTTCTATTTTATTGAAACACTAAAGTATTCATATATTATAGACAAAACAGACAGATATATGTCATCCTGTATATTATCATATTCAAACATAGGTTGTACATGAGACATGAAGATTACGATGTGTGGCAAGCCTACATACAGTTCTGTTCCCTCCCTTCTCCCCTCCCCCCCCCTCTAAAACAAAAAATAGCCTCAATCCATGTTTTAGAGCAAGAGAGAGGGAGCATGACCCCAGCCTCCCCTAAATTCTACCAGCCACCTATTTTATAATTACAATAATCTTAAATATCTATAAATAGATGATTAGAATTTATAATCTCATGTTACGGAATGCTAAATCTGTGTCAGGGCATGCTGAGATGTATAGTTCCACAACAGCAGAAGTGATGGTTATTGCCTACCTCTGCTGTACTTTCTATTGCTGTAAATTTCCACAAGCAATGCCCTTTGAGCCGCATTTATCAAACAATATTTGCGGCTAAATCCCTGAAAACGTTTTTGGGGGTTAGACGCAAGTATTAAGTATCACCATAATGTACCAAAGGGGGACTGCAGCAGGAATATCTGATCCCTGCTGCGATCCCCCCTGCACCACCGACAGCAAGAGGATCTGCTCATTCCCACAGAGGCGAAACCCAATCCAGGGCTGGACCACGGTGTATATTGATACACGGACCCCTTGATACCTGCGGGCGGTCTGAGTGCTCCATTCGTGAGGTCACTACTGTATGTTAAACAGCACCGCCAGCCGGCATAACTCGGTGGAGGAAGGGATTTTACCCATATAGGAACTACACCGGCAATAAAATAACAAATGTAATAGACAATCTTATGTGCTTGATAGTACCTGCAAACAATAGTATCATTCACTGCGCTACCCGGCGGTGAACCGCTCATTAACGTATGTAATAACAGGGTGAACGGGATTAGGGGGACATCACAATATTTATCCCCAGACCCTCATTAATTGTCCTAGGTAAATGCATAACTGTCACAAAGCTGACGGATAATTCTATATAAAAAAAACAGCCACTGTAATCCCAGTGATAATATCGCTCAAATCTTCTGGGTAACAAAGTTTATTTGAACAGGTAAAGGCTGTATAATAATAGCAGCATTTACAAAGAGGATAGGTCCAATATAAAAAAAATTCACTGCACTATGCCCAGCGGATTAATCCGCTTAATTTAGGGTATGAGACATATGCAGTGAAATGAAACTGTTGCAAAAAAAAGCCTTCCTCTTAGTGACAAGATACATGTAAGGGTCTTTCCCAATTGAAGCCTAAGAGTGTGAAAATAAGCTGACGCCAGGGCCGGCGCTACCCACTCAGCAGCTCCTGCAAAGCAGGGAGGCGCCATGCTGAAAAGGCGCTGTCTCCCTCCCTGCTCTGCTAAAGCTGCCTCAGCCCTCAATGTCACTGCCTCCTGCAAGCCGCCCGCCGATTTTCTCCCTGCACCGCGAGTGCACACAGCCTGCACGCTACCCGCAGTGCCTGTCTCACAGCGGGCGGCAGTATGGAGAAGCTGAGCAGCTCACTGCACTGCGCACACACTGTCCTCCTCCTGCGACCTGCCCCCTCTTCCTCACGGACACTTGCGCTGAGGCATGTAGCGCTGTCTGTGAATGCCTGGATGACATGTCATGTCCGGATCTGCCCCCTACCCATTGCTCCCTGCGCCTGTCAGCTGTCAATCAAATGACGAACCGGCAGCAGCGCCACCTCCTCTTCCTTCCCTCTTCTCAGTGTGCTGTGCCAGTGCCACTGCCAGTCCTCAACACTCCGCCCCCTCTATCTCATCCCCTCTTCTTCCATCTCCTCCTTCTCTCTCCTCCTTTCCCCCTCAGTCACGAGAGGGGTGTAATGGCGTCCTCAGCGTCCTGCCTACGCAGATAGAAGAGGAGGGACTGCACAAGAGTTAAACAGCAAAAGAACAGTGAGTCTTTTATTATACATGTTTATAACAATTTTTTTAATAATTGTAGATTTTTTATATTAATTTAGACACTTTTTAAATAATGGGCTGGGTTATGTGCCTAAAGGTGGCCATACATGCTGCAATAGCAGCGTGCAATGGGATGTGCACTCCCGCAGGCATCGCATCGCACAGTACAAAAAGTATGTGCTGCACATACTTTTTGTACTGCTTTTGGATCGCATCGCACACACATTACATGCATGCCGTGCAATGCGATCTAACCCATAACGTATGTGATTCTCACAGCGTGTATGGGCACCTTTAGTGCCTGCAATATTTTGCGGACACAGCACTGAGATGGTGTATGCATACATGTACTTCCACCCGAGAGCCTCCATAGCATACGCTCCTACAATCGGGCTGCAGCTTGTTGCAATGGCAATGTGAAAGGGCGCAAAATGTATGGTTTGCAGGAGGGCGCCGCACACCCTAGCACCGGCCCTGGCTGACCCACACACATTCATCTTTCTCTTTCTATTTTACGTTTATTGTAGGCCTTAATCTCCATGGTCAGCCAGTCAACATGGGGATTGTGCTTGATAAGCCATGGCATTCCCAGAACTACAGCGTTTGAAGACTGAGGAAGGACTAAAAACTCTAATCTTTCTTGGTGCAGAGCTCCGACTTGAAGATGTACTGGTACAGTCTGAGAGATGATATGACCGCTGGAGATGTGGCTACCGTCAACGGCTGTCAGGACCAAAGGCTGCTCTAACGGCTGGAGAGGTATGGAGAGCTGTGCAGCGATATCAGCCGAAATGAAGTTTCCAGCTGCGCCTGCATTCAACAGGGCCTGGATGGACGTCTGTGTCTGAGGGGTACTCAGCATAACAGAAATGGTAGAGTCTATGGTGGAGGGAGATGGCAATAACACTCCTAATCTGACCTCCCTCGTTGGGATTAGGAGCGGTCATTTCCCGGACGGAGTGGACAAGAGGCCAGGAGATGGGAAGATGAGGCACAGTACATACAAAGATTGCCTCGACGTCGTCGGTTCTTCTCTTCGAGGGAGAGACGAGACCGATTTATTTGCATTGGTTCTTCTGTGGCAGAAGCAGTAGACGATCCACTTTTTACAGGAGGAGTAACAGCAGGAGTGGGACGAGGTCGAAAGCGATCAGAGCGAGCTCTCTCCAGTTGTCGCTCTTGAAGCCGCAGATCAACTTTATTGCACAAGGAAATTAGGTCTGTCAGGGTGGTAGGTGTATCGCGACTGGCCAATTCATCCTTGAGGTGACCGGCTAGGCCATTCCAGAATGCAGAAACGTGGGCATCGTCATTCCACCTTAACTCAGATGCTAACGTCTGGAACTGTACAACATATTGACCCACTGGTCTGCTACCTTGACGAATTCTCAGAATCTCTGTAGCAGCAGATGACACTCGACCTGGTTCGTCAAATATTCGCCGAAAGGGAGTGATAAAATCGTCATAATTGTTCAGCAGAGGATCTGCTCATTCCCACAGAGGCGAAACCCAATCCAGGGCTGGACCAGAGAGGAGAGAGACAATGTAGGCTACTCGTGCTTTGGCAGTTGGGAAGTTGGACGATTGGAGGGTGAAGTGCACATCGCACTGATTCAAGAACCCGCGACATCCTTTAGGAGACCCATCATATTTGCTGGGAGTTGGCAAATGCAGATGAGGAGGGATAATAGACCCGGCTTGCCGCGTGACAGGGGAACCTCCTGAAGGGGCTTGCGATGTTGCTTCAGCAACTGCTGGTGGAGGTGTCAGTGTTTGTAGGAATTGTGCCACTTGCCGCTGTGAGGATTCCAACTGTTCCAGATGAGCCATAATGCCTTGCAACACACCTGCCAAGGGTCCCTGATTTTCACCCGACTCCATCGGGTCAGTGCAAACTGTCACGGTTGAAGATTCAGATGGGGTCGTGTGATGCACAGGGACTGGAGACGAGGCAGTAGGGATGCACAGGGACTGGAGACGAGTAGCAGTAGGGTTAAAACGAGCGGGTTTAAGGAATGATGTCATACAGGGACTCAAATACTTCTTTGAGATAAAGGCAGGCAAAATAATAATAATAATGAGTAGCAATGATAAAGAATGTCCAGATAACAATGATGAGGAATATCCAGAGTACAATGATGAGGAATGTCCAGATAACAATGATGAGGAATATCCAGAGTACAATGATGAGGAATGTCCAGATAACAATGATGAGGAATGTCCAGGTAAAGAAGTGAAAGGATGGCAACAATAATGGATCCGGAGACTGGAAGAATACGAGGAATGGCTGAGACCTGAGGATGCTGGAGACGGATTCTTGGAAGATCCAGGAGTGGGACAGGAGTTAGAAATCCAGGAGGTAGCACCCAAGAGTACCAGGGAGAAGCTGGCGACCAGCGTGACTGGAATGAGTGATGGGGTCAAATAGCCAATAGCAAGCTGACGGGAACAGCGGGAATAGCAAGAGCACAATGAGTCAGGAGCTTTCCAGGAAGTGCACGGCACAGAAGACTCTTTGCACGGACACTGAGCTACCTAGGCAGATCCCCTTTATGCAAAGAGGGCGACTGCCATTGGCTGTCACAGTGAAACAGGTGAGAATACCTGACCTGGCCCAATCCCCTGTTTGCCCTCAAGCAAGATGGCGGAGCTGGCCTCCCGCCATCTATAGCCTTAGAGCGGGACCATGCTGCAGATTCCCATGCTGCCTTCCAACACTGCCGGACCTCTGCCTGCCGCCTCACCTGACATGGAGGCCGACACATGCCAGCCGGTGGCGGACACGGGCGGGTGAGTACAGTACCCGCCGTGTACCACAGCGGTGGCGGCGTGTGACACATATCTATCTTTTAATATTTCACTTTAAAACAAGGTTATATGGTCTCCGGCTGATAAGAGACCCTTTTATATAGAACTAAATAAAGATTATACATTATGAAGAAATATTGATTCTCAGTGCACCCAGAAAGAAACTTCTTTTTCTCTGTGGGTGTTTTGGTCAAACTTGAGAATTGGTCAAGAGCATGGCAACTACAGTTTAATGCAAAAAAAATGCAAAATTATGCACTTGGGACTCAAAAAACCCAAAGGCTCAATATAGTATCAAGGGTAGTATAATGGAAACTACTAAGGAGGAAAGGGATCTAGGAGTCACTATTTCAAGTGACTTAAAGGCAGGAAAGCAATGTAGCAAAGCAATGAGGAAGGCTAGTCAGATGCTTGGTTGCATAGGGAGAGGAATCAGTAACAGGAGTAATAATGCCACTTTATATGTCATTGGTACTGTCATTGGTACGGCCTCATCTGGAATACTGTGTCTAGTTCTGGAGACCATATCCTCAGAAGAATATAAATACATTAGAGAGTGTACAAAGAAGGGCAACTAAATTGGTGCATGGCCTACATCAAAAAATACTTCACAGAAAGGGTAGTGGATAAGTGGAATAGCCTCCCATCAGAGGTGGTAGAGGCTAAGACAGTAGAACAATTTAAACATGCTTGGGATAGGCATATGAATATCCTTACAAATAAATAAGGATCAAAAAGGGTTGAGATTACCTGAAGAATAAAAAGGGGCAGACTAGATATCAAATTATATGTTTCTATGTTTTAAGCACAACTGCTGGACTATCAACTTTCAAAGCAGGAAATGTTGGCTTGCACTCGAGGTATGACTGTCAGTAGAGCACAGTAATGTTGATTGTTGCTTGGTTAATTCAAAAGATAAATAAGTTACGTCACAGCTCTCAGATTTGTCTAAAGATTACAAGAAATAGCTTCAACCAAAGGGTAATTTACCATGGCAAATCATATATAATCCCCAAATATTCAAGGAATGCTGTATAGCAAGTGCCTAAACTGTAACTATTTCAATTAGTAGTTTATCTAGAACATTATCCAGATTTAAATTCCATCAATGATGTCTTGCATGACAGCGCAACTCGCCTCAACAAAAAGAAAAAAAACAATAAGTGGTCACCAGTTTTCTGTGCTGAGAGTCAGTCTGCTGGACTTCAGTCTGCTGTATGTTCGGTTACTCTGCCTATTATACCCTGGTTGCTTGAAGATCTAGAAAAAATGTTGTATTTACTAGGGTCAGCTCTAGCACAGAGGCATTACAAAAGGGTTGCTGACTGCACCCAGGTGTCATCCAATGCTGGCTCCTCTGCAGTTACTGGGAGCCGGGTGCTGCAATGGTAGCTTATCCTGCAGCACCCACTTCCAATCACCGAGAGAAAGTCAACAGCGCAGCAGTCTCCACAGACAGTTCAACAGTTTTGGGTTTGCTTCACAAAAATGAGGTAACTCAGGGGGTCTTCCAACAAAGCTATGCCTCCATAGTGCTGCAAATGGGTTGACCTTTATGAAGTCACAATCCCTTTTTGGGTGCATCTTTTACACGTGCAGTGGGCTTATTAGCTTCAATATTCCATATGATGAGATCTTCAAGTGGCACAGATTAAATTCAAATATAGATTTAGATTTGTTTGAGATATTTTGAATCTGTGCAGGGTAAATACTGGCTGCATTATTTTTAGACTGCAATTTAGATTTTAGTTTCAACACACCCCACCCAAATTGAACTCTCTCTGCACACGTTACATCTGCCCCACCTGCAGTGCACATGGTTTTGCCTATTTTCCAAACAAATTTGTACTGCAATCAGATCTGAATAAGGGCCATCATGTCACTGTCCCTGTCACATGTAGCCCTGTCATCACTGACATATCATGCATGTCCTGTAATATTCTGTGCTGGTGCCTCACCCCTAGGAGTGCTAGGAGTTTCCCCCCACAATATTTGTTCACAGATTGTAATTGATATGAATTCCAAGTTTGGTGTAAATCGCTCCAGTCATTCCACAGTTATGCTGCAATGCTGAAATACTCTGTGCAGTTGCCTCAGCCCTAGGGGTGCTAGGGGTGTCTTACCCCCGCAGTGTTTGTTCCCAGATTGTAAGTAATATATGTACTAAGTTTGGTGTAAATTGCTGAAGTCATTTCGGAGCCATGCTGGAACATACATATAAGCGTACAGCAAAAAAATGATTTTTTAATAATAAAAAATTAACAGTAATTCATTTTTGATTGGAATTTTTTTAATTGCTTTGGCCGTGTTTTAATTTGCTCCTATGTCAAATTACAGGTCTTCCCTCGTAAACTGTGCATTTGTATAGAAAGACAGATGAACACATCTTTGCTTTTTATATATTGGATTTATAACGTGTTGTCTGGTCTCTGGTCCCCTGTTCATAGGGTTGCCAACCGCTAGACACCCACTTAGTTGAATGTTATTAGTCTGGTTTAGTTACATGGGGCATGATGTGTCACATGACCCAGAAGTAGTAAAATAGAGAGATTATGTGATTATATGTATTGCATAGTTGCCTACACTCCTGTATTTTGCAGGAGACTCCCTGAAATAGCAGCAATATCCCTCTCTCCCTCATTGGTCTAGCAATCTCCCTCATTTCACCTAGCCCACATTACACTGTTACATTTTTTGGGGAAAAAGGAATGAGAGATAGATAAATTTACATGGAATCATCAGCACCATTTCCCAGCACTTTACCAAGTACAGTATCTCTTACTAACTGCTTTGGGGATCATCAACATTTGGAATTTTAAAAGATTCCTCTCAGATGTAGCAGTACACACCCAAGCTTCTAGGTGCCACGTTCACAATCTCTTTTCACAATCTCTCAATATACAGAATTAGACACACCCTTTGGGAGGAGCATGACACACCCCCTCAATGGGACACTGTGCAAAATTCTCCTACCAACTATAATCTCCCTGAAACTAGTTTTCTAAAGTAGGCCAGTATGATATATTGTAGTGAAATGTACTGCAACAATGTAACATATCCTGCCCCTTGTGAACTGCGGCACATCCATCTGTTATTGCCAACTTACACGGCCCAACACAGAACACAGAGCAAACGATAAGACGTCAGTAAAACATCGGTCATCAGAGTAGTTAATACCATACACATAATGAGGAGCAAATCATCATAGTAATATAAAGGCAAACATTAGATCCCTGGGACGAATTGTAATAAGGTGAAATTTTTGGACATATTCAAAAATCACCTGAAATCGCACTTTTAGAAATCGCAAATATTTTGCTGCAAATTCGCATATATAATGAGATGCGAATTCGCAGCAAAAAAGTGCGATGTGGTTCGATTTCGGGCGATTTTTAGACTTGAAAATTTTTCAGTCATGAAAATGTGCACATTTTCAGACATGCAATTTTGTGTAGAAAAAAATAAAAAGGGGTCCCCCTTCTTAGCATAACCAGCCTCAGGGTCATTGAGTCGGACCTGGTTACAGAAATACGGTGGACAAAAAGCGTAGGGGTCCCCCGTATTTCTGAAACCAGCCCCGGACTCTTGGACCGGTCCTGGTTCCAAAAATAGGGGGGACAAAAATATCTGGGGGTCCCCCGTATTTTGAAACCAGCACCGGGCTCCAACAGCCCGCAGTGTCATGCCACAGCCGGGGGACACTTTTTACATAAGGTCCCCCGGCCGTACCATGAGCACCGTGGCTGGTCAGCCTTGGACAGGGTACCTGGAGGAGTGGGGACCCCCCCAATAAAGGGGTCCCCCCCCAGGCTTCACCCGTCCAGGGCTGAAGCCCGGGGCTGTCACCGGCGTCCCTGGCCAGTGGACGCCGGCCTGATGGGGTTAAATCTTTCAATCCTAACATTGCTTTATACAGGAGGACTACAAGTACCAGCAGACCTCCCCCGCAGGCTGGGACTTGGAGAACCACAAGTCCCAGCATGCGGGGCATTAATGGGCCCGCTGGGACTTGTAGTCCACCTGTAAAAAGAATGTTAAAAGAAAACACACACACAGAAAAGTAAAACTTTATTTTTACTGCACAGGGTGTCACCAGTCTCTGGGGTGACACCCAGAGCTCTGAGTTGGCCGGTGTTCTCTGTCCCGGCCCTGGCTGTCAGTCACTCTCAGTGACAGCCAGGCCAGGGCAGCAGGCTGTGTGCGACTGCGGCGGCGCACAGACCGGGAGGGGGGGCGGGACTACAAGTCCCAGCATGCAACACACTCACTCAGCATGATGTCAGTTGAGCACCCGGGCCACACCGCACACACAGGGAGAGAGGGGGCGGGTCGGCATAGCATGATGCACACTGCGCATCATGCTATGCCGACCCGCCCCCTCTCCCCCTGCTGTGTGTGCGGTGCGGTGCGGCCCGGGCGCATTGCTAAGGGAGGCTGGGCGGCTGGCGGACGATTGTGGGGATTGGCCACCCCAGGGGACGGAGGGAGGGACCACCTTGTTTGGGCGCGCAGGCAGCCTGTGACGTCATTTGAAGGGGAGGGGGGGCGCTGGATGATGCAGGATAGATGGAGTCAGTAGAGCAGTACTAAGGTAAGCAGTGGTCAGTAGAGGTAGATTAGGGAAAGCAGGGGTCAGTAGAAGAGTACTGGTGGAAGTATTGGCCAGTATATGATGCTGGATAGAAGGGATCAGTAAATGAGGACTAAGGGAAGCAGTGGTCACTGCAGCAGGTGAGGCTTCTGGCACTGTGGGGGCATACAGTATGATATCAGTGTCTGTCTGGCACTATGGGGCATATGTGAGTGTAATGGCCCAATGGGCATCATGGTGTCGGGTATATGGCTGGCACTGTGTGGGGGCATATCATATCTGGCACTGTGGGGCGGGGGCATACAGTATCAGTGTCTGGCACTATGGGGGCATATGTGAGTGTAATGGGCATCATGGTGTCGGGTATATGTCTGGCACTTTGGGGGCATATCTGGCACTGTGAGGCCGGGGCACACAATATCAATGTCTGGCACTATGGGGGCATAGGTGAGTGTAATGGGCATCTTCCAGTAACCTGGGCCTCTCCAGTTTTATCATCTTTGTTCTTTTAATATTTTATTTAAATAAACTACTCTCCTATGTTTAAATGTTAGTTCTATTATTAACATAATATACTTGATGTATTAAAATATAATTTAGAGTGAAGGAAATAATCCGCACAGTCTCTTAAATGATGTATTGTCAGCTATTCCCTATACATGATGTATTGCTCCTCATGGGCTAAATATACATGGGGAGGTGCTGCCCAGGAATTGGATAATAATATGCCAAAGAAAAAGAAAAGAATTCCTACAAGGGGCACTCTAAGCTGATACTTGTGCTTGTTCAGCAATCAATTAGTTATTTTGGTGTCCCAAGAAAATTGTTGATAAAATATAACTTTTATTAAGTAAGTTTAAAAGTTGCGAAATATGTTAAAAACATTGTGAGCATTAGTGAAAGACAGTGCATAACATGTGACAATAAATTTAAAATAGAGCTGGCCGTAGTGTGTGTGTTCTTGTTTTTAGTACAATGACTATCATGTAGTGTGTTGTTGTGGATACAGTATGTGTATTGGTTAACTCTCAACACCAAACTGATAAATGGCAATGTCACACTGGAAAGATCCTCAGTGTGTGGTAGCTCTGATGTTAATTTGTGTCAAAATTGACCTGCAACAATGTTGCTTGGATGGGCTACACTATATGTCCAAAGCTGTTTGCATGTAGGATGACATTGCCTATTACAGTAAATTAGTATTGGTGTAGATTGATATACATGGTGGGATTGCTTATGCACATTTACTGCTGGGACAATAATACACTGGTCATAAGGGGGATGCAATCACCACTTATTGTTTATTGTACAGTGTCTCTTTATATACAGAGATAATCCACTGTTCTTTAACCCCTCTGTCACCAGTATATGTTAGAGTCTACCTACATAATAATATTGCCACCAATGTAAAATAATTATTACCGCATACTTAGTGTCTCTCTCTCATTGGGGACACTCTCTGTTAGAGCCGCTGTGTGTAAGATCACACGCGGCGGTATCTCGGCGGGAGCTGGCAGTTGCACGTGTCTAAAGTGGTTACACGGCACTGCGCTGTCAGACTCTCGCAACTAACACTGAAACCCCCGTCCTGGACCTATGATTAAGCAAAAAATTGCGAAATGTACGTCAGGCTGAATACGGGAGGACATGATACACATGGATAGTGTGATCAGTCCTACCCGCTAGCGCTGACCGTACGCTGTGTGTGTCTGTACTTAACATATATGCTGTGTGTTGTAGAAGCCGCCGCACCAACGGGGGTTTCAGTGTTAGTTGCGAGAGTCTGACAGCGCAGTGCCGTGTAACCACTTTAGACACGTGCAACTGCCAGCTCCCGCCGAGATACCGCCGCGTGTGATCTTACACACAGCGGCTCTAACAGAGAGTGTCCCCAATGAGAGAGAGACACTAAGTATGCGGTAATAATTATTTTACATTGGTGGCAATATTATTATGTAGGTAGACTCTAACATATACTGGTGACAGAGGGGTTAAAGAACAGTGGATTATCTCTGTATATAAAGAGACACTGTACAATAAACAATAAGTGGTGATTGCATCCCCCTTATGACCAGTGTATTATTGTCCCAGCAGTAAATGTGCATAAGCAATCCCACCATGTATATCAATCTACACCAATACTAATTTACTGTAATAGGCAATGTCATCCTACATGCAAACAGCTTTGGACATATAGTGTAGCCCATCCAAGCAACATTGTTGCAGGTCAATTTTGACACAAATTAACATCAGAGCTACCACACACTGAGGATCTTTCCAGTGTGACATTGCCATTTATCAGTTTGGTGTTGAGAGTTAACCAATACACATACTGTATCCACAACAACACACTACATGATAGTCATTGTACTAAAAACAAGAACACACACACTACGGCCAGCTCTATTTTAAATTTATTGTCACATGTTATGCACTGTCTTTCACTAATGCTCACAATGTTTTTAACATATTTCGCAACTTTTAAACTTACTTAATAAAAGTTATATTTTATCAACAATTTTCTTGGGACACCAAAATAACTAATTGATTGCTGAACAAGCACAAGTATCAGCTTAGAGTGCCCCTTGTAGGAATTCTTTTCTTTTTCTTTGGCATTGTATTAAAATATAAACAGACCGAGATTTTAATTTTGTTGTATGTAGGGGGGCCCCAAGCTGACCGTTCGCACCAGGGCCCATGAACCTTTAGCTACGCCCCTGCCCATATCTATATACTGTTTCCCTTGAAAAATCCTGCTATCGCTGAAGGAGGAGAGGGGCGGCTTTCTGCTGATATTTACCTATAACCCTGGGACGTGCTTGCCTCCATCTATTACTGCAGAGATAACTTGTGACTGTGGGACTGCTTTTACATCTCTGTCCCCTCCTGGTATTAAGCTTGAGATGGAAGCCTCATTGAAGCATATCCTGCAGGTCATTACCTCCGTTACAGACAGGCTTCTCAATAAACTTACTGGCTTACAGTGGGATAATACTTGTCCCCCTTGTGTCAATGCTACACCTGCTACACCTGCTGATGTATGTGTAAACGATGTGTACACATGTAATTTCCCTACAACCTATGAGGTCTATACACCATTATACTGTCAGGACAACTACTTGCATAACCCTGTAAATATGTCTAAAATCCTGTCTTGCCATCTTATACATCCTGCGGCATGCTCAAAATTGCTTCATGTATATGGAACACATGCCAACCATAATTGGAACGGAACGTACTTCTACTTTGAATCTTCCCCTGCTTTTCCCTTTGATGCTGGAGGAAATCCTGGTCCGTCATTCTTTCCCTGTATTGGGCCGGAAAGATGGCCGGACTAACGTACCGCACTATATTGCAATCTGGGACATTTTCTTTTGTCTATTCTCGGACTTTTGACTATTGGAACAATGCTTTTTCTAAGCTTATTTCTCTATAGATGGTAGAGTACTCTTTTAAATGGGACCATATGTTGCTAGCTTCTATATATACATGTTACTAAGGGCATTATCTTATATGCATATGTTCAGGTTGGGGAACTGGGTAAAATTTTGTCTGCTTCAAGAGCCATGGGTTTGTAGCCCTCGGGTTATCTCTACTTCTATCCTGTACTTTTATGGGGGGGGGGGGCATTGCATCCTGCTGATTTACTCTGGCAAATCTATACTGCTGATACCCTGATGTTCTTGCTGGAAGTAACGCTTACTTCCAGCAAGAACATCAGGGTAAGATAGGGACAGCTTCTCCAAAGACTCTGTTGCTCCCACATAAACACAAAAGTGTGTAAACATATTGGTCTTTGATTTTATTCATTTACGTTTTTATTATTGTTTTATTTTTATTTCTATTTTTATTTTTATTTTTATATTTATTTTTATTTTTATTTTTTATATTTTTATTTGATTTTGTTTATGGTTTATTTATAATTTATCCTCTCCTCATCCTCCTCATTTTTTTCTCAGTTTTTACTCTTATACCTCTTTCCTGCACTCTCTATGCAAAGCTGATCGCCTGTGTGTGCACCAGCCTCAATACCTCTCCCTAGAAATTGTTTGTGCTCCCAAGTCTGTCCTCACCCTTGTTCCCTAGCGCTTGACCCAAAAATTGTGTCCGCACAATCTCCCATTACATGTTGAAATGGACTTTCAGCTGAAAGGTTTTACTCGTTTCTTCCATTGACTGCGTTGCACAGAGGAGCAGCAGGATTGACTGCCTTGCCTGGGGCCTAACAAGAGGGACATATAAACCACAGTTACTCCAAAGGCCCACGGGGAAGGATAGTTGACTATTCTATGACACAGGCTGTATTTCTCAGGAATGGGTCTTCTAAATCTGATGCTTATGATGAAGCTAAACTACTTTAGACTATATTATGGGGTGCCGGCCCTTGTCATCAGTCGGTCATCAGTCCGGGACAATCACTACAGATTTGATGCGCCCCAGAAGTTAGAAGATAGGCAGAACATTGCTGAGGAGACAGGTTTTCTCCTACTTTTTTGTTTGGCTTATGGCCCTTGTTCCAGGGCTATGGCTTACAGTTCATATTTTATTATCCTTTTTTGTTTTTCTTATGGGTTGGGGAAGTTTGGAGGGGGGGTGGGAAGGGGAAGGGAGGGAAACAGGTCTTGGGGCAATGTTACAGAAATATTGTAGAAATAAGTTGAAATGTCGGTGCTGAGGGTCTGTTCATGGAATGTGGGTGGGGTGAATTCTCCTATAAAGCGTAAGAAACTACTGATATACCTTAAGAAACAGAAGGCAGATATTGCTATGTTGCAGGAGACTCACCTCACCGACATGGAGCATGCAAAACTTGGATCAATGGGATATGCGGTGGCCGCATCGGCCTCGTATGGTTCTAAAGCTAGGGGTGTGGCCATTTTGGTTAAAACCTCACTGAACGCCCAAACTTCCCCGATATATGTAGACCCTGAAGGCAGGGTAATTGTTCTCAAAGTGCAGGTTCACAAGGAACACTATGTTATATGTAACATATATGCCCCCAACTCCTCTTCTAAACAATTTTACCGTAAGCTACTATCTAAACTATACTCACACTCTGACACTCAATTGATACTGGGAGGAGACTTTAATATGGTTGCTAACCCCATGGTAGACAGGTCCTCATGCCCAAGGAGACCCCCTTCATCACCAACTCATCACAGAACAATTGCACCTGATAGATTGCTGGAGGCTGCTGTACCCCACGGAAAAGAATTATACGTGTCTTTCGGCTGCACATGGCACGATGTCACGCATTGATTACTTATTGACCTCCTCCTCCATGTTGTCTGACATTTTGGATGCAGGTATTGAACCGGTTTGCATTTCAGATCACTCACTAATCTGGTGTGACATAGCCACCTCGGTGGATACTGGGTCCCACCGCCAGTGGCGATTCCCAGCATACCTCTCCACATCCATTAAGTTTCACAATATGATGGAGGCTAAGTGGGGGGACTTTATACATAATAATAAGGACCAAGATTTGGACCCTCTGAACTTATGGCAAACAGCCAAAGCAGTCTTAAGAGGTGAAATAATGTCATTTGTTGGCAAACACCGTAAAGACAGAGTGGCCCTTATACTCAAAGCGCAGGATGAGCTTACTACAACATTTGCCCAATATAAAATAGACAATTCGGAAAGGTGTAAACAGCAATATATTCAGGCCAAAACCCAATTCGATTCAATCTTGGCGGTAGAAGCTGCAAGGAGTATGTCTAATTCTAACTTCCAATTTTATACACATGGCAACAAAACAGGTCGCTACCTATCTAACCTGCTTAGAGGAACTAGAACCTCAGCTGTAGTAACCACAATTAAATCCCAAACAGGGGAAAGGAAACATAAGGGGGCGGAGATATTAGATGTCTTTAATAAGTTTTATACCCAATTATATAGTCAAGATGACATTAATCAGACAAAAAAGAAAGAATTCTGGGATAACGTGGAGTTGCCAGGGATCTCGGACTTGCAAAAGGAAACCATAATATCCCCGATCACAGACGAGGAGATTACACAGGCCATTGGGTTGCTGAAACCCTTGAAAGCCCCAGGGCCAGACGGTTTCTCGGGAGAGTTTTATAACATTCTAGGGCAAAAAATAGGGGAAACACTGAAAAATGCATTTAATACTATCATAACGGGCTCGCGGGTGCCATTGTATTTTAACTCAGCCATGGTGAAGGTACTGCCCAAACCAGGTAAAGATAGGGAAGACCCGGGAGCCTATAGACCAATCTCACTACTCAACGTAGATTATAAATTATTAACCAAAATTATAGCAGAAAGGATGAAATATATCTTGCCAAAGGTAATTGATCCAGACCAAAATGGATTTATCTGGGGCAGGCATTCGGTAGTGAACGTCTGCAAAGTTCTGGCGGTGATCCAGAGTGCAGGAGGCGTGGGAAGCCCAGGTGGATAGGCAATTTTATCATTAGATGCAGAAAAGGCGTTTGACCTGGTCACCTGGGACCACTTATTTGAATGTCTGTCCCGATATGGATTCCCATCCCTATTTATAGATGTACTCAAAAATTTGTACTGGCACCCGCGGACCCAGGTGGCCTGCAACGGACACATCTCCGCTCCATTTGTGATACAGAGGGGCACTAGACAGGGCTGTACCCTTGCACCCCTCCTGTTCGCCCTGGCGCTGGAGCTATTGGCGGTTGCACTACGCGTCAGCCAGGGTTACAAGGGGATACAAGTAGGTGAGACAAAAATGAAGATATGTCTCTTTGCTGACGACATGCTCCTGTTTATCTCAGATCTAGAGTCCTCCATGCCGGCCATACTAGACATAATAACTTCATTCGGGTCGTTCGCGGGATACAGGGTTAACGTGGGCAAGTCCGAGATCCTGATGTTGGGCGGCCAGGAAACATCACGCGGGGGATCCCCAATAATGGACCGATTCAAAACAACTAGAGAATCCATTAAATACTTAGGAATCAATACTTAGGGCAATCTACCCAACCTGTACCGAGGGAACTATACCCCTATAATTGACAAAATCATTGGTATGCTAGAAAATTGGAGGAATCTCCCATTGTCCTTGATGGGCAGGGCAGCCACCCTGCAATAAAAATAACAAAGAAAGATATAACCAAATTAAATACTAGCTTTTTTAAATTCTTGAGGCAGGGGAAGAAACCGCGTATCGCTCGACACAAGACATTCACCAAAAGGCAGAGGGAGGTTTGGGAGTCCCGAATATTATGGCATATAACCAGGTGGTGTTCTTCAGATACATCTTAGACTGGTTACATAATGGATATTCCTACACACATAGAGCCCTTGAAGGGGAGCTGGTGGCCCCTTATTCCTTGGCGGCACTGTTGCATCTGCCGCGGAAGGAGCTCCCAGCGGGGATCCTTGAAAATATAATGTTCACAGACACCTTTTGGGCGTGGGTGCATGTGAATAAAAAACTGGGTAGACACCATACGGTCACTAAATTTGCACCCCTGATGGGTAACCCGTCTTTTCCAGTTGGAATGGCTTCGGCGGGATATCAAAGATGGAGGGACAAGGGTATCTTATCAATTAAAGATGTATTCGATCCAGGTGGGAAATTAATGTCATTTCAGGATATTAAAGACAAATATAATGTACCCAATAGTGATATGTTTATGTTTTTCCAAGTGAGGCACTATGTACAATCAATGCCAGCACCCATGTTGAACCCAGAACTATCGGATGTATTACATTTGATATTCATACTTAGTAATACAGGCCCATTTAGACTAAGATATATTTATACTGACCTCCTCCCGACACAACCAGAAAAAAATCTGGACGGATGCTATAACATCTTGGAGTGGCGACATTCCTGGTATATCAGAGGCTAAGACCTTCCTAAAACCTATGGAGAAGAGGCTGAAGATACTTCGCTCAGCCCAGATGCAGGAGGTCCATATAAAGACCTTACATAGGGCATATATATCTCAGGCACAATGGAAATATTTTGTGCCGGGGGAGTCGGGAAGGTGTTTGAAGTGTAGAGGTCTGAAAGCTGACTTCTTTCATAGCATGTGGGACTGTGGACGCATAAGAAAATGTTGGGACAAGGTAATGGGGTTTATAAATAAAGTATGTCAATTAAAATTATCTAAAGACCCTCTCGCTATGTTATGTGCTAATTTCGCCAACTGGAATTTACAAGGCCGTAAAACAGCACATGTCCCTTTTCTCACCATTGTAGTGGCAAAAAAAATCATTTTGCGGAATTGGACAGTGTCCTCCCCTCTGTTTCTTCACCAGGTTAAAGTAATCTTGTTGAACCTGCTTCATCTTGATAGGCGATCCACAGTCCCACATGTTGAACAGGGGGTCAAAAAAGTCATGCATAAATGGGAAATATATATAGACTCACTGGATAATGACTCAAAACAACAAATTTACTCACTATATGAAGGTACCACATGGTACCTGACCAGATCACTCAGTACTACATAAGCTGCACCCAAGACCTGGCGGGGGGGGGGGGGGGGCTTGGGGAAAGGGAAAGGGGAGTTGGTTTGGGGTTTATTTTTGTATGTTATTGTATTAACCATACAATGCAGAGAAGATGAACACAATGTTGTGCTTGAATATACAGAGCTTTATTATTGTTATACGGAACAATACTATGTACTGATGTTTTCTGCTGTTCACTGCTTTTCTGCTGAAATAAAAGAAAAATGTTTAAAAAAAAAAAATTGCGTCTCAGGCACATAAGCTGTTCTTTCGGAATGTTATATTTTCAGGATGCATTGTGCGCACTCTTAAAGTATAAATATGAATTGGTATTAGCCTGTTCAAAGTAGATGAAATGATACACCTTGATTCAAGGGTCACATCCAGGAAATCAATGTGATTACGGTCAATTGAAGAGGTGAATGATAAATTATATGAATTAGAGTTCAAAGAGGTAGAATTTGAAAAAACAGATCTCATATATATTTTTAAATTGTGTGTAATAGGTGGAGTGTTTTTCAATAAATGTAAAATAAGTGTAGTAAAAAAGACGTGTGCATATACCGCCCAGATCGCATTAGGTGTTGATACATCGGGCCGCATCGCAATCCCCATCGTAAAATATGGGGGAAGCTGGTGGCGGCGGAGCAGGAGGGATACTTAATATTTGCAGCTAACCACTGAAATGGGTGTTTTCTGGGAATTAGCCACAAATATTATATGATTAATGAGCCTCTCATACATTTTGATTTGAGATGGATTTTCTTTTTGAAAACATTAACCCCTAATGGATTAAATTAAACACTCAGACACCATCTAAAGGTACAGTATGCATGTAACCTATTTACAATGATTGCATTACAGTTAGGGTTATTATATGCTCAATACATTTACACAATGTTTAGATTCACTGGAATTGCTCCTGGTAATTTAGAGCAGTTGTTCTCAACCTCAGTCTTAAAGTACCCCCAACAGTGCACATTTTCCAGGTTGCCACACAGAATCACATGTGAACTAATTAGCTCCACCTCTGATCTTTTAAAATGTGTCAGTGATTAATGAGTGCAGCTGTGACCTGCCAGGTGACCTGGAACTTGAGGACCGAGGTTGAGAATCACTGATTTAGAGCAAGTCCAGCTTAATTTTACAACTTTGATTGTATTGCAGGCTTTTGGACACTAGAGGTCACCACTGAGACAGGAACTATGCTATGCTTGTATAATTACAATGTATCACATTTCCTTCTTATCATTTTATATCATTCTTATACGACAATCTGTAAAATTCTTATTTAGTGTATTTTTATGTGTAATTGTTGGTGTTTTAGTCCAGACCTGCTTATGGCATCACCTGAGTGTTACTCAGGGTGGTCCTGGAGGTAGAGCTTGGCATGTTGCGTGGGATAGATAGATAGATAGATAGATAGATAGATAGATAGATAGATAGATAGATAGATAGATAGATAGATAGATAGATATACTGATAGTGAATACTACAGGGCAAAGAAAATACAGAGAGGGCTTAGAGTTAAGAATTCCCCTAAAATAGGAAGAAACAATCCTGATTTTTGCAGAAAAAAAGTGGGTGAGAATTCTTAAAAGTGTTCAATGGATCTTATGTTGTTGATAATCAACCAGGCATTCAAAGAGATGCATAGCAAACTGTACATAATAGTCATTGCATTTGAACACATACACAAACCAAATTTAGAGACCAACAACACCATTAACTGGCATGACAAGCTAAATAATCAGTTGCAGACATACAAGTGAGACCTTATTAAATTTAAATCTGAAAAAAAAGGTAGATACCGATTATGATAATTACAACATATACAGGTGGACTTACAATGGGGCTAGACGTGATGACAAAAGGAACACCCTTTATGGGTTACTACAAGGGCTCTGGGTAAAAATGGAGGAGGCAACTCCAATATACCCGGAGGGGGCACCAATGGCAGAGGAAGAACCCACCCACAGCAAGAAACAATTAGTCGTACATTTATCGGACCATATCCTAATGGAGATTGAAGAACAAGTTCTATCAAAAGACTTTCTTTTACTCCAACACACCAGCCTAATCCACTCCAATGGGAAATTGTTTTCTTAATCTAAATTGACGATTAAAGCGGTATTTATCACTTTGCAACATCCTCAGTACTCAGTGGCAAGGTACCCGCACAGGTAAAAAGAACTGGGTCCTAGGTCCACATTTGTACCCCAATCAAATAATTTCCTGATCCGTACATTTTCAAGACTATTAAATCAACAGACTGACATAGCAATTGCAAGAACCCCGCAAATACATCATAAACTCACAAAGCCGGAAAGATATGTGTTCAAGCAACTATCATTATATTTAGACTGGCAGACAAGGAGGGTGTCCTTGTAATTTTGAATATACAAGATTACAAAGAAATAGAAAGCCAGTTACTGATGCTGCGGAATACAGTCGACTTAAGGATGATTTGAAAGCTTTATTGGATGCTGTGGTTTTGTCAAATACCGTATCAATACACTAAGAGATGCTTTATTACCTAGCCATCCTATAATACCCATTCTTCTATTCACTATTCCAACCAATTTCTATCTACTTGGACTCTTTGCTACAACTTAGTATATAAGCACATCCACGATTCTTACTGGACAATAGCCCTTTATTGAGATTAAATGATTTTCCACTACATCCAGAGAATTTACTGCTATGTAACATCGATGTGCAAAGTTTATACATGGTCCTTCTCCATAACATGGGGTTAGCTGCTATGCTTCATCTTCCTAGCAACCAGCCATTATACACAGGTCCTGATATTGATTTTCTGTTACTGTTACTTAATATGACATTGACAAAAAAATAATTATTGTATGATATTAACTTTTTCTTCAGCAACGAGGGTGTGCGATGGGGTCCGGTGTGGCCCCATCTTATTCTAACATGTTTATGTTTGGGGTGGAGCAGAAAAACATTGCAAAAAAAAAAAATATATATATATATATATATATATATATATATATATATATATATATTGTAGATATATTGGTGATTTATTTATCATCTGCAAGGGTATCCAAGAATCTTTCGTATCATTTTTAGCACCATACAACCAGCATCAGCATCCCATCAAACTTTCATATTCCATTAGTAAAGATACTATCTTCTTATTGGGATGTCAAAATTACAATTGCCAAAGGTAACGTTGTCACCCCGATCTACAGTAAACTGACTGATCGCAACAATTTGTTGCACTATAAGAGCTTCCATCTTCCATGGGGTTACCATACTCTCAGAGTGATGCGAATTACGTCCAATCGATAGCAAGCGACAGAAATTGATCCAATGCTACAAAAATTTCTGCAAAGATGTTTTGATCCATTAGAGCAAGCCAAAGGCAGGGTATTCAGCTCTAATGACACAAAAATAAACCTTTCACCAAAATTTTAGAAGAATACACATAAAAAATACACATTCTCAGTTTTTGAGGATGGGACTGTGCGCTTGGAACCATACATAATATTGTTTTATTTGAATCTTATTTATTGTTTATCAATACGCATGTCCCTCTAGCCGGAACTGACCGTATTCTGTCAGTCATCGTTTGTACCATTTAAAATGGGCTCCATGGAGATGGTGTCTTAAGCTTCTGATGAATGACCCTTGAGGTCTGAAAACTTGTTTACGTTTTTAAAAGAACAACATCTCACTGGACTCCTTAGAGAACCTGGGTTATTTTAGCTATTTTAACATCTATCAGCTTTTTTGGAGGAGACGGCACCCCACATTAAGCGACCAGCAAGTATTACCCCAGATAATCTCTATCTTCAGTCCTGTGTTTTATCTTTTTCATGTGAGTGCAAGCCTATAATAAAAATACTGTTTTTTAAGTATACAGTGTTCCACTATTACATATCTTTTGAGTTATAGGAAAATTGATGAACATCATTTTCCAACAAGAGTGATCCTTGCAGGACTGCAGTGTCCAGTCTATGCTATCATTTATTCCACAAAATATGTGAATGGATCACTTTGTCCTAAATATTCAAGCCAGAAGTCTATGTGATATTTTGGTCAGAACTGACATAACACCCATATCCCCTGTTATACCTGCTAACTTTTTGAGTGGTAACATGGGTTGTATCTGATGTGGATGCACAACCTGCCAGTATATGAATGCGTAATCTACTTTCCAGCATCCCTTCATTGGTAGAATAAGGACAATTAGATATAAACTCACCTGTAAAAGTTTGAAATATACCAGCTTATCTGTCCCTGTGGACGGTCATACATAGGAAAAACAGAATGTATGGACATACAGCTATACGACTTGCTATAACTAATAATAGCCATGAACAGCCGGTGGCACGCCATTTTTGTAATGCCAAACATCCCTTTCATACGTAAATATACAGAATGATAGACCTAAGACTTGAAATGCAATGGATTTACGGGTTGGATTCATTTGCACCACAAGGCCTCATCGAACATCTTGGGCTCATCCACTGTATATAATAGGCTATACCTTTGGGAATGGCACATTAGGGCAAACTCCATATTGCCAGTTACTGCTATTAGTCTTGCCATTGTACTTAGGTGACTATGGTTATATTTAATACCAAAATGGCTAATTGCTTTGTTCTAGCCTGGAGCTTACAAGAACAGTATGATGCTTTTTGCCTTATCAGAATGATATATCACAAATAACAGTGATTAGTTAGATCTGATTCCTTTAGCTAATTATTACCCCAGTTGCTGCCCACATATTACATAGTACTGATAGAACTTAATATACAGTTGCCCATTATATGTTGCTGTGAAGTGCAGGTTTTTAATACTACTGTATGTTAATTTTTTGTTGTGTATTTGTATTGTTTTGTGTATTTTTCTCTCCAGTGCATACAGATAGGGACAGCTCTCTCCAAGCACTTGTGCATTCCCTGTAACCTGTTCTGCGCGTGCCCGAGTGGGAGAATCCACATTACATGAAAAAGGGTCGCTGTGAGGTTGTGGACACATATTGGTGGAAGGTAGCGGTTCAGTGTTAATGATTCCCAACCCAAAGATACCTTTATTAATGTTAAACACTTCCTTTTGGTGTGAGTAGGGTACGAGGACCATATATCTGGATATACATATGATAAAAGACTGTTTTGAGACCGTCTACACTAGATGTACACTATGTTTTTATTTGTTTGCTTTACATATACCAACTTTGGATGAACATCAATACACCATCGGAAGAATCTATTTGTCAATCAAAATATAGAAGAACCACTTTAGAGACTTTTTGTGAGCACATTTTTTCATTTTGTATACTTTTTTGTTGTACTGTTACACTGCTAGGTTGTTGTGGAACTGATTTAGGATGGAGTTTTGGGTCTTTAGCAGGAGCTGGGAACGTAGATGGTCTTATGTAGGTGTTCTGCATAAGCCAGAGAATCTCTGTCAAGCCGGGCAGTCGATAAAGATATAGAACGGGGTCTAGCACACTGATGGTCTTCACCAAGTAACCCAGCAAAGGCATTTGGTCTTAAATGCTACCAGTGGACTTAATATGGACTTATCCAATCCCAATCATATAATGCAAACTGTGCCTTTAAATGCAGCAAATACCCACACTCCTTGTAGTATTTGGGAGTGTTCAGGCCAGCCAGGATAAAGTGAATATTGTAGTTGTTACCGCTCGTGGTCCCCCACGCTGGGCAGTCAAAAAGTCCAGCTGTACTCAAACAGTGTCTCCACTTGGTTCTTAGTGCTGTCTGCTGACGTGCTTTCAGCTTGAGTAGTGGGTCCCTCCACAGGGATTGAAGGGCAATACAGTAAGAGGGGAATAAAACAGCATTATTTTATGATATATATTGGCACATTGGACTTTTTTTTTGCAAGTACGGCTATTAAAAAGATCCATCTACACTCTTTAAACATTATAGCTGCACTTAATGGTTTATTGCATTTCAAATTTTAACAAAACAATTACATTGGTCTATATCAGAGGTTCTCAAACTGTGGGTCCTGACCCCAAAGTGGGTCCCGACCTTCTCAGCATGGGGTCGCAACTCCATGTTGCGGGCCATCAGGCTAATGACTTTTCTAATCTCAGTCTAAAAAATCTGTTGAATTATTTTATACTCCTCACATCATTTAGTGCCTCCACAATGCTGCCATGTACAGTGTGTGCTTTCTGCTTACTACACATATGATGTGAGGCCTTCTACGGTAATTTACCGGGGTCCTGTAATTATTTTTATTGTCTGATGGGGTCCCAGAGCAAAATAGTTTGAGGATCACTGGTCTATATAAATAAACTTTCTGTTTTTACTCACTGGTGTTCACTTAAGGCTTACGTACGTGGCTCAGCAATTCAGGCAGCAGCCAAACTTAAAAGAGATTATAAAAAGCATCTTGAACTTTCCGAGCTTGAGGCTGCCAGACTTGATAGTGCACACAAAGCAGACCCTAAAACAAACCTCTATTTAAGCTTTGATTGGTAGGCACTAGAGAAGAGGTCAACCTTTTCTCACTGAGGGGGTTATTTTGGTTCAATCTTTCTGACAAATTCCTTCTTAGATGGACAAAACCATGTGCACTGCGGGGGAGCAGATGTAAAATGTGCAAAGAGAGTTGGATTTGGGTGAGTTATTTTGTTTCTGTGCAGGGTTAATACTGGCTGCTTTATTTCTACACTGCAATATAGATCTCACTCACTTTGAAGTAAAACCCCACCCAAATATAACTCTCTCTGCACAAGTAACATCTGCCCCACCTGCAGTGCACATGGTTTTGTCCATCTAAGAAGGAATTTGTCAGCAAGAGTGAATCAAAATAACCCACTGAGTGAGGTACAACGTAACCTGTCCCGCCTCAATAAAAAGTTTTATATGTTTGGTAATAGGGCTGGTCGCCTCTTGGCCCAGAAGTTGAGAGGCCGCAGGACAAAAGATAGAATCCATGCTGTTTATAATTATAGATGAGCTAAGGTTTCTGATCCAGTAGACATAGCCAATGCCTTTGCTGAATATTACTTTAACATATATAACCTTAAAAATGATCCCTATGCTCCTGAACCATCATCTACCGATATTAATGATTTTTTGAGTAGTATCTCCTTACCTACTATAAACTCAGAATCACTGACTTCCCTCTGCTCACCATGTACTTGCGATGAAGTAGAAGCAGCGATAGACTCACTGCCCTTAAATAAGGCGCCTGGTCCAGATGGTTACCCTAAGAATTTTAAGTCTGATCTTGCCCCTGTTTTACAATCTGTCTTTAATGAAGCATCTGAGACTAGCTGTTTCCCGAAAGAGACCAGACCAAAAGAGACCAAACAAGGCAAGGTGCCTACTTCTGTACAAAATTACCACCACATAGCATTGCTACATGGCCCAATAAATAGTGGTATTCCCCATAAGATTAGTTTGTTTGCGGACGATATTCTTCTCTGCTTATTAATACCTGATATTTCCCTCCCATCCCTTCGTTCGCTACTTGATATGTACTCCAGAGTGTCTTATTACAAACTTAACACTACTAAAACAGAGGCACACTCTCTACATATTCCTGAAACTATAGTCAAAGCTTTGAAAAAAACCTATAAATATGCTTGGCCAGTTCCCTTAAATATTTAGGTATCAATTTAGCAAGGGTCAATATCTTATTGGAATGTAACTATAACCCCCTGTTAAAGGCCTTTGAAACCCTGACTAAAGATTGGTTACTACACAAGGTATTATGGTTCGGTCACATAGCTGCGTCTAAAATGGTATTATTGCCCAAGTTGATGTACCTTTTCCGCACAATCCCGAGAAAATTGACGAAACCTCTCTATAATAGAATTAATCAGATTTTCGCCACTTACATATGGAAAAACTCTAAACCTAGAATAGCTAAAAGCATTCTCACTCTTCCCAAACAGTATGGGGGAGTTACCTTCCTGGATATTGAAAAATACCACATTTCTTGCATCCTTACTCAGGCTGCAGATTGGTTTGAGCTGGCTGATCCCAAAGCCTGGGTTGTGCTGGAACAAGCGTCCACTCATCCCCTCCCCCTAAAGGACGTTTTGTGGTTACCCCCAAATGATGTTCCTCCCCGGCAGAAAGTAGGGAAAGCAGTCCATGCTACAGTCTCAATATGGCATAAACTAGTTTCCTCTTCCACAATGTTCTCCTTACCTTGTCCAGAGTTGTCCCTATCTGCTATTGCTAGCCTAATCCCTGGGCTGTCCTTTGATTCTTGGGCGGAACGTGGCCTCTATGCTCTCAAAGATGTTCTTCTAGATTGCGCTCTGGCCCCATTTTAGGTTCTTCAAGCTCAGCACAATATACCAAAACAGGACTTCTACAAATATTTACAGCTCTGACATTGGTTGTATAATAGTCTACTTATGCACACAATGGTGAGGCATTTCCTGGTGGTACACGCGCCTTTTATTGGAATAAGCTTAAGTGGGAGGGGGATCTCAATCTTTCCCTTTCAGGGGAAATCTTGTTTCAAGATCTCGAAGTGGGTTGGCCACTCGGAGATGTTTTATAAATTATCCCAAAGAGCCTACCTTGTCCCTGATCGTCTACACAAAATATGGCCTAATGTATAATGTATACTGTTGGAGAAATTGTGGATATATTGGAACCATTTTCCATGTATTTTTTCCTGTAGTCTGCTCCGTCCACTACGGACTGAGGTGTTTCTTCTAATTCGTAATGTATTTTTGGTAGATATTCCTGCTGAGCCGTTGATTGCCTTGTTTCATTTCTACCCTGGAAAACTGTCTGCTGGAGACAGTTATCTATTAGGACACATTACTACGAAGGCTGTCATTGCTCAGATGTGGAAGTCCTCTCTTATACTGACTAAACAGGCCATCGAGAATAAAATACACAAGCATTACCTGTTGGGAAATTGCAGATTGTATGTATTCTACAGAAGCTTCATCTATGTCTATGAAGTGGCTTAAATGGGGTCAGTATGGGGAGAACCAGCATCAGTTCCTGTCTGACAATTCTCAATAAGATCTCTCGATACTACATTCTCCGAATTCTAGCCTTACTGTTTGTCATGTACATTGTGTTTGGCCTATTGGATCATTAACATGTACATTACCTCTTCATCATGTAGTGTTTACTATCATATACCTACAATTGTAATGCTTTCTACTTATTGTTTGTATGTAATAACTATGTTATACCTGGCTTCCCCCTAACTATTATACCCTTTAATTTGTATCCCCCCCCACTGATATTTCTGTTTGTTAATATGCACTTATGTACATGTCTAATTTATAAAATATACACCTTATTCCAGCTGACCTAAACAGCTGTAGTTGATGATTGGATGTCTCTCTTGATGGTCCAGCAATAGTCCGCTAGCAATACTAGAAGTGAAGTTTTAAAGACATGTTGCATCCCATAGCTTCGTATGAATTCTCTATTTTAAGATATTATTCTGCTTTATGATCTCCAAAAAAACAACAACGGACGTTTGAATGACAACCAGAATTTTTACAGCGGATTTAAAAATTTCTGAAGATTTTCATTATCCATTATGAGCTATTTGTGGCTCTTCAAAAAGTCCTCAATTAACTTTTTCATTACATAATTTTGACAATTTAGATTTCAAATGCAGCAGTTTTTTTATTGCTTTTAAAAATTGTTTAATCGGTCCTAATTTACTATGCAGTGGAGGCAAATACACTCTTTCAGGATACACATATTTTTTGCCCAGGAATAATAGATACATGTTGGCCATTGTTTTCCAATGTAGCGAGGCTTCCTAGCCCCGCTGTTCTATTCACACAATAAACAGCAGCATTTAGTCTTCTCAAGAAGCAAAACAAGCAACACAACCCTTAGCTCATCACAGGTATTCCACTTATACATTTCCTACTGCATTTCTTCTAACAGCAAATTCATATTTTCATAAGTCTCTTTAATATCAGTGGCATTCGCTACAGGTATTGAAGTGACATTATATCCATTATATAGAAGAACAGCCTTACAAGTAACTTTTGATGAGTCTATCAACAATAACCACTCATCCGTATGGTGTTGATGTTCAAGAGCTTCTATAATAGAACAAAACATTCTTACATAAAACTACACCTTTTTCTAGGGAAAAATATTCTTAAATATCAGTATGGCAGCTATGATAACTGCACATTCTTACATCTTTGAGGAGTAGATTCCATCCTTAAAAGTTCAGATTGTTGTTTAGACAAGTTTATATCTCTTACATATTTGTTGTCTGTTTGTTTGTCCAGTATGCATTTGGACACTGGCCCTTATTCAGATCTGATCGTAGTACAAATTTGTTCTCAAAATGGACAAAACCATGTGCACTGCAGGTGGGGCAGATGTAACATGTATAGAGTGATTTAGATTCGTGTGAGTTATTGTTTTCCTGTGCAGGACAAATTCTGGCTGCATTATTTTTACATAGCAATTTAGATTTCAGTTTCAACACACCCCACCCAAATTTAACTCTCTCTGCACATGTTAGATCTGCCCGACCTGCAGTGCACATGGTTTTTCCGGTTTGAGAACAAATTTGTACTGTGATCAGATCTGAATAAGGGCCACTGTTAGACCAATTTGGAGAAATCAACGTGAGGTGGTTTGATTGGATCTAGATTAGGTTCACTGCCACTAAGACCCACCAATCCTGATGCCATGGGGGTCCCGGGGACCCAAATGGGGGGCAGGCAACTACACAGTGAGTCAGGGAAGCAATATATGGCAAAGTTGCATAACATAAGGGGGGTAGAGGCCAGTGGTGTAACTATAGTCCCGCAGCCCCCACGGGGGCGGGGAGGCGCTAAGAAAGTGTGGGCGTCGAGGGGGTCTGCGGGGCTATAGTTACCTGCTGCCGTCCGCTCGCCGGTGCTTCTATCGGGTCCCGGCTCCTGCCAGCCCCCAGCAGATCATTTTTAAGGTTGCTAGAAGTGGCCGCCACCTCCCCTAGCATCCTCAAAAACTTTCTGCAGGAGCCAGGAGAGCCGGGGACCCGACAGATCTGCGTGTCCGGGTTAGAGGTGGCGGCGGCAACAGGTAAGGAGGGTGTTAACTTTTCTGGGGGGGGGGGGAGTGTTAACTTATGGGGGGGTGCCCAAAACTCCGGTGGGGGTGGGTGCTGTATATGTAGTTACGCCACTGGTAGAGGCATAGGTGCCGATTTATGTTTTTGCTGGTGGGTGCTCAAACCAAAAATATAGGGGAGTGGCTTCATGGGGAAGGGGCATGTGTACGCAGTAAAATACAGTCAATAGATCAATACATATGCCTACACAGCTACTAAATATAAAAAATAAGATGTTTTTCACTCACCATTGGTGCTCCTTCTTTAAGAGGAAAGTGTTTCTTCTCGTAGCTGTGCGATTGATAAATTAATCTGCGATTACATCCAGATCCCTATTTTGCGACACATTCTTGTGACAGTTCAATAAAGCAACATGGTTCAGTCTTCCTTGCCCCATTGTAGACCACAGGTACGATTCCCACAGTCACTGATCCAGCTATTCCTAGGCCAGAAGTTGAACTCCCATATGGCCGCCCTCAGCCTCAGTCTGTGGGCCTCAGGCTCAAGCATGGGCTCAAGCGCAGGGTGGGCAGATGCACGAAGACTATGCAGGGCGGGATGGAGTGCGGTGTGACATCAGCACGTCACACCGCGAACCGTGTGGAGGATGAATAATACGGGTGGGCTGGCTCCCGCCTGCCCTGTGCTGTACTTCTGCTGCCGTGGTGTGACATGCCAACATCACACCATGCTCCCTCCCACCACACTCTGCCCTGTACTTCTGCCCGCGGTGTGAGGTCAGCTCCCTTCCGACGTCCCACCGTGCTCTACCCTGTACAGGCAATACTTCTGCATGGTTTGACGTCAGCACGCACTCCCTTCCGCCTGCTCGCTGCACTCCCTCTGGCCCTGCACTGTACTCTTGTCTGTAGTCTGACATGCTGACGGGCCTGGTGGGTGCTTAACATTTACCATGAGTGCTCAGGCCCAGGAGCACCCACGGAATCGACGCCTATGGGTAGAGGACATGGGCTTTAAGAAAAAAATATGTGGTCAGATCTGGTAGCTGACCACAGAGAGATGTATGTCGGGCACCCCATGGGCATGGGGAGCATGTTCAGGGCCTTCTGCTGGATGGTTTTGGATGAGAACTTCAGAGAGGCATGTTATTTGATCTGGGATGTCTATTGGAGTGGCTATAAATACAGAAAAAAGCAACCCCCCAACACATACACACCACAAAAATTTAAATAAAATGACTGCTCAGAGAAAATCTGGGGATTATGGCTACAGGCAAAACCCCATCAACAAAAATGACACTAAGGCAGCCATCTTGTGAGCTGTCAAGCTTAAAACAACAAGGATAAAATTCAAGTAATGCTAATTGCACAACCAAACCCAAGCAATGCCGGGTACCTCAGCTACTCCTGAATAAAATCATTAAGATCTCCTTTAGATAACATTTGAACTGCCACTGCAGGTGGGGCTGATGTAATATGTGCAGAGAGTGTTACAATTGGGTGAGTTAATTTGTTTCTACGCAGAGTAAATACTGACTGCTTTATTTTTACACTGCAATATAGATATCAGTTTGAAGTACAAATCCCACTACTCTCTCTGCACATGTTCCACCTGCAGTGCACATGGTTTTGTCCATTAGAGAGAGCATTTGCTTTTGTGAGTGAACCAGAATCAGGTCCTCAATGTGAAAGTCAAGACTTTAGTTTTAATGTAAATTTTCAACAAATGCAATCTTGTATTTGTAATGTCATAAACTAATGTTAAAAATTACAAAGCACAGTACTAACATTATAAATATTTGAATACAAATTAGTAAAATCTGCTTATGGCAATAGGATCGAGTTTGTTCAGCTTTATTGGATGTTCTGTATGTTTTGGTGACAGTGTATTGCTTGCGTACATAATGTAAATTGTATTTATAGTTGGTAGGCTATAATTCCCTCTGTGTATATCCTATGCATATAATTCTTAGAAAACTGTGACCTATATAGAAGGAAAGTATTGTATCCTTCTTTGAATTCATTAAGGAGATTGGATATTTACATTTTATTTTATTTCCACATCAAAATAAAATGGAACTCTAAGTATGTCCTGATATCAGCTCGTGTAGTATTTACTGTAGTAGAAATACTACACCGTCCTGATATCAGGACATATGACTTATTTTTGGGCCCCAAAAAAGAATGGGACACACCTGGAGTTGAGGTGACTTTGGAAACCTAACTAAAATGTGCACAATTCATCGCAGTAATTTATTTTCGTTTATATATTTTTTTTTAAAGAGTGTTTTAAGCTATTTAGCTCAGACTTTTAAAAATTGTTATTGATTAATAAATGCAATTCTATTTGAACTGATTGCACCACCTTAATTTAGTGTGTAGCGCAATTACCCTTGTATATATACTTTTTTACAAATGGCATGCAATTTGACACATATGGATCTGAAAGTTATTTAAAATGAGCTTCTTCATTTCTCTAGGCGTAACATTGAATTTAGAATTAAACAATATTGAATCTTTAAATGGGGAAGAATTATCTGGGGAACTATCATTCTGAAAAATATAAACACTTTCTTGGCATCAATGAAAATATTCGGTACTTGTGTATTATAGCGGCGCCCATCGCATCGCATACCATAAGGCATGCGATGGTATGCGATGCGACGCGATATCGCGCGATATTGTACAATGTCATACAATTTTAAAATTGTATGACATTGTGTATGGCAATGCGATGCGATTAAACATTGTATAAGCACCCTAATGGGTGCTTACAATGTGAAGTGCACCCCCATGCCACCCCCCCCCCCACTATAAACGTGAACCCGAAGCGTTGCGAGCAGAGCGAGCCTGCGAGGGGCGACGGTACGCGTCCTCCGACCTTTTCATACCCCCACTATCCACGTCGGCGTGGAGTTGAGAATAGAAAGTGTGGCGAGAGCAGAGAGCCACCGAGCCCGAAGCGTGGCGAGCGGACGCGGATACCTTCACAGGTATCGGCGTCCCCTCGCGGGCTTCACAGGTATCCGCGTCCCCACGCTCGCCACGCTTCGGGCTCGGTGGCTCGCTGCGCTCGCCACACTTTCTGTTCTCAACTCCACGCCGACGTGGATAGTGGGGGTATGAAAAGGTCAGAGGACGCGTACCGCCGCCCCTCGCGGGCTCGCTGCGCTCGCCACGCTTCGGGTTCACGTTTATAGTGGGAGGGGGGTGGTGTGGGGGTGCATTTAACATTGTAAGCACCCATTTGGGAGCTTAAAAGCACCCTTTAGGGTGCTTATACAAAAATCGCGTCGCATTGCATCACATGCCATCGGGTGCATGGCATGCGATGCGATAAAAACATTGCGCGATGTACATCGGGGGCGCCGCTATAATACACAAGTACCAAATATTCCAACAAATAAATGAACGAATATTTGTGCTAAACAGGTAAGAGACACTCAGGGGTCACAGAACAATGCACTAAACAGTGATTGGAGGATCCCAGCACACATGATCCTCTGACCCGACCAAAGGGGGTTACTCCAGCAGGTCAGGCTGAAGGGGGGAGTAGGAGGGCGAAGCTACTGGAGGCTCCACATAAAGGTAAGAGGGCCAAATAGAACACTAAAATCTGAAATAAGAAAAAGTCACTGTCACAAGCACATGTGGCCAAATGTAATAGCCTCCTAGTTCAGTAGCCATGCTTGATGCAGGCTGAACTCTGACTTTTTAAAGGGGCCATTATTTAAAAGGAATGGTTTTGCCTTGTAAATGACTGCCTCTTTTGAAAAAAACTTCTGAGTACGGTCAGCATCAAGGACGGCCGCCAAGCTCAAACGCTATTATGTTTGACTACTTGTTTGATGGAAAAATTCTAATTCTTGTGAAAGAATCATACTATCATATGCATCTGTTGACCACCAGCAACTTAATTATAGTCGCTACATTGTGTTGTTTTACATTTTTTTGATACTTTATATTATTGGATTTTCAAGAAATAAATGTTTTATATATATATATATATATAGTTTTTTAATTTATTATTAATTTTAATTGTATCGTGTATTAGGTTCCATTGTAGTTATATTGTTAGTTTTTTGTGTGATCATGAGAATCCAGTCTCCTGTAACAGCAGCTTTAGCAAACCCTTTTCTATACAGGGCATACGTAGAGGTTGTAATGAGTTAAAAAAGAAGAATTGCTATTTATGCGCCAATACTTTTTTTGGGGGGGGAGGGGAGCAGCTCTGATAAGGTAAAAATGGTAATTGGATAAAAATAAAATCAAAGCGCTGGGAGCTTTAGAGGTTGTGTTTATTAACAGCAGGTTGTTCTGTTGCTTGCAAACAAAAAATCTTAATTATAGTGTGTGTATACACCCACATCAAAGCTGTGCTGAGACTAAAGAGGCCATAGAAAAGATAAACTTGATGATGATGACAAATCAGGGCCGGTGAAAGGTATCTCAGCACCCTAGGCAAACCATCAGCCTATCCCTAACCCTCCCCCAATGTTCCCACATACACTCACCAATACTCACTCGCCATTACCCACAGTCCCAGGAATATGAATTACTCTTAGTATGAATGCACATGGTGTTCTGTTTATATAATAGTTTCTAAATTAAATATATCTGACACAGCATTTATGTTTTTACTTATAAAAGGTTTGGTACGACAAAAAAAAAAATACATTCTTGACTAAACAAGAAACGCATAACAGCAATCTAACCACCTATGATGTAAGTAATCAGAGTGGAGCAAGGGCTAGGGATAACAGTATTCTAGTAACCTAGTGATCAGGCGACAGAAGTAGGTCACCACTTGCAGAGACAGGCTGTCCCGGTAATGGGGCAGGGGCTGGCTGCTAGTGCTAGTAACTTGGGCTGGCTGCTTGTGCTTTTAGTTTTGAAGTACAGGTATTAATATTAATTAATAAAATATATTTAGCCCTTATGTTATTTATTCTGGAGGATAATAACAACTCACAGGATCAGTCCTCGATATAGACAGGTCTGCTGTTTGAAGATACCAGGTACGGGAGTTCAGTTTGTCTTTGGATCTCCCAAATGGCAGCAATGTTTCCCTACATGAAGGAGTCTTGAGCAGCAGACCAACAGGTAACCAGAGCCAGATGTTGTTTACTGCTCCTGGGCATACAGTATGTGGCTTTAAAATGGATGACTAGATTCCAAGATGGGTGTAGCTGGAAGCCAAGAAGGAGGCAGTGTGCCCTGTGCAGGAGAGGACTATCCCATGCCATGGAGATGATCAGTCATGACCCGAGCAATGGAATGGCAGGACGGAGGTGTGCCTTCATAGGATGTGACTAAAAGTACTCAACAGCACAGAGGGCCCACAGCGCAGCAGCACGGTTAGGCTCAGCACTGGTGACAAAAAGACATGCCCTCCTCTCCCCCCCTGCTTGCTGTCCTACTGGTTAAGCTGCGCATTAGCAACAGCCTGCCGCTAGAGCATGAAGCCAGTCCCCAGCAGTGTACTGGCTCTCTCGCCCGGCACACGAATCATCCTGTCCTTGCCACCCTGCCTCCTCCTCCTATCACGACCTACTGCTCCCGCCTCCTCTTTGCCCCAGCTCCCATGAAACTGTAATACAAGGTACAGTACCTACCAAGCATGCAGTAACACAACCTTCTACCATTGCATTCCGCCCTCTTAGGTTCCGGCTCCCTAGGCAGTTACCTAAAGCTAGAACAAAAATTAAGTTCAAACCGTCTGCGCCACAAGACTGCAGCACTGTAAACACCAGGGATTACCAGTCCCAGAAGAACAAAGTCCGAATACAAAAGTGATGTGTACACTTGCGCTCGCTTGATATAAAGGAAGTCAATGGGTGACATTCTATGGGATGAGATGTGTGTTTTTTTGGCGAAATTTTCGCAAAAAATGGCCGAAATCCCATTTTCGCATATTTAATGAGATGCGAAAAACGGACGCCGGCCTGATGGGGTTAAATCTTTCAATCCTAACATTGCTTTATACAGGAGAACTACAAGTACCAGCAGACCTCCCCCGCAGGCTGGGACTTGGAGAACCACAAGTCCCAGCATGCGGGGCATTATTGGGCCCGCTGGGACTTGTAGTCCACCTGTAAAAAGAATGGTAAAAGAAAACACACACACACAGAGAAGTACAACTTTACTACATACACATCCACACACCTCACTTTTACACCAACATGCTCAGCGATCCAGGATCCAGCACTGGTCTCCCTTCTGCAGAGCCGGCTACCCCCGCACTGAGAGCGGGGATAACCGTCTTTCTCCGATAGAGCTAACAGCTTCTGTCGCGCTGTCCCAGCGCGACACAGGCTGAGAGCGTGATTGGGCGATGCGTCTCCATGGAGACGCATAGCTCAGCCCTGATTGGCTGAGCTATGCGTCTCCATGGAGATACATAAGCCTAAGACGCTCTCAGCCTGTGTAGCGCAGGGAGTCAGCGCGACAGAAGCTGTTAGCTCCATCGGAGAAAGCCAGTTGTCCCCGCTGTCAGTGCGGGGGTAGCTGGCTCTGCAGAAGGGAGACCAGCGCTGGATCCTGGATAGGTGAGTATGTGGGTGTAAAAGTGAGGTGTGTGGATGTGTATGTAATAAAGTTTTACTTCTCTGTGTGTGTGTGTTTTCTTTTAACATTCTTTTTACAGGTGGACTACAAGTCCCAGCGGGCCCATTAATGCCCCGCATGCTGGGACTTGTGGTTCTCCAAGTCCCAGCCTGCGGGGGAGGTTTGCTGGTGCTTGTAGTTCTCCTGTATAAAGCAATGTTAGGATTGAAAGATACAGGGCCAGACGTATCAAGCTTCACAAAGTGATAAAATGGAAAGTGATAAACAGCCAGCCAATCAGCTCCTACCTGTCATGTTACAGGCTGGTTTTGAAAAATAACAGGTAATAGCTGATTGGCTGCTTGTTTATCACTCTCCATTTTATCACTTTGTGAAGCTTGATACATCTGGCCCTTAACCCCATCAGGCCGGCGTCCACTGGCCAGGGACGCCGGTGACAGCCCCGGGCTTCAGCCCTGGACGGGTGAAGCCTGGGGGGGGACCCCTTTATTGGGGGGGTCCCCACTCCTCCAGGTACCCCGTCCAAGGCTGACCAGCCACGGTGCTCATGGTACGGCCGGGGGACCTTATGTAAAAAGTGTCCCCTGGCTGTGGCATGACACTGCGGGCTGTTGGAGCCCGGTGCTGGTTTTAAAATACGGGGGACCCCCAGATTTTTTGTCCCCAGTATTTTTGGAACCAGGACCGGTCCAAGAGTCCGGGGCTGGTTTCAGAAATACAGGGGACCCCTACGCTTTTTGTCCCCCGTATTTTTGGAAACAGGTCCGGCTCAATGAGCCCGGGGCGGGTTATGCTCAGGAGGGGGGACCCCACGCAATTTTTTTTTTTATACAAACAAAATCGCACATAACCTCAATTTCGCACATTTTCATGCCTAAAAATCGCACATTTTCATGCCTAAAAATCGCACATTATCGCACTAAATCGCACTTTTCTTGCGAATCCATGGCAAAAAAGCGATTTAAAAAAAGTGCGATAATGGGCGAAAAACTGACATGCGAAAAACTCTCATCCCATAGAATGTCACCCATAATTTCCACAGTCAGAAAGCAAAAAGTAACTTCATCCAATCATATGGAAACAGAGACAAGGCAGAACTGGTCAGTTTTTTATCAATAGAAATAACCACAAAAGAGGTGTTACCCCCTACAACTGACCTGTCTGTCAAGCCCTATCAAGGTATCTTTAACAGGAATAACTGGATTTCTTCACTGTAATTAGACCAGAGCTCACCTTGTATGAATTCCCTATCTTCCTTGAAAGCTTTCTTTTATACCGCTCTGTAGGGGGATGTCCCAATCACAGTGATCCAGAGCAGGTAAAAAAGCTTTTATTCATAACATGGGAAATATGCCATTTCCAAAACAATAAAAAAAATGTAAAAAGGTCTTTGAATAAAAACACAAAAATAAAAAATGTCCATGTACTCATGGGGTCCAGATAGGAAAAAATTCCTCTGCCTCAACTCACCCGGGTTTGGAGTAAGAGGTGGGTGTCAAACAAGTAGAAAAAAGTGACACTGGATCCCCAAGTTGACAGGACACTGCCTCCTACCAACACGTTTCGGGCCTCATACAGGGCCCTTTTTCAAGGTATGGAAAAGATGTAACTAGGGCAGGTATATATAACTACTCTAATTAACATCAGTCTGAAGGACTGTAAAAAACCTGTGCCGGAATAAAATCCGTAAAACTACTCTAATACAAAACGGCAGTGCTGCTTCTAACATACACATACAATACTGATTGAATACATTTAAAATAAATAGACAAAGTGTAAAATTTGGGTAAAACGCAGAGTCGCAATGACAAGCAATAGATTAGTATTTCAGCTTTTAAGAGTGTTAGTCAATGACACCCAGAGTTCATCTATGCGGGACCCTCAGGTCACTTTGCAAACAGTGTCAAAGCTGGAGGCGCCCAATCATTCATTCATGAAATGCTGTAGAATTAAAAAGTTGCTTTATACTTAAGCTCCGATGTCTGGGAAATGGTATTTTTTGTAATCCACTTGGGGTGACAGTCGCACCCCTGGAGCGGGTCCCCGGCTGCTGGTCTTACCGATGGTGCAGCCTTCTCAAGGACTTCCGGCTCCGGCTTCAGTCTCCCAGGCTCTAGTGGTTTGTGGCCACAGGCAATTAGTTGATGAGGCGTTTCCCCGCCTCTCTCCTCGTCAGCGGCTTTGTCAGATTAAAATAAATATTCTGGCTATTTTAGGCTCAAATATAATAGGTGTACAGCGGCAACTATAACAAACATTATTATAGTTGCCTAAAGCTGTCTAATGGTAGCTCCGGCCCTGTGACCAATACATTACCTAGTAATAAAAAAATGAAAATAAATATTTCTTTTAACAGCACCCCCACATTATACATCCGTAACCCGCACCAGAGCTTATGGTGATTCTCGAAGAAGTAGAGGGATATTTATTGTGTCACCAGTAAGCTTACTTATATTATATAATATATAATATAAGTAAGCTTATACACAATAAATATTCCTCTACTGTGTAAATAATTAAATAAGCATACTCTTTATAATATCATATATGATAGAGTGTATGCTTATTTGATTATTTATTGGACTGATTTACACATACAGTAGCTCACATGTTTGATACATAATGGTTTTGATGAAGTACATTGATACATCTATTATTCTATCTTGTTTAATCCAAACACACACATATATATATATGCAGGAAGCGGAGGCACTCAAGACAAGACAAAAAAAGACCAGGCTGGTCTCTGTGTCTTCATTTCTTGTCTTGAGTGCCTACGCTTCCTGCATGTTGTGTGTCAACGCATGTTGCTGTGTCGACTATACGGAGGGCAACAAGTAAAGTCATCAGCAGTATTGAGAGTGCCGGTACCCACACCCACACATATATATATACAGCAGTGGTCGAAGTGGGGCGGTATACGGGGGTATGCCATACCGCCACTTTAATCTGAAGATAAAAAAAAAAACTTTTTTTCCCCCCTCAGGATGCTCTCTGATCACTCAGCAGCGCATATTGTGCTTTTGTAATACCCCTGTACAACGGGGCAGTCTGGCAGGGGACGTTGATTGACAGGGGGGTGTCCGAAGGTGCGCACTATATTCACTCTTTACTTTTCCATACCCCCACTTCAAAATTTCCATACCCCCACTTCAAAATTTCCACTTCGACCACTGATATACAGTATATATATATTATATCGGATACATTGTTAGTCTACAGCTGGTTGCCTGCCATAGAGACAAGCAATCAGAGGCTGATTTAGACCTCATGGGGCCCTAGGAAAGATACTGGTTTGGGGCCTTCCTCCCTCCAACAATCCATAGGACTATATTTTGCTGCTTACGGGGGGACACGGTTCACATGTTCCATGTGACCGGCCTCACCCGCTAGAAGCTGTTCGTTAGAGATGTGTGTCAGCATTCATGCTGTAAATTATTGAATAAGCGTAAATTGTGTGGCACTCGCTATTGCATGCACTGATAAGAGCAATGAAATTTATGTGCTCAGATTTATACAGCCTGTATGGCGGAACCGTCAATTGATTAATAGACAACTTTGTGACATTGCCGACAATCTGATTATATAATAAATATTGCACATGTTCCATACCATGTATTGTACCTAAAGGACTATTCTATATTTTGACATTAAACTGTTATATATATATGCGTGTTGTATGGTGACAATAGAGCCAAAAGTTCTGTTTGAGTTACTATCAAACAACAGGTGAATTGTGTGATTACAGCATCTGCTTTAAGCAGTCTGCTAATTTAGATTCAGAATCAAATCATTAATAGTGACATAACAACGTGGCACAGTTCAAATTTATCCTGGCAACCACACCAACTGTTATTGGGGTACTGCGAGGTTATTCTAGTGGGATAGGATAATTATAATCCGCATCAACAGCACACTAAAAAACATACACACCACAACCACATTTATACTGTTGGTTGTTCCCATTAAACCTCTAAGCGTCCCCAGCTCTCCTGTCATCCGCACGTAGCGGTATGTGACTACATCTGTGTACTATATTCAATAGCGCAGCCAGGGGATTTGTATTAATACAATACAAGCTGAAATTTAAATCACCATTCACCTAATTATCACCATCATGCTGTCGCACATGGCATAAAGTTCTATAAGAACAGATTAATTTATGCCAGTGGCAGCACATTAATTATCAACAGAATGTTGGCTCCAATAAACATACTCACCAACAGAATTAGTTCCAACAATCACGCCATTCATATTATGACACATTATTAACATACATTGTTGCCAAATAACTGACAGTTCAAAACAAATTTTAGGTATTGAAAATAGACACAGTTGCATAGGATTATTACCTAATTGCAATACAATAACCTCATCATAGTACCGTTTGATACAGGTCAGAGTGTTACAAGTGTCATATACCATATTTATGGTCTTGTGATTGGAATACACAAAATTATAAGTGCAACATTCCACACATTGGCATTTGTTCAAAAACTATAGGTCATTGAACCTCAACGAGAAACACACTAAACAAACAGCTCTATTTTAATTTAATTATTTCACTCTTTAATACACGTAATTGCACTTTCACAATTGATTTTAACCCTATTTTCGCTGCTTTTTAATTTTGACAACAATAAAAGTTAAATTTTAAATCTTTTTTCTTGGGACACTATACAAAATATAAATGTGTTTAATATTTGCTACATGTCTGTGTATACATCCACATCAAAGCTATGCTCAGACTTAAGATGCCCGTAGGAGAGATAAACTTGATGATGATGACCAATATACTACCTAGTTATAAAAAAAAATGAAAATAAATATTTCTTTAAACAGCACGCCCACATTATACATCCGTAACCCGCACCAGAGCTTATGGTGATTTTTAAAGAAGTAGCGGTATATCTATTGTGTCACCAGTAAGCTTCTTATATTATATAATAAAGTGTATGCTTATTTAATTATTGATTGGACATTTCTGATTTATACATAGCTCATATGTTTGATACATAATAGATTTGATGAAATTAATTGCTACAACCATTATTCTATCTTGTTACATCTAAACATATACACATTAGTATTTTATATTTTATCACTGCCGGAGATACATTTGTGGTCTACAGCTGGTTACCTGCCATAGAGACAACCAGCTGTATGCTGAACAGGAAACAAGAAGAAAAAGGTGTACACCGCGCTATCTAATTAAATTCTTATAATTACCAAATATTAGAGTGGCAATAACGTTCATTAATAAAAACACATTTAATAGTATTAACAACATTTAGAATAAATAACATTGAGGAAAACAGATTAAGAATAAATTATACTAAATGTATATCTGCATACCCCTGTATACTAAATTTATATGCCTGAGAGGGAATTAGTATTGTGGGCCAGTCCATACGGTACCATAACTGTCTCTGTTAGGTGATGAGATCCTTTCCTATGATGCCTCTTATCAGGGTCCTGTGATGGATCCAATATGGTGGTAAGGCCAATGTAACCACGTATTACTTCACTTAATAGATCTTTCATAGGTGGGAATTCACATTTGGGATTACACTCCCCAGCAGGTGTGTGAAAAAAGTCCACTCGGTTGAACAGCAAGCCATCCCTGTGGGGCTAGGGGGGAGCAGTGGCGAAGTTTTGCAGTGAGTGTGGTAAAGAGGCTGGTCCAGTCTCAGGGTGAATATTAGAGGTATAGTGTGGCAAAGGTACTGGGCAACCGGCTCCCTCTCATCCACCAACGCATTTCGCAAGTATAGTGACTATATTAAGGTGTATGCTGAACAGCACTAGATGTCTATCTAGCACCACTGTTGTGATTGGTGCCAGAATCAGGGCAGCTTAACCATTATGCAGTTGCCTGTCAAGAGCTGAGGCTGTGCCTTGTCTGCTTCATGACTCCCGGTCATTGCTCGACCGATCGGGATACTGGCTATCTGTTTTCCAGCTTTGTCATCCTCATCCTGTTCCAAGTTCCATTGCTGGCGTTCTGAAGGGATTCCTACATCGGTATATTGAACACCGGCATCTTGACCACTGGCATTCTGACCACATTCTGTAGTCTTACCCTCTGTTGTAAAATTTGTCAAAAACCATGGCTTTATACAAAGGGGTTGGGCCATTGACATAATGCACCACCATGCCTATCAGATAGAGTTGCCTCAACCGGAATGATTTTTTTGAATCAAGAAAACACTTGCAGAGAAATAGCTCTATATATATCAGTTATGACATAGGTTTTACTAGACATTTTTTCAGGGTACACGCTGGGCCAAGACTTAACAAGTGATAAAGTAGAGAGTGATAAAGGATGAGCCAATCAGCTCTTGACTGCAACACATAGTCAACATGGACATCATCAAAGTGGACCACGTCCCCTCGGGCAGGGCATTATTTTATTCTCCCACCACGCCATAGTGGATGGTCGGCTCAAAAAAAAAAAAACATGAAAGACTTCAGTCAACCTTTTGACTGTGGAGATTTCCATTGTTGACCTAATGCTTGTTTTGATCTTCCAACCCTGTCGACAATAGCCAAGTAGACCTATTTCATGTGTAATGTGTCGGCATTCAGTGTTTGAGCCATGCACCTAAAAATGGTCAACCTAATGACCATATCCTGGCCAAATACAGATGGAGCAGCTCTCAATGGAGCTGCTCCTGGCGATAGAATCGCCAATTGCCGCTGTGCAACATCCGCCAGAAGGGGGTGTGCGTACGAGAAGCTCATGCACCCCGTTCTGTCAGAGCCCACTGCTGCCCTCCGCCAGCTCCCCGCTGCATTCCCGTCTCCCACGTAGTTCCCCTGCCCCCCCCCCCCACTTGCCCTGCCTGTCTCCCTGAAGTGGAGAAGGGCAGGGAATCCGCTCCCCACCACCGTGCTGACTGGGATACGCAAATGTGTGAGACACTTGAGCATCCCAGTCAGATGAATCTCCTGTCCACCAGCCTGTGGAGATCAGGTGATAGTTCAGGCTGGCTGTATATTTGGCCCACTAGGAGGTGTTCAGCTTAGGAAGTCAGTTTGTACAAGGATTTCCAAAAATACTTCTTTTCCACACAATATTTTAGGTCTCTGATGTTTTGTTTCTGTGTTATATTTGTTATAATCATCACCAATAATCACCACCACCATTTCAGTGAGGGATAATGTTTACATAGTTTACAAATGATGGGTACTGACTGGAAAATAAAATAAAGAACACGATTTACAAATAAAAAATTCTGACTAGCATAATTGGTTTTAATAGATTACTTCAGCTTGTCCAATTACTTTTCTACTATGATTAATGAGTGACGTGGCTTGACTGGCAATGCCTGAACTAAAATAATATATTACTAGTTATAATTTAACTAGATAACATAAAATAAAATGGCATCTCCATCCTGTCACGGGAAAGTAATATGACCATAATCCCCATTTTATGGGATGCAGTGCAGCTCTTTATGATGGGTTAGTCATGTCCGGTTGGTTTCTACATCATTACTAACTTCTGCATCAATTTATTGGAACAGAAGATTGTATTTGTGTTGTAGGTATTGCAATTTTCTCCATGAGGTTCCATAATGCCGAAAAATGGACAGATCTCTTAATTGCAAGACCACTAAGTTTAGAAGTAGGATTTACTGGGGTTATTTTCAGACAAAAACGTTTTTGTGTGAAATCCTCACATGTCTACTTATTTTTCTAATACATTTTCAGACTGCTTTCCCATAGTAGATATAAGAGAAAAAATTCAAATAGAGGAGGCTCGCCAACTGCCAGTGAGTCAGTTTGGAACGGCAGTTGGGGGCCTCGCCTATTTGAATTTTGAACTGTGCTGCAGTCCTACCTCTGGAGCTGCCACAAAATTCAGATTCCTGCTGAAGTAGTGTGTCTGTTAATCACCCCTGAGGTTCCCAGTCTGAAAATTACCTCAGTCTGCTTTAAATTATAACAACAAATCCAAGCTGGTATTTTTGTTGAAGTCAACAATATAAAAAATAGCTTTACCTACCCTTGGGCCTGATTCAGCTTCAGTTGTAACTGCTGTCAGTAGCATGTGGGGAGCATGCCAGGTTCCTAGCAAACCTCCTTGCATGCCAGGTTCCTCCCCTTGATGCGATTGCTTATTTTGCCCTGAGTAGCCAAACGTTCACATCTTTAGGGTAGCCCCCTGCCTGTGCAGTCTAGCTGCAAAAGCAGTCACTAGGCCACCATATTGCCAGACACAGCGGCATGCGCAGAATACCAGAGATCACTGGAAAGCTATTTTTGCTATTCTGCGGGGAGAGTACTTGTGGCACACTAACCGGTTGGCTGTCACATTCTTAAATTATTTGACCAATATCGCTTGTCCACATCTGAAGTTACATAATGAATAGCTAGCTTAATGCCATTTTAAAAGGGAATTTGCATGTATAGACATATGATCAGTGGAGCTCTTACCCTTGCGGAGGAGGGGGGTTGCCATGATGAGGGTCCCCCGTCTACTGCCACTGCCGTCACTGCTGCTGCCGGTCCACTGCAAGATGCCAGCGCATGCCCAGTAACTTCATTTTTTTTGTTTTTTTAGTTTGTGTGATAAAGTTTCATAGTTGGCCTTTTATATTGTAGCAATGATTCAATTTATTGTGTAAGATTTACACTCAATTACTTGCTCTAGCATTATTTTCTAGAATTGAACTACGCAATTTATCTTAATTTAGTTTAAAGCAGGCTTTGTTCGATGCAGGCTACGGTGTTTCTAAAACTTGAGTAGGCCACGCAAATGTTATATTTAAAAATGTTTCTCAAATATTCACTAAATAGAGCTCTAATGAGCTCTCACCATGTGTTTTATCTACCATATTATAGCTCTTCTGTTTGTTTATATCTCATTATATTATGTATCATTCAACCCTCTATTATCTATCATATGTATACATAATATCTATATTATGTATCATTACCCTCCTCTCCTCCCCTATACCATTATCTACACACTGTCCCCGCTCCCCGCTTATAGATCATAAATTTATCTTCCTATCCCCTTTTTTTTCCCTGTGTAACCTCTGACCCATACTCACAGTATTTGGCTTCTTAGCCTTATCTTTTCTTTATTGCTACCACATACTCACACAGGGCCAAAAGGGCCAAGCCCCTATCCCCTCCTCCTTCCTGCGCATTCACATTGTCCTCCTTTGTCTGCCTTGCCACCTCCCCCCATTTCTTATGGTCGATATGACCGGCTTCGGACACATTAAGCATCTCTGCCTCACTTTCCCGTGGGTCCAACTACCTGGATGGGTTTACCCCCAATCCATTCCCTCTTCCTCTCTGTCTTCTTCTCTCTTTCTTTTCTCTCTCTCCGAGACCGAAATCTGGGTCCGACTGGAACTACTCCCAGCTACGTCACTGCCTTTGTTACTCCTAATTTATCATGAGCACTAAACTTTTAACCTTCAACGTCAATGGTCTGAACTCTCCTCGAAAGCGCTCCACACTATTTCTTACTATTAGACGCCTCAAGGGCGACATTATATTCCTTCAAAAGACCCACTTTATTAGCTCACGTCACCCTGCCCTAAAATCTAAGCATTATCCCTTTACCTTTCACGCATGCGACCCTTCCCAGAAAAAAATTGGTGGCCATCATGTTCACTAAGCACCTCACATTTATCCCCTCATTTACCCTCACTGACCCTAAAGGCCACTTCCTTTTTAGTGGGCGACCAAGACGGCTCACAGTACATGTTATTAAATATCTATGCCCCTAACACTTCTTCCGTGAAATTGGTTCCATATTGTCTCAACACCGTAGGGGCAGGGTGGTAGTAGCAGGCGATTTTAATATTATATTAGACCCCCACCTCGACAGATCTAAGCCAACCCACCTCTCATCTACAAATTCCTCTGATCTAATTCGACAGCGCTAAAGACCTTTCTCTCCCCAAATCTCCTCTTTGACACCTGACGGGTTAAAGATCCCTCAGCCATAGATTACACTGCGCAATTAATTTTAGATACCACCATTCACCCTAGTACATGGTTAGATCACTGCCCCTTTACAGTAGATATTAAATCCCAATACCCCCGCAACAACTCTCACTCGTGGCGCTTAGACGATAAAATTCTATTGAACCCCTCTTCTCGCTCTCAAATTGAAGCAGACATAAAAGATTATTTCACCCTCAATACCTCCCCTGACATATCGCCCCAAACTCTCTGGGATGCCCACAAATCAGTTATTAGAGGAGCCCTCATCAGTTCAGCAGCACACTAGAAAACGTACAGTAGATCCGCCCGCTAGCAAGAACTCACAACGCTTATAACCCAATTTGAAAAAAATCACAAGCTTTCTGATTCAGCCTTAGACCTCCAAAAACTGACGTCTGTTCGGTGAGAAATAAACCTCCTACTCACGGCAAAAGCTGAGAAGTCCCTCAAATGGCTAAACCAATCGTTCTATGAAAAAGGTGATAAAGCCGATAGACTCCTGGCCTCCAGACTACATACTAAACTTTCCCAGATCAATGTACTATCTATAAAATTGAACTCAGGCACATCGATTCATGACCCCTTCCACATTATGGAGGAATTTAGAAAATTCTATTCGCAACTTTATAATCTTTCTTCCTCCAAGCACTCTAATCCACCCAATGTTAACCCCATTAAAGATTTCCTTAGCCAATGTAACCTCCCCACCAGGGGCGTAACTAGATCTTTGTGGGCCCCATAGCAAATTCTTGAAAGGGGCCCCCCTACCATTGTCCCTATTATGCCCCTTAGGGGAGCAGGAGAATGAGGGGCATGAGAGATAAAGAGGGTCTCAGGGGACAATAGCGAAATAGAGAGGGAATGAGAGGAGAGAGTGTCAGAGAGAAAGAGAGATATGGCTGAGGGGGGAGAGAGAGGGAGGAGCAAGAGAGAGGGGGTGCAAATGGGAGTGAGAGAGTGTCACTGAGGGTGAGAGGGGGTGCAAGAGAGAAAAATAGAGGGTGTCAGAGAAAGAGAATATAAGGAGAAAGCAACAGTGGGAAGGGGCGGGTATGGGTAAAACCCGGACCAGGACAAAACCCCCGGACTGCCGGACCAGACATCAAACTCTGCATTTTGGAGCTTGTAGCATCCGGTCCGGGGGGTGTCCTGTCCGGGGGTGTCCTGTCCGGGGGGCTGCCTGTGACACCTGTCACCAGATAGAGGAGGACGGGTAGAATAAAGTCTCCCTGTATGGTCCGGGCATGTAGCAAAAACCGGACGGTCCGGACCACATGGGGAGGCTGTAATCTCCCCTCCCCCATGTCATTGGTGATAGCTATCACAGGGACCCCCCCGGACAAGATACCCCCCGAACAGGACACCCCCCAGACCGGACCTTACAAGCTCCGGACTGCAGATTTTGATGTCCTGTCCGGCGGTCCCGAGTCTAGTCCGGGTCCGGTTTTTACATAGTCCCGGAAGGGGCAGAGAGAAGATGTCACAAATAGAGGGGATGGGGGGTTGACAGAACATGTCACTTACAGGAGGGAAAGTTGGCACATGCAGGAGCACAGGGTGTCACTTACAAGGGGGGGGTCATCTGGCACGCAGGAGAGCAAGGGAAACAGGCTGTCAATTACAAGTAGGATTGGCCTGGCAAAAGCAGCGAGGGGTGGGCGTGTGAGGGGGTATGACAGACAGTCAACTTTAGCCATTTCCAGGAACCCAGGACAGGCCACATTCGGATCTCCACATACAGCTTTGGGGTCAGCTCTCATCTCCCCTCTCTAGAGCTGGCTGGTGCTGGCCATATAGTGCAGCCCAGATATATGATGCTTAGCTAAGTCCAATCTGCTGAGCCCTCACTTCCTCCCTCCAAGCCCACAGCTACCTGTTGGGGCATTGTGTGTCAGGAGAGGACCATGCTTGATACACATGGTTCCTAGTGCTGGGGTCTACACCACAGGCTCCGCGTCGCCCGGTCCGTAGGAGGAGGACGGAGTGGAGACACCTGGTGTATAGTGTGCATGTATGGCTGGCAGTGGCTGCCTGGGAAATAGAGAAAGCAGCTGCAGCGCCCCCTACAGTGTGGTGGTGTGCGCAGCTAGCCTTGTCTCTGTACCCGGTCCCCGCCTCCTTTACTACATAAAAGAAAAACTGCCAGCCATAACTCTGCGCTGCACCGCACCGCACCATTAATTAAATAAATTGTAAAAAAAAATTCAGAAGGGTGCAGGGGATTGCCTGCTGGGCCCTTGGGCCCCCCAAGCCCTCGGGCCCCGTAGCAATTGCATCCCCTGCACCCTCCATAGTTACTCCACTGCTCCCCACGCTCCTCCCCTCAGATGTTGACTCACTCTGTGCCAAGATTGAAATCAAAGAAGTTGCCTCAGTAATTAAATCCCTCAAAACACATAAGGCTCCAGGTCCTGACGGCTTTAAAAACACTTATTATAAAACATTTCATCACATCCTCTCCCCACACTTGACGGTCCTGTACAACAGCGTGATGACTGGAAGCTCATTCTCTAAAGAAGCCCTTGAAGCACGGATAATTGTTATCCCTGAAGAGACTAAAGATCCCACAAATTGTGGCCATTACAGAACCATCTCGCTGTTGGACACGGATATCAAAATTTATGCAAAAATCCTAGCCAATCGCCTCAATGGGGTGCTGCCAACCCTGGTCCATTCTGATCAAGTGGGGTTTATTCCTGAAAGGCAGGCCAGGGACAACACAAGGTGAACAATAGGCTTTATCCATCACATTAATATCTCTAGGACTCCAGCTGTGGTGTTGTCCCTGGATGCAGAAAAGGCCGTTGATCATATCAGTTGGCCTTTCCTGAATCAGACCCTACAGGCCTTTGGCTTTGAAGGCACATTTTTTCAGGCTTTATACTCTTCCCCCTCCGCCAAGGTCGCTGTAAATGGGATCTCTTTTTCTAACTTTCCCCTGACCAATGGCACCTTGCGAACCTCTTGCGGCCCAAATCCAATTCGACCCTGACATTCAAGGGGTTCACTTGGGTGGAGAAGAGTTCAAAATCTCTCTATTCGTGGACAATGTCCTTCTTACCCTGACCTCCCCCCACACCTCACTCCCTAAATTATTTCAAACCCTTGAGTCCTACAGCATCCTGTCAGATTTTAAAAGTACATTTTTCAAAGACAGAAGCCCTAGCCTTCAATATGTCCCCACAAGCACTTAATCTCTTACACACCAACTACAAATTCACATGGCGCACCTCTAAAATCAAATATCTAGGGGTTTACATCACAGACCATTACGACTCGCTATATTCGGCCAATTTTTCCCCACTAATCAAAGCTATTAAATCGGACCTAACCTGTTGGAGAGAACTTATCATCTCCTGGTTAGGTAGAATCATGACAATTAAAATGAACATCCTACCACGCATACTATGGCCCTTATTCAGATCTGATCGCAGTACAAATTTGTTCTCTAAATGGGCAAAACCATGTGCCCTGCAGGTGGGGCAGATGCAACATGTATAGAGAGAGTTAGATATGTGTGAGTTATTTTGTTTCTGTGCAGGGTAAATACTGGCTGCATTATTTTTACACTGCAATTTAGATTTCAGTTTCAGCACACCCAACCCAAATTTAACTCTCTCTACACATGTTACATCTGCCCCACCTGCAGTGCACATGATTTTGGCCATTTCGAGAACTGCGATCAGATCTGAATAAGGGCCTATATCTGTTCCAGGCCCTCCTGGTTAGAGTACCCAAAACTACTCTTCTCCAACTGCATAAATGGTTTGTCCAATTCGTCTGGAAACTCAGACCCCCTCGCATCAGCTTCTTATCACTGCGACGCTCCTCCACCAATGGAGGCACTGGAATCCCTGACATCACACTGTACTACTACGCCACCCATCTAAGCCAAGCAATTGCATGATTTTCTTCCTCCCAGGCACCTAAATGGGTCTTGGTGGAATCTAAGCTATGCAATATTACCCCATTATCCTCTATGCTTGGGCTTGCGCCCTCCAACAGACCCACTCATATCCAAAGAACCCAATTCTCGCCATCACATGCTCTATCTGGGACCTATGCTCCTCCCACTTCGATATCACCACCCACACCTCTCCTATTACCCCACTGTGGCACAACCCTGTATTTATGCCGGGTCTCAACATTAAGCGATTTCCCCCCTGGCTAGAGGGAGGCATAAGTGTGATTCATGATCTCCTAGACACCAACTCCTGCGCCTCTTTAGACTCTCTCAAAGACAAATTTAACATTCCAGCTTTGAGCTGTTTCACATATATTCAAATTCGTCACTTATTTCAATCGTAACCCAGCTGACTCAGTCACCAGACGCATAAATGTTTTCAAATACACCTGCCTACACCGACCTCTCCACAAAGGTATCATTTCATTATTATACAACCACCTACTTCTCGCTAAATCCCCCCAAACCCTAGGCATGAATCTCAATGGGAAAAAGGCCTAGGCAATTCGCCAGACGATGAATCATGGTCATTGATCCGGGAAAGAATCTCCAAATGCTCCATTTCGACTCTGATAAAAAGAAAATTCACTAAAGGTGTACTACAGATGGTACCTAGTTCAAACATGTCTGCGCAAAATGTTTAACTCCACCTATATATAACACAAACAGGTATACACTAGATGTAGCCTGGGGAGGGTGATGGACATGTACAGGGGAGACACAGGGAACATATATTTGCTGAGCTGCACAGCGCCAAGGCAGCCACCTGCAGCACCACTTGGTCACTACAACAGCCAGGAAAGTAACAATAAGCAGAGACAGTACATTATTGACACAGGGAACATATATTTGCTGAGCTGCACAGCGCCTAGGCAGACATCAGCGGCACCAATTGGTCACTTTATTGGCCAGATAGGTAAAAAAACAAGTAAACAATACAGATGAAGACACGGCAGGGGATACACAGGGAACATAAAAAGTTGGCTGAGCAATCCTAGGCAGCCATCAGCGGCGCCATCTTGATTGTTGCTACTCACAGGGCAGCAGTGGAAGGGCTCAACAGGCCATTTCACCTTTAGCCCATGGATGGATCCTGAGGCTGTACTGCTGTGGGGCTGGTGGGAGGGACAGCATGTCAGGGGCCCTAGTTGGAGCCATGGCTGGAGGGAGAGCCAGTGTGTGTGTGGGGGGGGGGGGAGAATTTGTTTGGGGGATTCCCTCTGCTGTGCAAGCCAAGTGTCTGGGGTGTAGTAGCCAGGTGCAGTGGATGAAGCCGGGGGTCCTGCGGGTCAAGATGTACTCAGAGGACTTCGCCAGGGGGTGTCCAGCCGATTGGTGTCACCGCACCTGGGAATCATGCCGAGGCTGTGGCGCTGCCTGTCTCTTGCCAGAATTCAGAGACACTCAGTGCTCCTCTGTGCTCCTGCGCCCTCTGCGCTCTACATCTCCCCCTAAGTCCTCCTCCCTTAAAGTCTCAAAGCCCTGGCAGGTTCAGTTTCTGACACATTCATCTTCATTTTTCACACATTATTTTGAAGTCTTCCTATATAATATTAATGGCACCCCCATGCATCAAAGCTTTCCAATGCTACAATTGAGCTGGGGCTGTTTGTATACAAAACAAGTACTAACTGTCCCTTGGTGTACCAGGGAGAGTTTCAATGGCATGTGCAGCCTATAAGCCTGGAAAAAGAGTGTTGTATAAAGAGGAGCAGCAATTTATCAAGGTAGGCTGTAGGTAACGTATTGACTCCTGAGACTGACAGTAAAGCTGGTCATAGGTCAGTGCAATTTGGCTTCTTTTCGATAAATCGGATGAAATGTGGCAAAATCGCAGGTGTCTGACATCTGATCGGATGCGTGGTCCCATATGCAACGGATCAGATCCAGAGGTTGAACCTGCTGCCCGAAGGATCAATCAGAATTGGACCCAACAGCGGCACATCACAGGTATTTTTCAGCACCTGCAATATATTGCATACGATTTCCCTTGAACTCCCCCGGGCAGCTCCCGTGATTTTTTTTTATTGCATGCAAAAATGGCACATCAGGTGTGAGGACTCCCTGGAAGCTGCCAGGGAAGTCCAAGTTCAAGGGAAATCATGTCTGACATGTGGCTCAGACAAGTCGACAAGTGTATGGGGGCCTTAGAGACACAGATCGGGAGAAGCAGAAGCGAAATAAACATTGGTGCAGCAGGTCCAGTGCACCAGGGCCCCTGAGGACTAAGGGGCCCACTGCTGCACCTGTCACCCACTGTTTTTCCCTGTCACCCTTTGCCTCCCCATCATTCTCCCTGTCACCCTCTGCTTCTCCCTGTCATCCACTGCCATGTTGCATATTGTAAACTTGGGTTGGCACGGAGGAGGGGGGCCCAAATGATATTTTTGCACTTGAGCTCACACAAATTCCGTCACTGGGGAGAATAGTGACAGAGGAGGAGGATAGTGAGAGAGATAGTCTGATGGGTAAGCAGAGTTAAATCAGGGAAACTGCAAGACAGTGAATGGGGACAGAGGGGAGTGCAGTCACAGCAGAGAAATAAAACAGCTACTAGATAAGACATTTCACATGGCGTCATTTCAGACTGAAAACATGCAAAGCAAAAGAAAGAGAAAAGTACTCTCTTTTGGGGCACTCACATGACCCAAATGCAATATGCATATAAGAGCACTACTGTGGGCATAGTGTATAAGGGACACTATTGTGTGGCAAATATTTAAGGGTTATCCGGTACTTATGTAATATCTGGGCTCCCGTTTTTCTTATGAGACCGCATCCGCTCGCCACGCTTCGGGCACGGTGGCTCGCTGCGCTCGCCACACTATATAAAATCAACTCCATGCGTAGTTGGATAGTAGGGGTATGAAAAAATGGGGTGCATTTAACATGGGAGCCCAGATAATACATAAGTACCGGTTATCCTTGTGTAGCATAATGTGAATAAGGGGCATTACTTTGAGATGTAACATGAATAAGGGGCACTATATACAGTTTAATGTGAATAATATTGTGTTACTGTGTGGGGTCATTTGAATTGGGGTACTGTTATGTGACAACACCCCTATATTATGAGACCTGTGTCCCTTTATAAACTATGGGACATAGTGAACAATATTTTGCTAGACTTAAACGGTAGCACTTTTCCTGGCTTAGCCTAATGGGGGGAGGTAGGTGGCAGAGGAAATTAGTCCCATGACCTCTTTAGGACTACTTTAATCCCTGGATGTATACATCTCAGATCCAATTCTGAAAACTTTGAGGATGTTTAAATTACCAAAGCATGGCAAAAATACATTAAAAATAGGCGGTCATTTTCAGGCTTTTTTTTTAATTATAATTTCTGCCAGCATTAATAGTTTTTGCAGAAAATTAGAGACTGAGGGGTAGATTTATTATAGCGGCGTATGAACATGTATGAACATCTTGCTGGCCGAAACGGGGGAGCACTAACTCCCCCCTCTGGCGATGTCCCTCCTGGTGCGCTGTCTCCTTCCCTCCCGGCCGGCTGACTGTGAATGGGCAGTCGACCTTTTGACTGTCGACCTAGACACTGTCGACCTAATGGCAGTGTCGACCTAATGGCATGTCGACTTAATGACATGTCGACCTAATCGTATGTCGACCTAATGGTATGTCGACCTAAAAGCATGTCGACCTATTGAGTTGTCGAACTAATGGTGTCGACCTAATGGCTGTCTATCTTCTTGTTGTAGACAAATGGACCCGCATCCGGCTGCACTGTGGATTGTGTGTGGTTGCATGGGGGAGAGCAGGCGGATGGGAAACTTGCCCACTATTCTGGGGTGCTGGGGACACCATGCATTTTTCAGGAGTCTCACAGTCATACCCAGATAGTAGGCAAGTATATTTCTGGCGTAACTAAAAATCCTGCGCCCCCCCTGCCGAAAATGCAGGGGGGCGCCCCCCTAGGTTAAACAACCCCCGCCACCCCCGTGCGTTACCTCAGCCATGGCCGCGATTGTGCTGCCAGTGGAGGGGAGCCGGGGTGCGGTGGAGGGGAGCCGGGGTGCGCGGAGGGGAGCCGGGGTGAAGGGGGGGGAGGTGTTACCTCCTGCCGCATCTGCGCCTGGTCCCGGCTCTCCCGTCTACTGCTGCTAATCAAAAGTGACACTTGGAAAATGGCTGCCTCCATACAGCAGACTTTTTGCAGTGCTGCAGCAGTAGCTGGGACTCGGGAGAGCTGGGACCCGATACAGGCACTGGCGGCAGAAGGCAGTGAGTAATGTCCTGCAGCCTCCCCCCCCCTCCCGGGTGACCACACCCCCTCAGCGCCTCCCTGCCACCACGGGGGCTGCGGGACTATAGTTACACCACTGTTTCTGGGTCTGGCTGCATGTAAGTCAGAGGCTGGGAGAGTGGAGATTAAGAGATCCTAAAAGTGTGCTTTTCAACCTCCTCTCCCCAGAATGTTCGCAAGGGCATTGATGATTGCGTATGCACATGCACGTACTGTATGCTCAGGGTAATTTCTGCACAGTGCATACGCTGGGTGCATGGGGCCATGGCAAACAGAATGTTTGCCCGGCACACACCCTTAAGGGGTGTAGGGCAGCAGGCTTGGCGTTCTCATGCTAATGGGCCAATGATTTGGGTGCGAGGGGGGGGGCGGGCAGATGACATCACCGGATGTCAGCTGCCTGCCCACTTCCTCCTGAGCGTCCACACATATATAAGTGACTTAAAAGTCACTTTTATTTGCGTGCACATTCACCATCATTCAATGATTCCCCAAGGCTACGAATGGATATTTACTGTGTAACAGCCGGGCCACCATTCGAAAGGCGGGGTTTGATGGACTCACAAGGCTATGAATTTGCAGCATTGCAAATTAACCAGAATAACCCCTATAAGCCGTACCTCCCAACATGACCCATTCCAGGAGGATAACAAAGCTCTATTCCTGGACTTTACTCTTAATTTAAGATTTTCATCACCTGTAGTGATACATATGTCTTACCAATTAACCTGTGATGGGAAATAAATAAAAGGTATGCATGATAAGCAACACTATATCACTAACATTTCTTGTAATAAACAGTCATGCAAAGTTCAGTGAGCTGTTAAGTAGATATTTTTTGGCCAGTGGATTAATTACTTCAGATGTGGGTGCAGCAGCAAAAAAATCAATGGAACAGTTGTTCTAAATGCATGTAACTAAATGAATAAGAGTCAGTATGTTGCGGAACAGGATGGCTCTGGTATATCCTCTATTTGTTAAAATCCAAACCAGGGCCCTTATTCTGATCGGTGCGGCCGGATCCGAATATGCGGCCAGGACCGTGCGTGCGAAACCCCGCCTTCCATACGGATCACCAACTCCGTCCGTACGCGGCAAGAAGCTGTCCGAATGGATTGCACGTGTATTTTCCATGGAATACGCCTCGTCCATCTCAGGGAACCTCCCCCATCATTTGATGGTCGCAGACCATCGAATGCAGGACCGAGTGTTCCACCAGCTCCCGCAACCTCAGACCACACGGACATTTTTCCGTGCAAAAGCAGGGATCTAGGCGGGCAGCTGACATCCGGCGATGTCATATGTCCGCCCCCTACACGTGCGTCACGGCCGCATTACCATACGTACGCCCAGCGTTTGCATGGGAACGCCCATGAAACGTGGGGCGTACGCATATGGTAATGAGCCCAAATAGCCCTTCACGCCCCTCTCCACCCCCTGTTCGGAGTGTTCACATTTCATGCGGGATTTGGCCGTACGCCCCGCTCGCACATGCGCAGAGACGCCTCTGCACATGCGCAGACACAAAACATCGGCGGCACGAACGCACGCGGATATTACCGCACCAACCAGAATAAGGGCCCAGGTTATGGCAGCAGTACAGTCCACGGCCACAGCAATCACCAGCTCCAGGTAATGGAGTATTTCAAATGGTGTCTGCCGCACTGGTCTGCAACAGTGGTAACGTGTATAGTGGCTTTTCCTGCTAGCTTGGAGTGGGGGGGGGGGGGCATTGAGTGTTTAATCCTGGCTAAGGGGAGGACCATGCAGACTATGGTCCTTATTCTAGTTCACTCGTTCTGACAAAATCCTTCTTAAGGTGCCCATACACGTCACAATTATTGTATCCAATATTGGATAATGTTTGGTGTGATGTACATGTATTATCTATACATACCTCCCAACATGACCCTCTCCAGGAGGGACACAATGCTCTGTTTCTGGACTTCACTCTTAATTAATGATTACCATCACCTGTATTGAAGCAGCTTTCTTAGCAATCATCCTGTTTAAAACAGGTGATAGCAATCATACATTATGAGGGAAGTCCAGAAACAGAGCATTGTGTCCCTCCTGGAGAGGGTGATGTTGGGAGGTATGTCTATACCACAAGAATACCGTATCAGTGATCACTTTCCAGTGTTTGAATACAGTCTCATGTAGACTGCTGTACTCATTCAGGTTTACAAACACAAAGGGCGGGATGTATTAATATACATCGCCGCCCTTCGCCTGCCAGCCGCCACGATGCTGCCGCATATGTACTAACAGATGCGGCTAGCATCGGGTTGCGGTGACGGAGACCCCCGCGATACCTGTGATGTGGTCTGCGGGGGTCTCCGTCACATCCCGGCGGCTGGCAGTGTCCCCCTGCGTCTCCTCCTCCTCCCTGCAGTCGGATGTCCTTCCGGCTGTGACACCTGCTGTGGGAGGAGGAGATCAAAGGAGGATGGGGGGGGGGGGGCGGCGATAGAAGCCCTTAGGCTTCTATAGGGTATCGCCACCCAGAGGTGAGGTTAGTGGCAGGTGAGGCAGGTGCTTTTGCAAAGTGGGAACGGGTCCTGCCAGTGCCATAACGAGACATTTTGGTGCCCTGTACCAGAAAGGGAATTGGTACCCCCCTATACTAAGGTTAGGCAATCTGCAGGGGACAGCTGTGCCTCCACTGAGATGCTGTGTATGCCGGGTCAGCTTCCCCACCTCTCCGCCAACAGTCATGACAGAGGCTTCAGGCATGTGGGGCCCCGTCACCCTTACTGCCGGTGCTTGTAGGAGGCGGGAGGAGCCAGAGCTCACTAAGAGCACATGAAGCAGAAACCAATGGAGGAGGGGAAGGGCGGCTGTCTGTCACAGACAGAAGCAGCGCCCGCCACCAGCACATTAAGCAGGGTCAAACGGGGAAGAGAGGGGAAGGGTGGGAGCTGCAGGGTTCCCCGGTGCCGCTGTCTGTCACATAGGGCCTTATTTTGGTTCATTCTTTCTGACAAAATCCTTCTTAGATGGGCAAAACCATGTACACTGCAGGGGGGCAGGTGTTACTTGTGCAGAGAGAATTAGATTTGGGTGGGGTTTTACTTCAAAGTGAGATCTATATTGCAGTGTAAAAATAAAGCAGTCAGTATTTACCCTGCACAGAAACAAAATAACTCACCCAAATCTAATTCTCTCTGCACATGTTACATTGCCCCCCCTGCAGTGCACATGGTTTTGTCCATCTAAGAAGGATTTTGTCAGAAAGAATGAACCAAAATAAGGCCCATAGTGCGGCAGCTGACAGCACCACATGTCCCTGCACTGCAGACTCAGGGGCAGATTTATTAAGCTTGGAGAAGAGATAAACTGGAGATAAAGCGGAGAAAAGGTAAAAGGAGATAAAGCACCAGCCAATCAACTCCCAACTGTCTTTTTCAAACACAGCCAGTTTATCTCTTCTCCAAGCTTAATAAATCTGCCCCTCAGTGACTCGTGTTATTTTTTTATGATTTATGACAGGTGAGGCTCTGCCTCTCCTGCCTCCCCTGACTGCACGTTCCCTGATGTGTAGTGGGTCTTAGGGCATATAGGAGGCATGTGGGGTGTTCTGATGTTGGAGTTCAATATCTTGACTTCTTGTTACAGCATTTTACTATGTACTTGTTTTACCAAATATTGTTGAAAGCAAAGTTTTAAGGGGCATACACACGTAGAGATCTGTGCTAAGCAGTTTTGCTAAGCAATTTTGCTGGTTTCAAGATCTCCCATGGGGAGCACATACACACGCAGAGATTTGTGCTGAGAAATTTTGCTAAGCAATTTTGCTTAAGCAAAAAAAGGCCGGGTAGTTGTTCAGAATGAGAGATTGCATGCACTGACTTAGTTAGCAAGAGATATTTAATCTCTCGGAGCATACACACGGAGAGATCTGTGCTTACTTTCTAAGCAATCTAGTCAGATTGCTTAGAAAATAGCACAAATTTGCTCCGTGTGTACACCTCTTTAGTCTCAACTGGGTGAGGTGAGTGTACCAACTAAGGGCCAGATGCACTAAGCTTCAAAAAGTGATAAAATGAAGAATAATAAACAACCAACCAATCAGCTCCTGTCTGCCATTTTTCAAACCCAGCTTTTGACATGGCAGGTAGGAGCTGATTGGCTGGCTGTTTATCACTCTCCATTTTATCACTTTTTGGAGCTTGATACATCTGGCCCTAAGAGTACATTTCTCTTAACCTTCTAAACACTATTTTATTCTCATGGGTGCAACCAGTGATGAATTTCTCATTAGGCACGTGCCTAGGTTTGGCACTTCTTAAGGCCCCCATACATTAGGCCGACTTGTCCTAAGGACAAGTTGGACCCAATTCTCCTCCGAGCCGCCCGGCAGCTCCCCGGGAGGCTCACATACAATTTAGGACTTGATGTGGCATTTTTTACATGTGATAAATAGCATGCGATTTATCACATGTAAAAAAAATAACGGAGAGCTGCAGGGCGTTTAGGAGCAGTGAGGGCAGGCGGCGGCTCTCAAATGAGTGGCCGGCTGGGGAGGAAGCAGTGGGGCCGCAGCATTAATCAGATCATTGCTGGGGCTGGCGGCGGTGACCAGATCATCAGTGTCCACTGTCCAGCGCAGCAGCGGGTGGGCAGCTGCGGCTATTACATCTTTAAAATAATGTGTCAAATGACTCTCCGGCTTTTGATTGGCTGAGATAGAGCACTCTCAGCCAATCATTAGCCGGGCAGTCATTTGACATGTTATTTTAAAGATGTAATTGCCGCTGCTGCCCGCCCGCTATGGCACTGGACAGTGGACTGGACACTGATGATCAGGTCACCGCCACCCGACCCAGCACTTATCTGATTACCACCACCGGCTGCCCACGGCAGTGACAGAAAGCTGATGATCACCGCCGTGGCTGGACGTCTTACTCGGGGCACCCTAGCCACTCATTTAAGAGCCGCCACTGCCCGCCCGCTGCAGGAGGTCGGACGTGATCGTACATGATGCAGTGCATGGGGGCCTTTAGAGGCGACATTACTGTCCAAACCAAAAATTACCAGTACCTAAAAAATATTTCCACTTTATGTGCTGTACACCATCTTCAGTGGAGTTTGAATGGGTAAACTGTCCTACTTAGTAAATATTAGAGATGTGCGGACTCGGATTCCAGAGATCCGAGCCCCCACGAACGTCATCAATCTGAGACCGGTTCCGAGTAGCGCTCAGAGATTCCTGCCTGACTCGGGTCCGGACACGCGGTCAAAACGTCATCGCCCGGCGCCGGATTTCGCAAGGTTTTAAAAAGCGGCTCCCGAGCCCGCCATCTTTACTCCAGTCTAGTAGTGGGTTGGGAGAGGGTGTGTTGGTGCTGCTGCTGGGGCTTAAACTTGAGCTTGACCTTGAATGCAATATTTTATTCGCTGGGGCTGTCTCCCTCAGTGCTGCTGTGTACTCTGTTCTCCTCTCTGCGCTTAGGGTGGGATCACCCTAGCAAGGAGGACAGTCTAACTGTGTACTTGTAGTACTACTGTCTCCTCAGTGCTGGGGCCTACCTAGGGCCGGCGCTATCACTAGGCAGCATTAGGCAGCTGCCTAGGGCGCTGGCCGCTGGAGGGCGCCCTTTTTCAGCCCAACATTTAAATTTATTAGATTTACTTGCACCAGGTCCCTTGAGCCACCGCCGCTTTCCTCTAGAATTGTTTAAAAAAACTGTAGTTTCCAGGGGTGGAGGATTGGGGACAAGCACCCCAGCAGCAAGTCAAACCTCACCAGCGGTAGCGCTGACAGCGCTATGAAACCGCTGGCGGCAGCAGCAGCAGCGCTTCCCTGCTAGCAGAATCAGGAAGAGCCCCACCAGTCCAGCAGCAGCCGCCCAGCGCTCCCCAGCGTAGGCTAGCGCTGACAGCGCTATGGAGTTGCCGGCAGCAGCGCTTCCCCTGACAGCGCTATGGAGCCGCTGGCGGCAGCAGCAGCAGCGCTTCCCTGCTAGCAGAATCAGGAAGCGCCCCACCAGTCCAGCAGCAGCCGCCCAGCCCTCACCAGCGTAGCGCTGACAGCGCTATGGAGTTGCAGACAGCAGTGCTTCCCCTGACAGCGCTATGGAGCCGCTGGCGGCAGCGCTTCCCCACCAACAGAAGAAGGGGGCAACCTGGCTGATGGCATCGGGAGGTGTCAGCAGCGGGGGAGCAGTTACCCCCCCTTCCCTCGAATGTTATGCCAGCGGTAGGCTACCTAAGTTACAGGTATCAAGATGCGCCCTTGCTGTGTGGGGGTGGGGGTGGGGGATATATAAATAAATGGATTGATGCAGTGTGTGTATGTATGCATGTATGACTAATACATACACTCATACAGTATGAGAGAGACATTAAAAGTATGTGGTCAGTGTATGTATTGATGTATATACTGTAAATATGTGTGTATTGTATGGAAATACTGTATGTATGAGTGTGGATGGATGTATTTATGTACTGTATGTATGAATGAGGCAGTGTACTTACGAGTGAGGCTATGTATGTACTGTATGGAGGCAGTGTACTATGTATGAGGGAGGCAGAGTGTGGATGGATGGATTTATTTATGTACTGTATTTTGAGTGTAACCAGCAGGTGAGGATGCCTGTGGTGTCCAGGCACAGCCACCTGCAGGGGCTGGACATTACACTGGAGCTGCTGTACCTGCCTGTCAGCGGACATCTTATTGGAGGGTTATTTGAAAGTTCCTGGATGTCATTGTTGCCAATTGCTGTTTAGACAGTAGCAGGGTGTCAAGTGTGGGCTTATTATCCAGCTGCTGTTATTTACTAAATGTGCCTTTTTTTCACTGTTACTGCATTAATTGAAATGGCTGTGATACCTGTGGTGATTGTCTCTACTCCCTACCGCCCACGTCTCCTTAATCCCTCCCAACAGCCCTGCATCTCTGTCAAAGCCCTGCCACCCGGTGTCTTATTTCCTCACTATGCCATCCCTACGGCCCCATCTCTCTATATCCTCCCACTACCGCCCTGCTTCTCTCTATCCTCTCCCTAACGCCCAGGTTCTCTCTATCCCCTTAGTACCATCCTGCTTCTCTCTATCCCCTTAGTACCATCCTGCTCCTCTCTATCCCCTCAGTACTGCCCTGCTCCTTTCTATCCCATACCTACCAGCCTGCCCCTCTCAATCCCCTCCCTACCACCTGCTTCTCTGTATCCCCTCCCTACCCCCCTGCTCCTCTCTATCCCCTCACTATTGCCTTGCTCCTCTCTATCCCCTCACTACCGCCTTGCTCCTCTCTATCCCCTCACTACCGCCTTGCTCCTCTCTATCCCCTCACTACCGCCTTGCTCCTCTCTATCCCCTCACTACCGCCTTGCTCCTCTCTATCCCCTAACTATTGTCCTGCTCCTCTCTATCCCCTCACTACTGCATTGCATCTCTCTATCCTTTCCCTACCAAACTGCATCTCTCTATTCCCTCCCTACCTTTCTGCATCTTCTTGCCCCTTTGTCAAGGTACCTGCCAGCCTTGAAAGTTGGGATTGCTTTTTGCACATTATATATAGCACATAGGACAAATCCCACAACCTATGCACTTTCTCCTGACTAAGTGGGAAATTGCGAGGGCGGGGGGGGGGGGGGGGGGGGTGTTTGGCAAAAGTTTTGCCTAGGGTGCCAAGAAACCTTGCACCGGCCCTGGGCCTACCTTTGGTGCTGTGCTGTAATTATTATTATATATTATATTAATAATTAATTATATATATATAGTCCACTGGTGCTGCCTGCACTGAATAGAGGCTGCCAGTATTATTTACTCAGTTCACTGTTGCCACTGGAAGTGCTACTGCCTAAGTGTACCTACTAGAGATGTGCGGCGGCCACTTTTTCGGGTTTTGGTTTTGGTTTTGGATCTGGATCTCCCTTCGTGTTTTGGATCTGGATTGGTTTTGGCAAAACCACCCTTGCGGGTTTTGGTTTTGGATCTGGATTTATTTGGAAAAATGCTAAAAATTGCTAAAATTATAGTTTTCAGGCCTGTTTTTGCCCCTAAAGTGTTATTAAGCTCAATAACATTAGTTTCCACTCATTTCTAGACAATTTTTATCACTTCACAGCTCACAAAATCGTTTTCATTTACTGTAGTAGGGCCATAAGGTTATCCCGATGTAGCTGGATGACTAAGCTAGGCGACAGCAGTGGGCATCACATACATGTGGACCTTACACTTCCAACCTGGCACATGTCGGAAGCAGAGCAGCACTACAGGGGCAGACATTGTGGCAGTTTAATAACCCCCCCCCCCCCCCTTGTAGCTGCACTCCTCTTTTAGAACCTTCACACCATTAGCAAGAGAAGAGAACATTTGATTAGTTTAATATCTAACAAGACCCCTATCTGGCGTGAGGTCACGTGGTTTGTGAAGATACCTCCTTATCAAACTTGATCAGACAGGCTAGGCGTACGTTTTCCATTTCCTCCCTCACCACTTCACCACATTACATGTGTTCCTCCCGAAGGCACGCACTTGGTCTAGTACACTGACCATCAGCAGCTGTTGGGACTACTTCTTCCCAAACATTTATCAATCCATCCATACTATCCCAAAAGGAGGATATACTCTGGATGTCACTGATGACATCTATTCTTCCCCAATAGAGAAGGACCGATCTTCGTTCAAAGCTATACTAGTAGCTGCGCTCCTCTGGTAGAAGATCCAATCAAGTACCAAAACCCCTGTTTGGCTTGATTGAGCACTCTTCCTCATGTTCAGCCAAGGAGCAGTGGGCGTTTCGTGCAGCACTTATTTAGTCGTCACACAGGACAGGACACAGGATATATGTTGTGAGTGACTTGTGACACTGGACAATGGATAAGATATAGGCCGTCACACTGGACACAGCCCCTTGTATTAATGCTGCCCCTGTACACAGTGTACTACTCAGCAGCACTGCAGCCCCTGTGTGTGAGCACTGCAGCACTGAGTTAGTTAGTTAAATCACAAAAAAAACACAGGGTTCAGGGCTAAATAAAATAAATCACAACACAGGGCTTAGGGCTAAATAAATCACATCAGGGCACGGGCCACAGGACAGCCCCTGGACAGTGGACACTGCAGCCCCTGCGTGTGAGCACTGCAGCACGACACAGGATATATGTCGTCACACTGGACACAGGATATATGTCGTCACACTGGACACAGGATATGTCGTCAGTCGTCACACAGGACAGGACACAGGATATATGTCGTGAGTGACTTGTGACACTGGACAATGGATAAGATATAGGCCGTCACACTGGACACAGCCCCTTGTATTAATGCTGCCCCTGTACACAGTGTACTACTCAGCAGCACTGCAGCCCCTGTGTGTGAGCACTGCAGCACTGAGTTAGTTAAATCACAAAAAAAACACAGGGTTCAGGGCTAAATAAAATAAATCACAACACAGGGCTTAGGGCTAAATAAATCACATCAGGGCACGGGCCATAGGACAGCCCCTGGACAGTGGACACTGCAGTCCCTGCGTGTGAGCACTGCAGCACCTAGTTAGTTAAATCACACTACAGGGCTCAGGCCACAAGTCTACAACACAGGGCAGTGAGGGCAGGTCACAGAGCACAGCACAGCACGGAGCACATGGCACGGAGCACAGCACAGGGCAGTGAGGGCAGGTCACGGAGCACAGCACAGCACGGAGCACATGGCACGGAGCACAGCACAGGGCAGTGAGGGCACAGGTCAGGTCACGGAGCACATGGCACAGAGCACAGCACGGAGCACACGGAGCTTCCCAACCACCCTCTTCAAGATTGGAGTGAAGATGGCGGGCGCGCGTGCATCTTTTATAAGATCCCGCTCCCGCGAGAATTCGACAGCGCGATGATGACGTTCGGCCTCGTTATTGGTCCGGAATTCAGGCGGGAACACCCGAGCCGGCTCGGATCTGGCCCGGATCCCCGATATTCGGATCTGTCGGATCTCGGGGATCCGGACCAGCTCATCTCTAGTACCTACCTAGTACATGCTAGGCTTCTATATATAATTTAATTAAAAAATAATACCTGTCCTGCAGTGCTGCGTGGAACTGTAATAAATTACTCCATGCTGCTGGTGCCACTGAGTGCCAAGCAGTACATAATAAAAGTAATTATTATAAATTCTGCTGGTGCATATAGTAGTCTGCTACTGCTGTAACTAACTTTTGTGGTGGCCACAGGCAGTGCTACTGCCCAGCGGTGCACGCAGGGGGGGGGGGGGGGGTTCTGAGTACCCAGAACACCCCCCCCCAGGAATCTAATGGTCTTAGACTGACAGCTCAGGGTCCCCTCTCTCCATGGGTAAAAGAATTTTAAAAATCGGCCCTTGGGAACTGGAGATATCTGACTTCAAAGCAGTGGTCCCCATCCAAGCCTGTTAATTGTTCTTCCCAGTCAGATATTTCAGGTTATGTCTAACTTAGAGTTTTTCTGAGGGTATATTCCAAAAGCTGGGACTCTCCCCCTTTGATGGACACTAGAAGCTAAAATCTAAGAAATCTATTTCCGGGAACTGGAGATATCTGCAGTCAAGCAAGCTGTTTAATTCTGAATAATAAGCCCACTCCACTATACACCCCTCCTCTGCATATTAAACATCCTCTACCACCCTGGAAGTTATGTATCAGGGCCGCTTCATTCAGCCCAATGCCCCCTTCTCCCACCCCATCTCCGACCATCTGTGCTGTAAAGGGGTAATTAGTGGAAATTACTCATCCAGTTCCTACATGCTGAGCAGTTGATATAATACCCCCTACCACCCACGGGACATCAAAGCTTCCGCTCATAGCACCCCCCACCCCTACTGCTGGACAGTGGTGCAAGTAGAAAAAATGATATAGTGGTACTGTGCTGCATGGCAAAACTTTAGAACACGATGACATTTCTGTTTGGACTTGTGCATTGCATCCTGCACACAAAATGTAGGGGCCAGGATCAAAGTGCAGGAGCCAGATAAACTACAAACAGGGATATTGCACGCCGAAGGCGCGTGGCCAAAATTTACACAGTAATGCCTGTTACGCGTCACACACCCAAAACATATGACCCATGCCATAATGCCCATTACACATTATGCCCATTTCTTATATGCCCCCAGTGCCAGATATGCCCCCACAGTGCCACACATATGCCCCCACAGTGCCAAGTATGCCCCCAGAGCCACACCTATACCTCCACAGTGCTAGGTATGCCTCCAGTGCCACACATATGCCCCCAATGCCACACATATGCCCCCACAGTACGTACCACACATAAGACCCCAGTGTGGGGTCTCTGAGGTCTCCTCTCTCCCCTCCAGTAACCCGCCGCCGCTCTCACACAGATAGCACAGTACCCTTACACCTGTGGGAGTTGTTACACTTACCCCATGTCTGCGTGTTGGGCAGGAGCCGGTCACTGTGTGTAGCCTCAGCAGCTCATACATACGACATCAGCTGCTACTGAAGTCCTCATTGGGCTCCTTGCTCCAGTCATCATCAGCAGCAGCAGACTGGAAGTAATAATAACTGAGCTGCCTCTAGTACCTGGAGACTGCGCTGCTGTCCGCTCCCATCCTTTTGCCACCTGCGCTGAGGTTAGCCGTCTCTCAGGCCACTGATTCCCCCCGTTCTCCGAGGAGTCTGTAGGGAGTGATCCCGTACTCGCAGCAGCAGTAGCTACACAGAGCTGATCCCACCTCCTTCAAACAGTGGCCCGCTGCCCTCTACCCTATGGAGGGGAAGGGAGCGCATTGCGCGTCTCTCCTTCCCCGGCGGCTTCACTGTGTGACTGGGCTGTCAGTTAATCATATCTCGCGGGCTGGCTCCTGATTGGCTGCCAGCCCGCGAGCTCTAATTGGCTGACAGCCCAGTCAGTGACACAGGGAGGGGAAGGAGAGACGCGCAATGCACTCCCCTCACCTCCTTTCAGAAGGGAATCAGCTGTGGTGGGGTGGCGGAGGCCACGCCCCCCACTACTCACATATGTGCGCATGCGCATTGAGCACTTGGGGAAGTATTTGTTATGGCGGTACGGGGTACCGGCGCAATATGTTTTACCGGTACGCCGTACCACCCCGTACCGCCATACTTGCAGCCCTGCTGCTGGAGGATAGGTAGGAGCCCCAATACATTGCTATGCCCAGGGGTCTACACTGCTGTTATGTGTTCTCACGTGTGAGAACTGCTGTTATGTGTTCTCACGCTACAACTTGATAAAAAAAACTTTGGGTTTTGAAACGTTGGTTTTAATACCGCCTGCTCGTGTATTTTTTCTCATCTGAGTGCCGCCGCCCCACACCTCCGATATTGCACCAAGAGATCCCCGCTGGCTCTCCCGGACTTGGAAGGCACCGGAGCTACCAGATACTTACTTATCAAGCTTGCAAATACGCTTGGGCTCATTGGAGTGCTAACCCCCTGCTTCTATATATATATATATATATATATATATATATATATATATATATATATATATATATATAGAGAGAGAGAGAGAAAGAGAGAGAGAGAGAGAGAGAGAGAGAGAGAGAGAGAGAGAGAGAGAAAGTGTACCTCCCTATCTAGGAGGAACAACAGGCGGCACTCAGCGGACTTTGTAGTGAAAAAAATCGGGTGTCTTTTTATTCAATCGACATTTCAAAGCCCCAAAGGGCTTTAGTTGCTCTGGGCAGGGCCGTAACTAGGGGGGGGCTAGGGGGTCACGCGCACCGGGCGCTGGAGGGGGGGGGCGCAATACTGTCACTGTGTGTCACTGACCGCAGTGCAGGTACAAAACTGTCACTGATTTTTTCACATCTCAGCCGAGTTCCTCCTTCTTGTGACGCCGTGCGGGTGACGTCGTGACGCAGGCGCCGCCCACACGTACGTCATATAGGAGGTTGGGGAAGAGCGAGTCGGCGCTGGAAAGTCAGCGTGCGGGAAGTCCTGTTCTTTCCCGCCTGCGGGAAGGCAGTGCGCAGGACGAGGCAGCACAACACAGCCGCTGCCAGCGCACCATAAGGCCTTCCAATCACCACCTCAACCATCGCCGCAGTCGAGGATGGTGCAGAGGAATGTCTGGAGGAGCAGCGGCAGCCCCTGACCTGAGCCAGCAGTGAGTGACAGCGGGAAGACAGCGCGCAGGACTAGGCAGCACTACAGCCGCTGCCAGCGCACCACCAGGCCTCCCCATCACCGCCCCAGCCATCCCCACATTCGAGGAGGACGCAGAGGACTATATGGAGGAGCAGGGCATCCCCTGTCCTGAGCCAGCAGTGAGTGACAGCAGGTGCCTCAAGATTTAGTCCTCTCTGAATGTAAGTTAACAATTTACAGCTGCACAGTGCAATATTGGGGAGAAAGTGGGGGCCTGGGTTAGCCAGCGACTGTATTCTGAAGTGAAAGATATGTTTATCCATCAGTCACTGACTCTTTGAAGGTAAATTATTATTAACCAGCTGCTGACTGAGTCACAGTCAGCAACTGGTTAATAATTTACCTCCAGAGAGTCAGTGACTGAGGGATAATTTATAAATATATATTTCATTTCAGAATACAGTGTATATATAATAATATATGATATACAGTATTTTCCTGTTTGTTGGTTTAATATCACCCTTTTGCTGTCTGTAAGCACATAAATGGCTTCTGATTAATTATATATATATATAGATATATTGATCTATATATCTATATAAAAAAAAATGTCTTGCCCCGGGCACCAGAGACCCTAGTTTCGGCCCTGCTCTGGGCAACACCCCCGTGGCCAACGTATATTCGGCCACCACTGGAAAGCAGTTTTTTAGTTCTTTTTTGCTCTTATACAGTACATATGTTTTATGCACTTTATATACCCTCATGTTTACCCCGTTGTACAGTGGGATGGCCAGAGGTAGAGTGAGTCTGGCATACAATTATGCGCTACCGCTATTCATAGCTATGTTTATTGATTTTCCCGCAGCAGAGGACTACAGTCCCCAGAATCCTCTGGGTGACTCACTCGTGCACGCCATGACGTCACTCACCGGCGCCTCCCACTGTCTGAACGGCATCCCGATGGGCTGTACCTTGCGCTCACTGTGTACTATATAGGTAAGCACTTTTCACTTGTTTGTTTGGTTTGTCATCCTGAAGAAAAAGCCATGGGGCTTTGAAACGTCGATTGAATAAAAAGACACCCGATTTTTTTCACTACAAAGTCCGCTGAGTGCCGCCTGTTGTTCCTCCTAGATAGGGGGGTACACTTACTCTATATTGGTCTGAGGAAGGCACCTGCTATATATAATTTAATTAAAAAATAATACTTGTGCTGCGTGGGACTTTAAAAAATAATTCCATGCTGCTGGTGCACTGACGTGTGCCACTGAGTGCCAAGCAGTACCTAATAATAAAATTAATTATTATAAATTCTGCTATACTAGTATTGCTGACCTCAGGGACGTAACTAGTAGATTGTGGGCCCTATAGCAAAATTTTGAACAGGCCCCCCCATTTAACCCATCAGTACCCCACTGTGGTGCAGAGTAAGTTCTTACCTGCTGATGGGGAGGGAGAGGTGCGGGGGCTGTACGGAGGGACTAAAGAAACCCAATGCAGTAGGGAGGGAGATGTAGGGTGGTAGGGAGTTGATAAATAGATAGATAAGGCTGAAGGGGGCGGGGGGAGAGAGATGCAGTGGGATAGGAATAAATAGATGCAGGGCAGTAGGGAGTATGAAGAGAGATGTAGTGGTGGGTTTTGTATAGATAGACGCAGGATGGTAGGCAGGGGATGGAGAGATGCAGGGTGGAGGGAAGCGGGGACCGCAGCACAGAAATGATCCTGCCAGAAGCATTTCACAGATAGATCAACAATTATGGGGCATTATCTTAAATCCTTGCTGCCTCATGGTGGCCCTGTGTGCCCCCGCCACTATATAACAATATAAACCCCTCACCCTCTAACAGCTAAACTATCACTAAATACTGCTGCAAGCCGAGTTATGAGCCTGGCATATTACTTACTTAAGCGATGGGGAGGGAGGACGAAGGACAGAGGCCGGAGTTAGGAGCCGAAGCCACTTCATGTGCAGAGTAGACTCCGGAAGCTAGAGCGGTGATGACACTGCGTGACGGTGCGTAGCTGACAGACGTGCATTAATTATGCTTGTACAGTCTGGCAGTCGCGCATTGCCGGCGCCGCACACTGACAGCACCGCTCTAGCTTACGGAGGCTGCACATCGGCTTTGGCTGCTACCCCTGTCCACCATGAGATAAGTAAAATGCTGGGCTCCTAGCTATAGAGGGTGCAGTGGGTTCTCTTGGCCCCCCCCCCCCCCCAGCCCCGGGCCCCATAGCAACTGCATCCCCTGCACCCTCTATAGTTACGCCACTGGCTGACGTATCTACCTGTCTGGTGCCTATTACTGCCCTATCTACCTGTCTGGTCTGTGGCCCACTGCCTAATACTGCCACATCTACCTGTCTGGTCTGGGGCCCACTGCCTAATACTGCCGTATCTACCTGTCTGGTCTGGGGCCCACTGCCTAATACTGTCATATCTACTGTCTGGTGCCTAGTACTGCCGTACCTACCTGTCTGGTCTGGGGCCCACTGCCTAATACTGCCGTATCTACCTGTCTGGTCTGGGGCCCACTGCCTAATACTGCCATATCTACCTGTCTGGTCTGGGACCCACTGCCTAATACTATCGTATCTACTGTCTGGTGCCTAGTACTGCCGTATCTACCTGTCTGGTGCCTAGTACTGCCGTATCTACCTGTCTGGTCTGGGGCCCAGATAGGGGTCTTGTTGGATATCAAACTGATTGAAACAGTTACACACTTGTAGACAAACTCTGTGCTGCACGAAACGCCCACCGCTCCTTGGCTGCACATGATAAACAGTGCACAATCAAGACAGATAGGGGTCTTTTTGGGGCCTAGTTTTTTAAACTCCCATCCTGTCTGCCGCAGCAGTGCCACTCTTACATAAACCACGTGTTTGTGCCGCACACTTGTGTGGCTTAGCAGAGTTATCCAGCTACTTCGGTGCAACCTTTTGCCCTAAAAACAATATTGTGAGGTGTGAGGTGTTCAGAATAGACTGCAAATTAGTGGAAATGAATGTTATTGAGGTTAATATAGCGTAGGAGGAAAAAAAAAACAAATTCTGCGATTTTAGCAGTTTTTATGCTTTTTTACCAAAAAAATAAGAACCCAAAGCCCAAAAAATCCAAACACAAAACATTTAGGAGGTGTTTTGGCAAAACCCATTAGAACCCAAAACCTCAAGGTAATCAGAACCCAAAACCCAAAACACGAAAAGTGGCCGGTGCACATCCCTAATATATATATATATACAGATGGAGCTGGTCTCTTCATCGCTGGCGCTGCGCCAGCGCCAGAATATGGCGAAGAGACGCCCCATCTGACTGAGACGCGCGTGCGTCTCACACGAACGCGCGTCTCAGTTTCCTGTCGGTGGGGGGATGGGAACCCTGTCCGTCTCCGCTTCAGGGAGACGGACAGGGATAGGTTGGGGGTGGCGAGGCGGCGGGGACCCGGGGGGAGCCCCATTGTAAGGCGACGCGTGCGCATCTTGTGCGCACGCGTCCCCTTACGGCGGCTGGCGGGGGATGGCGGATGGCGAATCTTCCACCATCCCCTGCAAGAGCGAGGCCCACTCCATCTGGGAGCAGCACCTCTGAAGGTTCCTTTGTTAGGTAGAATCCGGAAATAGGTATAAAAAGAAAAGAAGGTTTCAGAGGGCGCTATATAATGATATATTTATTTTGACAAAACTCAATGTCAAATTTAGAAAACATAAAAATACTTTTAAACATGACATAAAAGACACATATATGTGTATTACAAGAGTAAACCGTTTTGGTTATACATAGACACTTCAATTTTTTCACATTAACACTCAAAATGAGCTCAAAATATATGGCCTTTAGTCCAGCCAACAACCATATATAAAGGATGTGTCTCAGTTGGATCCCAAAGCAGAAGTGAATTCAGCTTTGGGATCCAACTGAGACACATCCTTTATATATGGTTATAAAGGCCATCATTTGAGCTAACTATCTTCATAGAAGTACTCTATTTCACGGCTGTTTACTCCTGATTTGTGAGATTCTGGAATACTGGTTTGGTATACATCCTATTCAATATTCGAGTATTGGTTTGCTGTCGCCCCTGAGGAAGTCGTACTGACAAAACGTGTTGAGCTCTATATCCTAACCGACTAAACTCCTACTAACAATCAGTCAAAGAACAGTACTAACAGCGACTAACAATTTGTCAAAGGAGTGTTCATGTGAAAAAATTGAAGTGTCTATGTATAACCAAAACTGGTTAACTATGTCATGTTTTAAAGTATTTTTATGGTTTCTAAATTTGACATTGAGTTTTGTCAAAATAAATATATCATTATATAGCGCCCTCTGAAACCTTTTCTTTATATATATATATATATATATATATATATATATATATATATATATATATATATAAATAATTTATATACATTTGGTCTATCTATAATACTTTAACTGACCCGGCATATACTGGGTCACCTAAGTGTCCATCTCCGTGCTTTGCTCCGCCCCTCTCTGGAAACCCCCTTCTGAAAATCCTGCGTTTGCCCCTGCTACTGCCTACCTACCTAGTAGTTTAGTTTCTCTACCTACTAGGCTGCTATATTATTAATATTTAATTTATTTAATTATATATAGTCCACTGGTGCTGCCTGCACTGAATAGAGGCTGCCAGTATTATTTACTCAGTCCACTGTTGCCACTGGCAGTGCTACTGCCTAAGTGAACCTACTTAGTACCTACTAGGCTGCTATATATAATTTAATTGAAAATAATACCTGTCCTGCAGTGCTGCGTGGAACCGTAAAAAATAATTCCATGCTGCTGGTGCACTGATGTGTGCCAAGCAGTACCTGATAATAAAATTAATTATTATAAATTCTGCTGGTGCATATAGTAGTCTGCTACTGCTGTAACTACCTTTTGTGGTGGCCACAGGCAGTGCTACTAAAAATGGGTGGGTGTACAGCGCGAGGTTTGTCTGAAAAGAATATACACTACCACATATATATATATATATATATACGTATGACATTTATTAATATACAAATTAATAGTAAATGAGAGCTCTCATAAAAATATACAGAAAAAAAAAATTTAAAAACAATTTGATGAACAGAGGCTCTCTGATGTGTAAGAAGCTCCACAGTATATAGCATTAGCACATAATATTAACCAAGAGGAGACTGGAAGATATGCAGATTCTCCTTAAAGATAGAGCTGTATGTAAATATGTCCTTTTCCGGATAAGTACCCAATAGGTCCAGGGGTAATATAGGCAGTCCTTTAAGGTATATGTATACCTGGCATATGATTGCTGATGGCTGCTGGAGGGTGATTGTCCTGGAAGCAAAAATAAACTGGTCCGGAGATAAAGTGCAAGGTGCTGTGCGGTCTTGGTATAGTGCAAATATGCAATAAGGTGCAGTGGAGGGGTGCTGAAAAGCTGCTCAACACGTTTCGACGCTAGCCTGCGTCTTCATCAGGAGCTTGGGTGTCTAGTTCCATATATGGAGAGATTGTGAACGTGGCACCTAAAAGTGTGGGTGTGTACTGCTACATCTGAACGGAAGCTTGTAAAATGACTTATATACAACGTAGTGTAGTCGTTAGTTTGGGGGGCCAGGGGCCCGGCTCCAACAAGCCCGGCAGGCATGTGGAATACTATGTAATGGGTGTGTGACGTGTAATAGGCATTACGGTGTGGATTTTCGTAGTGTACTGGGAGGGTTACAGTATCCCTGTTGTCCCTGTTTTATGAAAATTTGTAAAGGCCTGACATGATGTGTAATGTGCATTACGATGTGTGGCATTAGTTTTGCCTGTCACCAATGTATCTAAGTATAGTGATGTAATAAACCCACCTACTGTTATGTTGGTTCCGCCCTTTATTGATTTGTTGCCGCCCCCATGAGGCCACTTTCAGAAATTTTCCAGGGCCACTTTTAGTCCCCAATCCGCCCCTGGGTACAATGTTTTAGATTTGGGACCAAATGTTTTGGGGTATTAGTTGTGTATGGGCATGAAGATGTATGTAAAAACACTGTGTGGTTCAGTATGGGTGGATTGTGTGGCCATGAATACATATGATTGTAAATTATGACATTAATTTACATGCCATTCCTAGCATACAGTAGTGTGTGAGGCAGTCAAATAACATCATAATCTGTAAAATGTAAAAAAGCATATTTTTATTGAAGATTTATGATAAAAAAATAAAAAAACATACAATAGAAAGTGGGGACACCAAGAAAAAAAGAGTGGGGGGACATGTCACTACAATCCAAAATACGGAGATTACAATTAACCCACCTATTCCGTGACACATGACACAAACATTTAAACAATAAACACATTTAAGAAAAAAATCATAATAAACATATTAAATGCTCTGTAAGACACTAAAGTGAAATAATAAATACCATATATACTCGAGTATAAGTCGACCCGAGTATAAGCCGAGGCACCTAATTTAACCCAAAAAACCTGGGAAAATGTATTGACTCGAGTATAAGCCTAGGAGCCAAAGGAGAGGGGGAGAGGATTGATGGAGAGAGGATTAGGCGGAGCGGAGGAAAGTGGTAAAGATGCCAAAACCAGTAGTACACACCAACAGCAAAATAGATAGCAGCACAGATAATGGTGAGAGGCTGGCCGCGCTGGAGCAGGAGGACTAGCAGCACAGCAGGACCCACCACAAGAGACAGCACGACACAGCCCACTGACTGACAGCAGCCAGTAGCTGCAATCTGATGTCTGCACACTGGCAACGCTCCCTGCAGCTGACAGTGACAGCTGACAGTCACTACAATGTGTGTGCTTCCAGGGCACTCAGTCTGCCCACCTCACCCTCCCCTGCTGGTGGAACACTGCTGGCATCTGTGGTTCCCCTTCTCCCCCCACTGTGTGGGACCTGCGCTGCTGCGGAGTACCTGAAGTGTGCTGGAGCCTGTGGTGCTGCAGCACCATGCGAGATGCCGTCCTTCCCACAACCGCCCTTGTCTGCTCTCCTTCTCCTCTCCCGGCGGCTGCAGGTGGTCAGGGCCGCGGCTTCCTTCTTGTGCTGCTGTGTGACCCGGAGGTGGACTGTGCGCTCCAGGACGCCGCTGCTGGGCTACGCCGGAGGACTTGTCAGTGTGAGTGACAGCCTGTGCATATGCCGGGTCCCACCTCCATCTGGCAGCTCCGTCCTCCCGTCTCCGCCGCAGTGTGACCCTCACTCGAATATAAGCCTAGGGGGGCTTTTTCAGCACAAAAAAAATGTGCTGAAAAACTCGGCTTATATTCGAGTATATATGGTAAATACAATATGATAGCCATTAATGCATAAGGTTATTCAATTTTTCATAAAAAATAATCATAATATTGAACCATTAAACCAGGGGTGGGGAACCTTTTTTTGTGCCAAGGGCCGTTCGTATGGGGAAAAAATCCTTCTGGGGCCATATGTAAAAATGTGTCTTAGAAATCGTCCTGCTGCAGCCATCACGCACTCCGGCGGCTGCCGCTGAATAGGACTGACAGTCTCCGCCTGCTGTTGATTAAGAGAAATCTCGCAATAACTACCAACCTCTCGTGAGAATTCCCATGTACTTGACTCCCGGCCGAGCCGCCGGGCGGGTGGTAGGTGGGCCACTCAGACCGGCTACGGAGGCAGCGTACGGCCACAGGGCCTGAGGTTCCCCACCCAGTAGCGCACGCAGGGGGGGTTTCTGAGTACCCAGAAACCCCCCCCCAGGAGTCTTAGGGCCCTAGACTGGAAGCTAAGGGTCCCCTCTTTCCATGGATACAAGAATTTAAAAAATCGGCCATTGGGAACCGGAGATATCTGACTTCAAAGCAGTGGTCCCCATCCAAGCCTGTTAATTGCTCTTCCCAGTCAGATATTTCAGGTTCTGTCTGACAAAAGCTGAGACTCTCCCCCTTTGATGGACACTCGTAGCTTGTCTCTACTGTTCCCAGAACCAGAGATAAATCTAAGAAATGTATTTCTGGGAACTGGAGATATCTGCAGTCAAGCAAGCTGTCCTCCCACCAGAAAATTATGAATAATAAGCCCACTCCACTATACACCCCTCCTCTGCATATTAAACATCCTCTACCACCCTGGAAGTTATGTATCAGGGCCCCTTGTGCAGCTTCTGCCAGTGGGTGAGGGTCCAGCGTGGCAGTACAGGAGTACAGGATGGTGGCCCTGAGTCAGTGTCTCCTCCTACTGGGTGGGAGTTAGGGTGCATGAGAGCAGGAGGCTGGGCTATGAGGCATGATGGGGTATGTGGGCAACACAGCGTCAGCGACTCCCCAGTGGTGGAAGTTACGGTTCAGGAGAGCAGGAAGCTGGGTAGTGATAGGGGTGTGTGAGTATACAGGAGACTAAAGAGGGGCTTAGGGGTGCCGTGAATTGCGGGAGGGGCGCAGGGGGTGCCGTGAATCAAGGGAGGGAGGGGGCGCAGGTGTCCATGAATCGCGGGAGAGGGCGGGGGTCCGCAAAGCGCGGGAGGGGGCGTGAATCACGCGAGGGGGGGTTGCGAATTGTGGGGGGGGGTGCGCGGGGGTGACGTGAATCGTGGGAGGGGGGCGTGAATCGCGGGAGGGGGGTGCGCGGGGGGTCCGCGATTTGCAGGAGGGGGGGCACGGGGCGCGATGAATCAACCTAGTTGGTTATATATTCTTGTAGAAGGATGGTAGGATGTTGCGGTCATTCAGAATGCATTTACATAAACAGTAATAGTAGCAGTAAAAGATCTGACTTAAAGCACCTACAGTAAAACAGAACAGGTGTTATATATTATACAAAGAATTGGTTGATGATGTCTAGGTTGACGTGCACATAGTTGTCACTGGAAAAAAATTGCCACAAGAAAAAATCAACACAGAAAGGTCAACACATGTAAATGTTGACATAAGTGTGACACCTCATTGGTGTCCATGTCGACACATGAGAATGAATATGAAAACATTAAAAAAAGAAAAATAAATCTTCAAAAACTCATGTCAACCTTTTTTATTGTCGACCATAGCCGTGTCAGTGTTTTGCATGTGCCATTTAATCCTGGGGTTGCCGTGAATCACGCGGGGGGGGGAGGAGGTGAGGGGTGTCCGCGAATCACGGGAGGAGGGGTCGTGGGTGGATGCCGTGAATTGCGGGAGGGGGGGGTCGCGGGGGGTGTGGGTGCCGCGAATCGTGGGTGGGGGGGCGCGGGGGGTTTCAGTGAATCGTGGGAGGGTGGGTCGCGGGGGCGGGGGGTTGCGGCAATGACAGGAGGGGGGTCGGGGGGGAAATCGCGGTAGGGGGGTACCGCGAACCGCGGGAGGGGGGGCCCGGGGTTGGCGCGAATCGTGGGAGGGGGGGTCGCAGGGTGCCGCAAATCGCAGGAGGGGGGGTGTCACGGGGTGGGGCCGCGAATCGCGGGAGTCGCTGGGGGTGCCGCAAATTGTGGGGGGTGTGCTGCGAATCGCGGGAGGGTGCCGCAAATCGCCACAAGAAAAAATCAACACAGAAAGGTCAACACATGTAAATGTTGACATAAGTGTGGCACTTCATTGGTGTCCATGTCAACACATGAGAATGAATATGAAAACATTCAAAAAGTGAAAAATAAATCTTCAAAAGCTCATGTCAACCTTTTTCATTGTCGACCATAGCCATGTCAGTGTTTTGCATGTGCCATTTAATCGTGGGGTTGCCGTGAATGGGGGGGAGAGGGAAGTGGGGGTGTCTGCGAATTGCGCGGGGGGGGGTCGCGGGGGTGCCGCGAAAAGCCAATCAGCTCCTACCTGCCATGTCACAGAATGTGTTTGAAAAATGTCAGACAGGAGCTGATTGGCTGGCTGTTTATCACTCTCCATTTTATCACTTTTGAAGCTTAGAGAATCTGGCCCATAGAGTGCTCACCCGAGATTCTGTCCACCCTTACCCACCCATTCCATGCCACCGCTGGCACACACCTGAAGCATCTGTTTCTGCCTCATCCGGCCAGCCAAACGCAGAAATTTCTCTATTTATTAATCACTTTAGTAATTTACAGAATATTGCCACATTCACACCTCCCTTGACAAATAAGCAATAATATATGTACAGTACTTCAAACAATAAGCCATTGTTGTATGACTTGTTGGTGTATGGCCAAATACCTAGTCACAGCTTTTTGCTTATATCCATTGTTCCACCGCTGCAAAGGTGTATGTGGACTTCTTAGAAATCTGCTTCAAATGCAGTATAGAAGATCCATAGTGTTTAGGTTGACAGTCAATAGGTTGAGACACATTAGGTCGACGGGTACAATAGATTGGCAGTGGTTGGGTTTAAGAGGTACAAATGGTCAACAGGGTCACAATGCCAACATGAAACAAGTTTTATCAGTGTTTTGGGTCGAACCTTGTATGTTTCTAATATGTAACCCCCATCAGCAGAGACAGTGGTGTAAGTTCGTCCCAGTTGCCCGGACGCAAGATGTGTATTGCCCCCCCCCCCCCCCCCCCCCACACACACACACACACAAAACCTTATATAAAGTATATACTGTATATTCTGTATGTCTATTATGAAATAACAGGCATATACACAGTACTGTATATCTATAGGGAGAGAGAGAGATAGAACACATATTTCAGAATTCCGAAGTGATATCAATGGCTTTCAATTAATGGATTTAAAATTGCAGGGGGGAGAGGTGCCCCCTTGAGAGCAGGAGCCCGGCGGCAGATGACTCCATTGCCTCCCAGAGTTCTGCCTCTGAGTAGAGATGTATACCCTTTCAGCCTTGCTTCACTTGCCATGCTTCGGGCAAGGTGGCTCACTATAAGATGTTGCCATATACAACGTTGTATATCTTTTCACATATTGTACCTAATACTTCTTAAGTCCGTGGAGTGCCGCCTGTCTGTCTTACACACGCTATGGCTAGTGTGTGACATCTGCTACAACGTGCACGGTGGAGTGAGGGATATAAGGTGAGCACTGATATTATTTTGTTATGCCTGATGACAATTTGAACAATAAATTGAAACGTTGCTGTAACTCCCTGCTGGATTCTTGCCTTCCTACTGTGTGCTTCCTGCTCTGCTTAAACGCAGTGTGATTATTTATATTTGACCCGACCAGGGTCTTTGGTTAGCACCAGGACTCTTTGATGATTTATTGGTCTGTGCTTGGCCATCTGGACAATTATATATATATATATATTTGTATGTGTGTGACTGTATGAATACATGTATTTGACTGTGTGCCAAATATATTTGTGTATATATTATACACTGGAAATGAAGCGGCTCACTGAGACTGTGTTGCTGGTGAATAAGTGGACCAACTTTAATCCATAGCTAAGGCTATCTACGTTTCGGGGTCGGCACACCCCGTCTTCAGGATATGGCTTATACACATCATGAAGACGGGGTGTGCCGACTCCGAAACGTAGATAGCCTTAGCTATGGATTAAAGTTGGTCCAGTTATTCACCAGCAACACAGTCTCAGTGTGCCGCTTCATTTCCAGTGTAACCCCTTTTTGCAGGCTTGCAAGCTCCAAATAAGACCTGAGTGATGGTCCTACCCCATGTGTATGTATATATATATATGTGTGTGTGTGTGTGTGTGTGTGTGTGTGTGTGTGTGTGTGTGTGTGTGTGTGTGTGTGTATAAGTGTATGTTTATGTATGCATACCCCACTCTCAACTATCCTGATTTTGGTAGGTCAGTCCTGCTTTTTAGGTAGAATGAAGCATAATGAAATGGTTGATCTCGTTAACTCATAGAATTATTTATTATTTATTTATAAAAAAATAAGAAATGTAACAAATCATGCACACAAGACGTAATACACATTGCCACGTTCATAGATCAAATAAAAAACAGGATACCTTTATATTTTATGCATATTCCATCTTTAGGGATGCATCCAAGTATAAAGCTATTAAAATCGAGTTTTCAAGTTCAATAGGGCATTTTTGAGTACATACAGAATTGCAGGGTAACTTAATGAGCATGTTTGCTTTGTTCAGAAACATTTTGACATATGCTTTGGAGATTAATTAGGTGATATAATTCTTTATTTGATCTTTAGTCATTTGGCAGGGCCAGCAATTTTAACAAAGGAACAAAAGGTCAATTCAAACTTAAATAGAACATGGGTAAACAATTTTGATGTATATTGTGCAGTAAGGGATATTGCCTAAATTACCTAGACAAATGTATTGATTGATCTTTCAGCTTGCAGTAAAATATAGGAATAAGGATATAAATCTTTATAGAAAATATATATATATCATACATTAAGCGTAAATTTGTGTGAAAAGATTTAGGTTGTTTTCAGAATTGATGAATATTGTGGCATGTAGTCCTCACAATTTATCAAAGTCTACCTGCCACTCTTATACACCTCAACATCATCCACCATCCCCAGAAAATATCATTCGATGGGTTATGCCCAGTACACCTGGGGAAACTAAGAATCTGTGCTTAGCAATGCAGTTAAGCACAGATCACTCAGCACAGATCGATGCTGAGCGATCTGTCACGGCCAGTGCTTTCTGGAGAGAGAACACTGGCGATGACTAGATTTATACTGCATGCAGTATATATCAATTTAAGGTGATAGCGATTTGCGGTGACCGCCGTCACTGGGAGCCATACACACGGAGCGATCTGTGCTTCATTTCTAAGCGATCTAGTCATATCGCTTAGAAATGGGGCTTTAATTGCCCGGTGTTTATGTCCCATTAGTGTAGAACTTATAGCCTGTATCGTGGGCGAGCAAAGCGAGCCCCGCAAGGGGACACAGATGCTGCTGCGACTGAGACGCTGCCGCCGTGAAACTAAACAAGTACCGAGTAATGTAGCAGATCACTGTGTTTTGATTTTGCCAAATTCTCTTTCAATGGTTATTTTTTCTGGTTTTGGTTATACCAGTGGTAGCCAACCCTAGCCCTCGAGAGCTACCAACAGTTCACATTTTCCAGACAACCTAGCTGCTGCACAGCTGCACTCATTACTCACTAACACATTTTAAAAGATACACAGATGGAGCTAATTAGCTCACTTGTGATTCTGTGAGGAGACCTGCAAACATGCACTGTTGGTAGCTCTCGAGGACTAGGGTTGGCTACCCCAGGTTTATACCATCCGCCTGTATTTTGATTTTGGATCTGGATACTTTATGTCATGAGACTCGTGACATTTAGGCCTGGGGGAATGCAGCAATAGAGATGGTGTGACCAACAACCACAGAATTTTGCCTAATTATTAGGTGCAATATGGTGTATTTTCTAAAGAAGTGAACCAATCAGCCATGTTTATCAATGGTCATGCTCCTATGTAATTGACACACTAATAGAGTAGCAATGTATAATTTGAAAGTACTGTCTAGAACAGGGATATCCAACTCCAGTCCTCGAGAGCTACCAACAGTTAACATTTTCCAGGTTTCCTCACAGAGGGCGAGATGTATACATTTTCCAATGTATCAAAAATGATACCGCACTGAAGGGTATCGCCACCTTTGGGTGGCGATACCCTTTAGAAGCCTATGGGCTTCTTTTCGCCGCCCGCCGATGCCGACGCAAACCCGCCGCCTCACCGACCCCCCTCTGGCTTACCTTCCTGAAGGGTCCTCCTGGACCCCGGAAGGTAAGCCCTGCCTCCCCCTAGTGAAGCAGCCAGACATCCTTCCGGCTGCAGGGGGGAGGAGGAAGCGCCGGGGACAGTGCCCCACCGTTCAGCCATAAAATCAGCATTGAACAAAAAAGACAACGACCAGCCTGTCGCCAGGCATTTCATGTCGGCTAAACATTCTTTAGCCAATCTCAGATACACCATAATTGATCACGTCCCTCCTGATCTGAGAGGAGGCGATCGTGCCACCAAACTCCTGAAATTGGAAACATATTGGATCCACAGATTGGACACAATGAGCCCTAAAGGACTGAACGAGCAGTTATCGTTCAACATCTTTCTATGAACACTCTGGACTTTCTCTGACTGCCCCAGACTTTGTTCATCATTTATTGAGCCCTGCTTTTCATGTTGCCCTTGCCGATCCCTTGTTCCCTCCAGCCCCACACCAGCCACAAGCCCGTGGCCACCGTCCTCTCCAGAAGACTTGTTGTTCCTTTCTTGTTTTTCTTATTTTTTATATATGTCTCATTATTTGCATTTATTGTTTTGCCTTCTTTCAAACTGCACATTTTATGTTTTATTGTTTGCAGCTCCAGCCCCTCTGCAAATCCGCCATAAGACACGGCTGTGAAAAACCCGTGAAAACCTGCATCCGTGCCCATAGCTGTCATCTGTGTACATCCTCCGCATACCCTCCTTCATTGGACACAATTATGTGACGTAGACGCACTCGGCCGCGCCGGTGCAGCATGAATGAATATTTTTCTCAATGACCTGACGCCCGGGCCAAACTGCGTACGCCGGTTACCTAGACAACAAGGAGAGTCACGGGCGCTGGTACATGACGTCAGATGAGGGGGTGGAACCTGGAAGTGCCAGGCAATCCAGCGTGGACGTGGCAGGTACTTGCAGATGGATCTGATGGGCTGCTGGGTATATAGGTATGTACTGTAACACTTGTCATTGCTTGTTTTGTGGTCTTGAAAAAGGAGTAAAATCTGAAACATTGACCAGACCCCCCTGTGTGGAGTCTCTTTTCTACAAATCCATTTGAGTGCTGCTATACTGTTTCCCTACCTTACCACATCGGCTCAGCACCGTGGTCAGTTAACATCATTTGAACCGCGGAGTGCCGGTTACCTGTTCTGTATATATATATATATATATATATATATATATATATATATATATATATATATATATATATATATATATATATATATATATATATATATACAGAAGTACCAACACACTCGCCATTCCTACAAATGGGGTGTAAACAGCACCCACTTCCCAGGTTGAGGTGCAGTGGCTTTGACCACACACTCTAGAAAATACAAATACAGGGGGCCCAGCACTCACTACAACAAACTAACTCACCTTAACATTCAAATAATCAATCAAATAAATAATGGGGTTTTAGGTCATGAATTGATCAATGCATTTAAGCTTGCAGCCCATCGCCAATGGACCCCATTCCACTGCAAGTCCTACACTAACAACTGGTTTTCTTAGGAATATACACACACACACACACATACACACACAAGATTCAGGAACAAATTGAAATAATAACAATAGATTGGAGTGTAGTAACAGCAGTAAAGTGTTAGTGTTTAGACTAGAATCATCATTATAGATAAAATGCCGCTACCGCATTTCTAAGTGCAGCATACATTTATTTTCCCCATATAAATGAAATACTCATTATTCATATAACATATACAATATACGGTAGTTCAAAATGTTAAAACAGTAATTCCTACAATTTATGGTTTGTTTCTTAATAACAGGGAAGACAATATTATTCGTAGTGGTGTGTATCTATGCACAGAGAGATTACCTTATTTATACCTATGGCTCAAAACTAATGTAGTCCAAGTGTGCAAAGATATAACAATTACACAAAGTATTTCACCGGAATTAAAATTACATTCAATCAAAATAAATGGCAGCCAAAAGCATGCGCCATTCCCTAAAAAAGGCAAACACTTCCACAAGCAAGGAACTAGAAGCCAGTGTTAATTTCACCAATGGACATTTAGACAAAAACTATTCGTCAACTACGTTTTTTCCTGTGACTGAAATGTAACGATAATGAAATATTATATATTATTTATTATATTATATATTTTTTAAATATATTTTTAATAATGAAAATGTTGACTTAATATTTGTCCATGTTTTCATGACTAAAATCGACTAGGTTTTCGTGAGGACACCACATTTTTCAAGTGATTGATTTTTTGGATTCTTTCATTAATAATACTGTATTTTATACAGTTTTATCCATTCTCTCTGGCCCTAGATTTACTTATTTGCGCTGCGGCTATGCAACAACTCTTTGTCCTGATAATCACTAGTTTATGTAGGTAGCTAATTAGTTAACTTTAGCTATATATATTATAATATGCATCCTTACAGCTTCATTTTATTTTGCAGTAGACTAGTACTGTACTACTTACTTGTATCAGGCAGGTCGTATTTTTTTCTTTAATTATTGAAGTTAAAAATTTTCATTGTAAATTGTATTCTTGAATTGATATTTACTGAAAATAAATGACCTGCTGTGAAGGAAATAGCATTTTTGTTGTACTTGTTTGTTACCTAGATTACTAGACACGTAGGGTGAAATGTAATAGGATGAGAGATTCAGAAAGTGAGAGATTTGGTAAGAAATCTCCAGTTTTTTTAAAGTGGCAATCATTTACACTGCAAAATCACACTGGTTTTGCTGTGTAAATGATTGCCACTTTAAAAAAACTGGAGATTTCTTACCAAATCTCTCTCTTTCTGAATCTCTCATCCTATTACATTTCACCCGTAGTGTAAGGCATAAAAAGTCCAAGGGAATGGTAGAGAAATAATCTTAAGCAAAATCCATTACAGTATCAATAAAAGGCAGAACTGTCACTAAATCAATGACTAAATTAGACAAAAATGTTCGTCAAGATCCACTGACTAAAACTTGACTAAGGCGAAATTAAAAAATTTGACTAAAATGTGACATTTAATTTTGTCAAATTTTAGAAAAGTGACTAAGACTAAAAATAAATTGAAAATCCATTACAAAATTAACACTGCTAGATAAAACAATTGCTAGAGTAAGCTTAACCTATATACAGTAACAGCTGCTTTGCCATTAATTGCGGTGTCCAGCATTACTAACAGAATCTGTATAAGACAATTGCACCCGTACATGAGTTAGCAATCGCAAGATTATATTTCCTTATACAGTATAGTGAATTGGATTGTTACTGAATTATATTACCTTATCTTCATCAGAAATGTTCCTGCAAATCCCAAAATAATAATCTCCTATCTTCACTGTAGCTATATTCCTGTAGCTATATAGACCTGCACACCTGGGATAATCTCTGCTAATGTTTGAGCTTAGCTTGTATACAGTATGTGTTTTATATGGAGTGTTCAGAAAAACTTGTTAAATCAACCAGATTGTTGAAATACTCAATGTTAAAGCATAAAGATAAGGTAATATATATAGAATTAGTAATCTTACACTCTGCAAGCCAATGTACCAGAGCAGTGTATGCACTCACCCTTTATGCTTGTCGTTTACCAATAATCACCCAGTGTTCGTCCAGCAGCAATGATGATGCACTACTAATGTCTGCAGGACGAGTGCAGTGTTACATTCATATTCATCCATGTAACACTGCTGTAACTACAAAGACCTTTACCTGTCCCACACTGATAACACAGGGGATTTCCCATAGAACAGTAGTTATGTTTAGGCTTACCATGCTATCCCTTTTAAGTGGAGCACTCCTGTATTTTATATTACAAAGGTTTTGTAGCTGACTTTAAGGCTGCATTTCACCTGTTTTTAGTTATTACCAGAAACTGGTATTTTTAATATTTCCTATATTACCAGTGCCATAACTAGAAATGTTGCTCCCCTTGCCTTGAGTATTTCTGGTGCCCCCCACACCACCATCCCCATTGACCACACCTCCCCCAGTGGCCATTCCCTTTTTGTATCAGGGCCCAACAGAGTTGTAGCACAGGGCTAAGTGAGTTGATGGAGGTATGAGGGCGGCACAGGAGGAGTGAGGTGGGCACAGAGTAGAAAGAGGAGGGTTCATAGGGTGAAGGTGGTTACAGAGAGAGATGAGCTGAGCACAGCAAGGGGTGAGTTGAGGAAGGAGTGAGCAGGGTTCATAGAGTGAAGGTGGTCACAGGGAGGGGTAAGCTGTGCACAAGGAGGGGTCAGATAAGGGCAGGTAAGCCAGGCACATGGTAGATTGAAGGTGGTCACAGCCAGGGGTAAGCAGGGCACAGCAGGAGGGGTGAGATGAGGGAGGAGTAAACTGGACACTGTGGGGGGCACAAGGAGGAGTGAGGTGGGCACAGGATAGGATGAGGAGGGTTCATAGGGTGAAGGTGGCTACAGGGAAGGGTGAACTGGGCACAGTGTAAGGGGAGGGGGAAAAAGAGGAGTGGGTGGGCACAGGGTAGAATGATGCATCTAAGTGAAGCATACATTTATTTTTACCATATAAATGAAATACTCATTATTTATATAACATATAGAATATAGTTTAACATGTTAAAACAGTAATTCCTACAACTTATGGTTTGTTTCCTAATAACAGGGAAGACAATATTATTTGTAGTGATATATAGCCATACACAGAGAGATTACCTTATTTATAACTATGGCTCAAAACTAATGTAATCCAAGTGTGCAAAGATATAACAATTACACAAAGTATTTCAATGCAATTAACATTACAGTCAATCAAAATAAATGGCAGCCAAAAGCATGCACCATTCCCTAAAACAGGGAAACACTTCCACAAGCAAGGAAAAAAAACAGTTTGTATCCCAATTGCACACTGAATGAGAAATATACATATAATAATCAGATAATACAGAGATCTTGGTTGCATATATCTGCAGATATAGGGCTAAGCCCCCAGGCCGTACGTCAAGGCATCTCTGTCACTGGGGGTCCCTAACACTGGGTATGGGTCTGGGGTGTGGGCCCCCAATATGCCGGCACAGGTTGACTACTCCAGGGCAGCACACAAATGAAAATTAGTAGGTGTTAATAAGAAGCACATAAGTGCTATGTAAGGAGGTGAAGGTGTGGTTAAAATAATACATACAATGTGATAGGGAAAAACATAAATGTTAATAAAGTGTTAGGGTGTGCTAACCTGGAGCAGACCAGCCATACCAACAAAGAGGGAATCACACTCCCAAACCCATCCCATGCACAATAACATATTTTTGGGCCTAATAGCCCAGTGTAAGGCCACATGATAATGGCTTACAACATCTGAGAGCCAGCTTACCTGGAGATACCCCTGGCTTCTCCAATGGCACTCAGGTGTCAGCAATCCCTCCTAATGCTGACCCATCTATGCCTCTCTCAACTGCACAACACTTTTATTGGCAAGCTGCTCAATCAGAGGTAATGTCATTCAGGTGCCAACAGGGAGGGGTAAATCTGGTTAGGAAAAAAAACAGTTTGTATCCCAATTGCACACTGAATGAGAAATATACATATAATATTCAGATAATACAGAGATCTTGGTTGCATATATCTGCAGATATAGGGCTAAGCCCCCAGGCCGTACGTCAAGGCATCTCTGTCACTGGGGGTCCCTAACACTGGGTATGGGTCTGGGGTGTGGGCCCCCAATATGCCGGCACAGGTTGACTACTCCAGGGCAGCACACAAATGAAAATTAGTAGGTGTTAATAAGAAGCACATAAGTGCTATGTAAGGAGGTGAAGGTGTGGTTAAAATAATACATACAATGTGATAGGGAAAAACATAAATGTTAATAAAGTGTTAGGGTGTGCTAACCTGGAGCAGACCAGCCATACCAACAAAGAGGGAATCACACTCCCAAACCCATCCCATGCACAATAACATATTTTTGGGCCTAATAGCCCAGTGTAAGGCCACATGATAATGGCTTACAACATCTGAGAGCCAGCTTACCTGGAGATACCCCTGGCTTCTCCAATGGCACTCAGGTGTCAGCAATCCCTCCTAATGCTGACCCATCTATGCCTCTCTCAACTGCACAACACTTTTATTGGCAAGCTGCTCAATCAGAGGTAATGTCATTCAGGTGCCAACAGGGAGGGGTAAATCTGGTTAGGAAAAAAAACAGTTTGTATCCCAATTGCACACTGAATGAGAAATATACATATAATATTCAGATAATACAGAGATCTTGGTTGCATATATCTGCAGATATAGGGCTAAGCCCCCAGGCCGTACGTCAAGGCATCTCTGTCACTGGGGGTCCCTAACACTGGGTATGGGTCTGGGGTGTGGGCCCCCAATATGCCGGCACAGGTTGACTACTCCAGGGCAGCACACAAATGAAAATTAGTAGGTGTTAATAAGAAGCACATAAGTGCTATGTAAGGAGGTGAAGGTGTGGTTAAAATAATACATACAATGTGATAGGGAAAAACATAAATGTTAATAAAGTGTTAGGGTGTGCTAACCTGGAGCAGACCAGCCATACCAACAAAGAGGGAATCACACTCCCAAACCCATCCCATGCACAATAACAAATTTTTGGGCCTAATAGCCCAGTGTAAGGCCACATGATAATGGCTTACAACATCTGAGAGCCAGCTTACCTGGAGATACCCCTGGCTTCTCCAATGGCACTCAGGTGTCAGCAATCCCTCCTAATGCTGACCCATCTATGCCTCTCTCAACTGCACAACACTTTTATTGGCAAGCTGCTCAATCAGAGGTAATGTCATTCAGGTGCCAACAGGGAGGGGTAAATCTGGTTAGGAAAAAAAACAGTTTGTATCCCAATTGCACACTGAATGAGAAATATACATATAATAATCAGATAATACAGAGATCTTGGTTGCATATATCTGCAGATATAGGGCTAAGCCCCAGGGCCGTACGTCAAGGCATCTCTGTCACTGAGGGTCCCTAACCAGTGGCGGAACTACCGTGGGTGCAGGGGATGCAGCTGCTATGGGGCCCGGCGGCTGGGGGGGCCCGGTGGAGAGCAAGCAGTCCCCTGCACCCTCGGTAGTTTCATTACTTTATTAATTATAGAGCCTGGCGGGGGTAGCGCCTACGCGCCATGCAGTAGGAGCCTGGAGCCAGGCAAGGAGAGGCAGTGTGCGGAAGGAGCCGTGCCGGAAGGGGGGGGGGGGGTGACGTCACCGTGTAGTTCTCCTGAACAGGGAGAGTGATGCGCAGTGCGCGGGCCGGCGGCGCTACCAGCGCGCTCTCCCTGCTTTTGCTAACCTGCAGCTGCTGCCAGGTGACGCTGTGCCTGACCAGCTATAAGGCAGTCAGCAGCGCCAGAACGGGGTTAGTGATGCAAGGCTCCTCACTCCTCCCCCCGCTCGACCTGTATCAGGTACTCTGGCTTCCTCCGTCCTCTCTCCTCCCCAGCATCCAGGGTCCCCCTCACCCCGCATGACCGGTATCAGGTCCTCCGTCCTCTCACCTCCCTCTCCTCAGCACCCAGGCTCACCGTGATATCTAGGCTGTATGCCCCCATGCATGGGGAACTTGGGCCTGCCAGAAACAGGCTTCGGCCGGCGGCTCTGTTCCCGTTGCCAGTAGCAACTGCCACTGTATACTCCCTTTACAGCTCCTATTCCTTACAGCAGCTAGTGCTGTATTTATGTCCATCTACGGTACACTTACATATATATATACTATATATATATATATATATATATATATATATATATATATATATATATATATATACTGTGTGTGTGTGTATATATATATATATATATATATATATATCAGTACTTGAAGTGGGCCGCTATACGCTGGTATGACATACCGTCACTTCCTTCAAGCACTGCTTTTTTTTTTTTATTCCAGCAGACAGCCAGCGTTAGGTGGTTGCTAAGCAACCAACTCACCAAAGAGGAGCACCCGGCAGCCATGGTGGGACACGCAGGAGGCGCATGATTGGTGCCGTGAAGTGCAGCTGACCCCTTGTTGATGGACAGGCGGAGGAGATCTGACGTGAGGCGGGCAGTGGGCGTGGAGAAAGCCGACGGGGAGGAAGTGAGGCTGGCCGCGTTGAGCTGGGAAGGAGAGCGCGGAGAGAGGGGGCCTGGCAGCGGCGAGGTGTGTGCCGCAAATGGAGTCCCAAAAAGCGCAGGGAGAGCCAGCCGGTGGAAGCACAGCGGGCGACAGGAACCAAACCCCCCCTTCATCCAACCAGCGGCAGCAAGAACCCGGGGAGGCCACTGAGTGCGGCAATGCTGAGGCGCCCGCACTAGTGTGCCCCCGGAGAGGACCAGACAGACGGCCCACGTGGGAAGGCAGCAGTTGTCACAGCAGGGCACAGCATCCAGCCGCAGGATCCGCAGTAGGAGCACGCGACGGGCAGGAGCCTGCAACATGATCCAGCTTACAGGTACACTGCTCACCAGGCCAACCCTCACTGCTCACAGGCCTGTACACTGCTGCTCACCAGGCCTGTACACTGCTGCTCACCAGGCCTCACTGCTGTACACTGCTCACCAGGCCTATACCCTCATTGCCAGATCCCACTCGGGCGCACACTCCCTATCAAGGGTGCAGATACTTGGCCCCTGCGCTGAGAGAGAGAGAGCAGCCTCCCCAGTTACCCACTATTTTTCCTCTCCAGTCTCTGAATATTCCTCCTCTCTCCCATCTCCGACTATTCCTCCTCTCTCCCGTCTCCCAATATTCCTACTCTCTCCTGCTCTCCCGTCTCCCACTATTCTTCCTCTTTCCTGTCTCCCACTATTCCTCCTCTCCCGTCTCCCACTATCCCTCCTATCCTGTCTCCCACTATTCCTCCTCTCCAGTCTCCTGCTATTCCTACTCTCTCCTGCTCTCTCGTCTCCCATTATTCCTCCTCTCCTGTCTCCCACTATTCCTCCTCTCTCCCATCTCCCACTATTCCTCCTCCTCTCCCATCTCCCATTATTCCTCCTCCCATTTCCCATTATTCCTCCTCCTCTCCCGTGTCCTGCTATTCCTACTCTCTCCTGCTCTCGTGTCTCCCAGTATTCTTCCTCTCTCCTGTCTCCCACTATCCCTCCTCTCCAGTCTCCCGCTATCCCTCCTCTCCAGTCTCCCGCTATCCCTCCTCTCCAGTCTCCCGCTATCCCTCCTCTCCAGTCTCCTGCTATTCCTCCTCTCTCGTCTCCCATTATTCCTCTTCTCCTATCTCCCACTATTCCTGCTCTCCCAACTCCCTCTATTCCTCCTCTACCATCTCCCTCTATTCCTCCTCCTCTCCCTTCTCTCGCTATTCCTACTCTCTTTCCCTCACATAATTTCCCCACTCCAGCTCACTCCCCACAATCCACAACCCCCTCCTCCATAGAGCTTCTGCGAACTTTCTCTCCCCTCACAGTTCAAAACCCCTCAACCATATCTATGGCACAACCTTCCTCCCTGTAATTGCCAGTGTGTATGCACCTTTAGGGAAGGGTTAGCAGATTATTGTCAGGTAATTTATCCCCCCTTTTGTGTGACCACACCCCCTTTTGTGAGACCACTCCCCTTTTGCGAGACCACGCCCCCTTTTCTGGGGCGCGCGACATGAGCATACTTAACTTTTCATACCCCCAATGTGTAATAGGCATTATGGTGTCTGGTATAATGTGTAATAATCATTATGGTATGCAGCATAATATGTTAAGGGCATCGCAATGGCGGCATAATGTGTGATGGGCATTACAGTGTGTTACATAATGTGTAATGGGCATTTCAAGGGGGGCCCCATTATAAATTTTGCTATGGGGCCCACAAAGTTCTAGTTACGCCTCTGTCCCTAACACTGGGTATGGGTCTGGGGTGTGGGCCCCCAATATGCCGGCACAGGTTGACTACTCCAGGGCAGCACACAAATGAAAATTAGTAGGTGTTAATAAGAAGCACATAAGTGCTATGTAAGGAGGTGAAGGTGTGGTTAAAATAATACATACAATGTGATAGGGAAAAACATAAATGTTAATAAAGTGTTAGGGTGTGCTAACCTGGAGCAGACCAGCCATACCAACAAAGAGGGAATCACACTCCCAAACCCATCCCATGCACAATAACAAATTTTTGGGCCTAATAGCCCAGTGTAAGGCCACATGATAATGGCTTACAACATCTGAGAGCCAGCTTACCTGGAGATACCCCTGGCTTCTCCAATGGCACTCAGGTGTCAGCAATCCCTCCTAATGCTGACCCATCTATGCCTCTCTCAACTGCACAACACTTTTATTGGTAAGCTGCTCAATCAGAGGTAATGTCATTCAGGTGCCACAAGCAAGGAACTAGAGGCCGGTGTTAATTTCGCCAACGGAAATATAGACTAAAACTATTCGTCGACTATGGTTTTTCCTATGACTGAAATGTAACAATAACAAAAATATATTATAATATATATTTTATATTATATAATATATATATATATTTTTAATAACGAAAATGTTGATTAAATATTCGTCCATGTTGTCATGGCTAAAATTGACTAGACGACAATGCTGTTTCTTTTTCTTATGGACACCACATACTTCGAGTGATTGATTTTTTGGATTTTTAATTAATAATACTGTATTTTATACAGTTTTATCCATACTCTCTGGCAGGGCCGGTGCAAGGCACCGGAGCGCCCCAGGCGAGTCGGGGTGGGGGCGCCCCGGTGCCGGGAGGAGGGAGGGGGGGTGGTACCTGTGAAAAAAATTGCTGCCCCGGCGTCCCTGCAGTGCTGGAGCGGTCAGGGGTGTCTGTGCCGTAGGGGTACCTGCGGCGCCATCATGTGTATAAAGCTGGCTGCGGCCGGCGGGGTCCCTGTAGTGAATAGCAAATAACTAGCGCTTCCCGCGGCGCCGCGCGCATAGCGCTAGTTATTTGCTATTCACTACAGGGACCCCGCCGGCCGCAGCCAGCTTTATACACATGACGGCGCCGCAGGTACCCCTACGGCACGGACAAACCCCTGACCGCCCCAGCACTGCAAGGACGCCGGGGCAGCAATTTTTTGACACATTTCTTTGGGGGTGAGGGGCGAACTGCCGCCCTCCAGGTGCCAGCGCCCTAGGCAAATGCCTAGAGCTGCCTAGTGGTGGCGCCGGCCCTGCTCTCTGGCCCTTGATTTATTTACTTGCGCTGTGGCTGAGCTACAACTCTTTGTCCTGAGAATCACTAGTTTATGTAGGTAGCTAATTAGTTACCTTTAGATAAATAGCTATATATTATAATATGCATTTTTACTTTCATTTTATTTTGCAGTAGACTAGTACTGTACTACTTACTTGTATCAGGCAGGTTGTATTTTTCTTTAATTATTTAAATTTAAAAAAAATGATTTAAAAAAATAAATAAAGATTGTTTTCTTGAATTGATATTTGCAGAAATAAAATGACCTGCTGTGAAGGAAATAGCATTTTTGTTCACTTGTTTGTTACCTATATTTCTAGACACATAGGCCCTTATTCAGATTGAGTCAGATGGCTCCGAATGCGGACAAATGGCCGATGGTTGGTGTTTGCACATGTGCAGAGGCGTATCTGCGCATGTGCGAACGCTGCGCACATCCGAATACGGCGTGAATTCTGTACAGAAAACGATCGGTTGGAACAATCCAAACAGGGGGTGGAGAGGGTCATGAAGGGCTGTTTGGGCTCATTTCCATATGCGTACGCCCCGCGTTTCATGGGCATTCCCATGAAAACGCTGGGCGTACGGATGGTAATGCAGCCGTGACGCACGCGTGGGGGGCGGACATATGACATAGCCGGATGCCAGCTGCCTGCCCATATCCCTGTTTTTGTATGGAGAAATGCCCGAGTGGTCTGGAGCACTCGCGCTGCCTGACCACTCTGTCCAGCATTCGATGGTCGGCGACCATCGAATGATGAGGGAGGTTCCCACAGATGGAGGAGGTCTGTTCGGTCAGCATCTTACCGCATTTGGACGGTGTGAGCGATTCATACGGAAGGCGGGGCTAAGAAGACTCGGTTCCTGTCCGAAAATACGCATCCAACCGAATCAACTAGAATAAGGGCCATAGTGACAGGTTTTCAAAGGAATGATAGAAAAATTATCTTCAGCAAAATCCATTACTATCAATAAACTGCACAGCTATGACTAAATTCATGACTAAAACTAGAACAAATATTCGTTAAGATCCACTGACTAAAACTTGACCAAGACAAAATTTTAAAAAATTTACTAAAATGTGACATTTAATTTTGTCAAATTTTAGTAAAGTGACAAAGACTAAAACTAAATTGAAAATCCATTACAAAATTAACACTGCTAGATAAAACAATTGCTAAAGTCATCTTACTCTATATAACAGCAGTTTTGCCATTAACTGTGGTGTCCAGCATACAGAATCTGTATAAGACAATTGCACCCATACATGAGTTAGCCTTCACATGATTATATTTCCTTATATAGTGAATTAGATTGTTACTGAATTATATTACCTTATCTTCATCAGAAATGTTCCTGGAAATCCAAAAATAACTCTATAATCTCCTATTTTTGCTGTAGTTATATTTCTGTAGCTATTTAGACCTATACACCTGGGATAATCTCTGTTAATGTTTGAGTTTAGCTTGTGTACAGTGTGTTTTATATGGAGTGTTCAGAAAAAATTGTTAAATCAGATTGTTGAATGACTCAATGTTAAAGCATAAAGATAAGATGACATAGAGAATTCCTAATCTTACACTCTGCAACCTCTGCAAGGTATACAAAGTATTCAAGGGAATGATAGAGAAATGATATTCCGCAAAATCCATTACAGTATCAATGAACTGCACAGCTATGACTAAACTAATGACTAAAATTAGACGAAAATGTTTTCTGATGTGGGCTAGGAGTGGAGGAGTGAGTGATAGCAGATCGAAGAGCACACAGTGAGAGCAGGGATCTTGATCCCTCAATACTACTGCTATCTTATAAGTTAAGGCTTCGGCCCTGTATACAGTACATGCATTGCTGCCAGCATTTTGTAACACCCCCATCACCCACAATGTTATACAACTTCACTTCTTCTTCCAGAGAGGACCACCAGTCACCCATACACCCTGTTGTATGGCATAGTGTTACAGGGTGGCTCTTTTCCACCACTGGTCCCTGCCACCTTGCCCCTGCCACCAGGTCCCCAAGGGACCTTTCATCTACATAATGTAACTGACAGGTCCCTGGACTCCATAATGGTTCTACTACCTTCCAACAAGACCACTCAGGAGGCAGAGCTTATTGTTTTGGGGATAGGGACCCAGAGAGAGAGAGTGATAAACTTCATGAATCATTACCCAGTGGCAGCAAGTACTGCAGGCAAGTCTTCTGTGGTTAACTGCGGTAATTATGTATGTTTTTATATTTTTTTTTGTCAAGGGTCAAGGTATATGTTTGTTTTTCCTGTGATGACCAAAGCATTTCTTCTTCTTGTGGGATATTTTTCACATGCATATGCTTCTGAATTGCACTGCGCATGTGCCCTGAGGGTGTTCCTACAGAGTTAAAGTACAGATTCAGATGCACAAACCAAGAATTAGGAATGTATTGGGTGTTCCTAGGTGGTTATAGGGTTTTGGCATACATTTCTCAGCTGGCCCTGTATGTAATACCTGATAAGACCTTTATATTTCTATAGTGTTGTAGTCATTGTTGTTACCATGGTGATGGGCACGGAGAAATGACGTTGCTCATACACGCATCTATGGAGATCAAAGGGTTAATCCAATATTTTGTTGCCATTATTTAGGTTTGTCCAGTCTTTCTTAGCAAACACTTCCAGCTTGATGAGTGCCTTCTATAGACTACACAGTTCATATATTTCCACAGAGATTCAGAGCAGGGCTTGTAGAAGGACACTTAAGGTCCAATGGTTTGTTCTTTTTTTTTTTTTTAACAAATTTATTGACAGAAAAATACAATACCAAAAAATTTGGTTTTCAAAGCAGTAAAGCACATATTACAGACATCATTTTTTTAAAAAAGGAGTGAGAACAGGACATCCATAATCATAGTTATAGTTATTCAGACAATGGTATAATTACTCACCTATACAGTATTTAAAAAGGTGGTCCTTTGCCAACCATCTTTAAATAATATAATGAGGTGTTTAGAAAGCTATTCCTAAGGGCATCTGTCATGACAATAGACAAACTGTTAATATATAGGAGCATACTTGCCTACCCTCCCGCTTTTAGCGGAAGGCTCCCGGATTTTACAGGAGCCTCCCGCTGCCCCGCAAGCCCCCTCTTTCCTCCCGGTTTTTGGGACCCCCTCCCTAGAGAGACAGACTGCGCATGCACGCATGACAGCCGGCCACCGCGAGTAACGGTGGCCGAGCTGAGAGGAAGTCACTCTAGTGCGGCTGATCAGCGGGAGTAGGAGAGACTGAGACTGACAGCCAGGGCTCTGTACTGCTGAGGCTCGCCCCACCCACCACACTCAGAGCAGCAGCAGCACCCAGGCTCTGTGTATCAGGGGCAAGCCCTGCTCCTGCCTCTTCCTGCTCCTATGTCTGCCTTCGGAGAGCACAGCTCTCTGCTTCACTACACTGCCGGGTCCCTGCACCTCCACAGGAGGGAGAACACAGCCAGGTGAGAGCTGTATCTCCTGGGGCAAAGGGTGGGCTGTATAAAATGTGTGTGTGTGTGTGTGTTATTTAGGAGTTGCATGTGTGTAATTTAAAACAGAGGTTTTAATGGCTTTAATATGGCTTTACTATGATTTGGGGGATGTGTATAATGTATAATGGTGTGTGTGTGTAATGTAATAGTAGAGTGTGTGTGTGTGTGTGTGTGTGTGTGTGTGTGTGTGTGTACTGGTTGTAATATGGGTTGCTGTGTATAATTATGTGTGTTATGTTATGTGGCAGTGTGTGCATGGGGGAGCTGTGCGTAATGCAGGGCTCGACAAACCCAGGGGCCAGGTCGCCTTGGCATCTGATCACCCTGGGCAGAGTGGTGATTTGTGTTAATGCAACAGCCGGGCAGAGTGGGGGACAATCCACCTGATTCCACCTGGCTCCGGCTGTGTCAGATCAAGTCCGCAGTGTGGAGATGGCTTGCGACCAATCGGAGCTCGCGCTTCAGGAGCGGTGGCTCCTGACTGGCTGTCGTACCACAAGCTCCAATTGGCCATAAAGCCGCCTTGAGTTTTGAAATAGCCACAGCCGGAGCCTGGTGGATTGTCCCCTACTCTGCCCGGCTTTTGTCATTACCGTGCATTGTAACAGTGGGGAGGGAGAGAGAGGGAAGAGGAGGAGGGGTAATCCCTCATGGCATATAGCATGTTACCCCTGGCAAAGATTATGCTACCCCTGGCAAAGAGCATGTTACCCCTGGCATCAAGCAAGTGGTATAATATGTAATGGGTGTGTGGCATGTGAAATAGACATTGCGGTGTAATTTTTTGCGTGCCTTCGGCGCACACTTTCCCTGTTTTTTCTTTGTTTGGTTCCCACATTTTCATCCTGGCTCCTACAATTTTCAACATTTGCCAAGCCCTGGTGTAATGTAATAGCGTGTATATACTGGGTGTAATATGGGGGAATGTGTGTAATGTAATATAGTGGTGTGTACTGACTGCAATATGAGCGGAGGGTTGTGGGGTAGATGTGTGTAATGTATACTTATATATGTATAGGCAGCAAAAGAGGCAGAAGTTTTCTTTCACATGTTTAGTGTAGTGTTACAGGAAGCAACATCCTGAATCAGGCCAAAGTGTTCCAGAGTTTTCTTCTGCCACTGCAGGAAAACCCCATAGTGGCCATAGGTGTGCCCATAGGTGAAGTTAGACATGCCCTCTGGGTGAAGCATGACACACCCTCTCAGCAACAGCTCAAATCTCCCTGAAATTAGTTTTCAAAAGTAGGCAAGTATGTATAGGAGCCATATATTAAAAAAAAAATTACTCTATCCATTTCTCTTTACATAAAGAGATCTCAGCCCAATCCATAGAAAATAAAAAGGTAATTCTAGAATGTACTAGGTGCAATGGGACTGGATAATAATAATAATAATAATAATAATAATAATTATTATTTTTTTTTTTCTTCAGAGCCACATCTAGTTTTATGAGCAACACTCTGTTGCCTTTAGACCAATGGTTTCCAACCATTTTCTCTCCCGTACCCCTTGATTCATTTATAAGTACCCCCTATTATTGATTTGAAATATCCACAGTACTTATGGGTAGAGTGAAAGTGAGCATTATGCACATTATTATGCATGACCTTATATTAAGGTGTAGTGAAGAAGTAGTGTGTGGTCAAGAATCTGGTCCCTCTGTCTGGCTACTGGCTGCGTACTGTCTCCGGGGTTCCAAATAATGCCCCAAATTCCAAATAACGCCCCAGTTGTAAAACCTGCTATCAATGCAAAATGATGAAATAAAGATAACACAAGAGAAATTGCTCAATTTGGAATTAGTAAAACAAAGCAAAAGTCATCAGCAAAAGCTGAATTGTTTTTCAGAAGTAGCCAGTTTAATACCTGTCCAACCAGTTTCCTTAACATCCATACATAAGAGAGAGGGCCAAGTGCCAAGTTACACTGTTTTGTTCTTATATGTTCTTGGTTCTTTTAGCTCTGCATTTTGGGTCATTATGCTGTTAAATAGCCGGGAGAGACCGTAAACTATTAGTCTGGGCTCCCAAAGCCAGGAGGTGTGCCCCATTGTCTTGCTGGTATTAGGAAGGGGGCAAGAAGAAAGCAGGGAAGAGATAGGGGGAGTAAAGTAGGGGGAAGGTAGGATAGAGCTATTGGGAGCAGGCCCCTCCCTGGGGGCGTATACCCATACTTAAGAACAGGACAGGTATGGGGGGTGCATCAGAAATAGCAACTGGTGATGCACAAAGGATTGTCCAGCAAGAACATCCAGGAAGCAGCAGAGGAATGATACAGAAATATTCTGATAAGTATCTAGGGATATTTATTTGCAAGTATTCCTTCTTATTATTTTACTTAATTCCATATTCGGCACCCTGCTACCCTGCTGCAATTTGCTGTTACAAACTCCCAATGTCTCTGTAATTTTATGAATTCAATCTTTAATGTAGATAGAATGTTATCACATGTTTTATATTATGCTGGGCAACTTTCCCCTAAGGAATAAAAGCACATAATAGAGTTTTACACTAATTACCTAACAGTACAGTTGGGATTCAGTGCAAAAGTAATTTAAATGCACACTTCTAGTTTTAGGCCAAAAAATGAGTACTTATTATTATACTCGAGTCGCTGCAGCCTTCAGGAAAACAGCATAGAATTAGGCCCAATTCAGGCAAGTTACAAACAAGTCCCATCCCCCCTCACCCTAATACAATCCATTCATCTACTCCTCCCACCAGGCAGGGCATACAGTGGAGTCAGCAGGCTGCCTAGCAATGATAAACAAATTATGTATACAAATCAGAAGGGTGCAAGGAGACCTATGCACAGTGCACCTGCCAGCAATGTGGTGGCAACATCTTACAACCTTTATGCTAATACAAGGGATAACAGCCCCTTCTTTGGAAGCTTAGTACAAGTTCTCTGTCATGGTCATTTAGAACAAAGGTAATGCACTAGTTACTGAACAAGCTTAGTGAAAAGTCTAATGCCAACGGGGTTTAATGGAACATTACAAATTTCCATGGGGGTAGCTATTCAGTCACTTGTATATGGATAGAGGCAGGGTAGGAAATGAAAAAAGAAGAATGCAAGGAAGGTGGCATTATAGGATTATTGTTTAGGTTTGGGAGGCTGCTTGGTGCAACGTATTTACACACAGTACAAACTAACATGTTTTATGTCACCTCGCAGTGCAACCCTTCCTCTTCCACCTGCAGATGCCTAAGGATCGGGGGGGATGGCCAGGCTGATGACCTGGACGGACGCTGAGCTACAGAAATGCCGAAAGCGTAGTATGCAAGCTTACTTTTTCTTGACAGGAATGAGTTCTATTGTGGTGGCAAAATGATGGTATAACCAGGTTCCAATGGCCCATACATTTCCCCCCACATTGTGTTAGTATGTGCAAAAGTAGGAAGAGCCTTACATTCGCCATAGCGAAGAAAGCATTAGTGACAATGGCACGGAGAAGCTGCAGGTCAGCCGGAGATGTGTTAGTGCAGGGAGTGCAAAGCACATGCCAAAAGGCCAGGTCATGGGAAATTCAGGCTCATCCATCACATATCTTACCCAGCAGGAAAATCAGTGAATGACGCCTTGGAAAAGCAACAGTGCAGCGTCGCTTACCAGTCTTTTGAAGATGCGCTCAGAATAGTGCGCAGCTGCGGGGTAGGGGCCCAATTGGGGAAGATAGATATCGAATCAGCATTTAGGCTCCTCCCCCTTCAACTACATAGTCACGGATTCATGGGACTAAAGTTCAAGGGCAGTTATTATGGCGCTATGCTTACCCATGGGTTGCGCCATTTCATGTGCATTCTTAAAATAAAAAAATAAAAAAAAATTCAGCACGTTCCTGCACTGGTGCGTTGAGGCAGGGACATGCTGCATGACAATTGCGCACTATCTGGATGGCTTTCTAATGGTCAGCCAGGTGAACACTGATACATGCAAGCGGCTGTTAAAATCCACGCAGGCGCTGTTCCACACTTTTGGGGTTCCCATAGCAACGGGAAAAAACAGACGGGCCTATGAACAAACCGCCGTATCTGGGAATAGAAATAGATACCACCAACAGGCTGTGTAGATTACCAGAGAACAAGGTTGCTGGCATTATGAGGCAGATTATTGGAGAGCAGGCCAGAGCGAACAAGATTACACTAAAACAGCTCCAATCGTTGTGGGGGTCACTGAATTTCGCATGCAGGGTTATCCCTATGGGCAGAATCTTCTGCCATAAACTGGAAAGGGCCACTGCAGGGGTAAGTAAGCTGCATCATCTGATTAAGCTGACAACAGAAATCAGAGAAGACACGTTGATGTGGGAGACCTTTCTAAGGGAATTCAATGGTATTCACATCTTGCCGGCACCACCTGTGTCGAGCAAGAGGCTGCAGCTGTACACCGATGCCGCAGGGTCTTGGGGATTCGGGGGACATCTCGAGGGAGAATGGTGCACATCGCAGTGGCTGCAGAGCTGGGTCAGAGCAGGGCTGACCAGGAACATGCTGCTGCTAGAGCTGTTCCCGATCACAGTAGCGGTGGAGTAGCTGGTTAGCCAACAAGGAAATATCCTTCTGGTGTAACAACCTGGGGGTGGTCCAGGCGGTCAACAGGCAGAGTGCCTCCTCCCCACCAGCGATCAATCTGATCAGGTATTTGGTATTGGTTTGCCTGCGGCACAACATTAACTTTCGCGCCAAGCGCGTCCCAGGGGTAGATAACATCATAGCGGATGCCCTCTCAAGGGGAAAGTGGGAAGCAGCACCTCATGCGCAGCCGCAAGGTTAACATGTCCACCTCATTTATGGCAGGTTGTCAAGAGGGCGAGAACAAGCTGGTGAAAGACTAGATAGCGCCTGTGACATGGAGAAGCTACAGGGCAGCTTGGGAGGAATGGGGGAAACATAAGAAAACAGCAGCAAAGGAGGGTAAGCGGGAAAGCGAAGCGCAAAAAGAATTCCTGTGGGGAATGTACAAAGACGAGAAGTCTAGGGCGCAAGCGAGGGTACCGCTGGCAGCCATTGCTTTCTTTACAAAAGTAGCAGGGGAGGAGGACATTACAAAGAGCTTTACCATCAGCTGAATGATGAAAGGTTGGGGCAGGCGGAGCCCAACGGAGCCTGATACTAGGCGGCCCATTACCGAGACAATGCTGGGGCAGCTCATGGCGGCAGCAAAACACATGTGCAAAGGGGTGTTTGAAACAGAATTGCTAATGGCAGCATTCACAAATGGCATTCCATGGGGCATTTAGGGTTAGCGAGCTGGTGGCTGCATCAAAAGTTGCAAGGGGGCAGGCATGTGGCGGGCAATGTATCAGTGAGCGGAACGGTGGTGGCCTGCAAGATACACAGGTCTAAAACAGACCAACAAGGCAAAGGAAAATGGGTGGCATTGCGGGATGGAAGCAACCCAGAGACCTGCCCCGTTAGGTTGGTAAAAGAATACTTGGCGCTCAGAGCCAACAAGGGTAACGGAGGGTCTGAGGCCTTTTTGGCGCACGCGGATGAGTCCCCACTCATGGTATACCAATTTAAAATCCTGCTTAAGTGATGTGTGAAGGCTAACGGTTGGCAGGAAAAGGAGTATGGTACGCACTCGTTTAGAATTGGCGCAGCCACCACAGCGTTCGAAGCAGGGTGTTCGGAGAAAGAGATAAAATTCATCGGGAGGTGGTGCTCAGCTAGCTACAAGAAGCACATCAGGTATGGGAGAAAGGAATTGATGCATAGCTAACACCCTGCCTGAGCGGAGGGTCTCCTGTGGTTGGTAATTTTATGTAATTTGTGTGCAGAGGGTCGTTATGAAGGTTTGAGTCATAGGGTGAGGGAAGGTCATGGTAAGGTGGCGGGCTACGGTTCTGAGAACCTAGCGTTGGTGGAAGTACCTGCGGGCCAGCCAAAGTGTGGCGCCAGGAAGCGAAGGTACCCAATAAAGGGGGTGCAGATCTCCAAAGGCCTGGCGTCGGGGGGGGGGGGGGCAAGTTGGGGACCCAGGTCGGTTACCGGTTTCAGTTGCGAGAAAGGGTCCATGGGCTCCCCCCCACGGTCGGCTTGATTCAGTTACGTTCGAGGGCTAGTGGACCGCAGTGCTTTCTTTGCCACCTAAGTGATTAAGATTATATTGGTAATCTGATTAATAAATGTGACCTTTAATTCGCCATAAATAAATGACTCTGTTTGGTTATTCCAGGAAAAAGGGGAGCAGGTGGAAAGGGAAGGGAGGGATGGAGGACGTTTAAGGGGGTAGGGTTTCTTAGTCTCTTTAGGGGTAAAAGTATGGCGGGAGCATCAGATGCTCACAGTAGAGATGGGTCATTCCTGAACGGAGCGGATCTTTTGAACGGATCCCTTTAAAGAACGAGTGATCCGCCGATCCCAAAAAGGTGAGCCGTCTGTCTTTTACACACGAAAATACCCACCCTCCCGCCCGGTTGATAAGAACGAAATTAAGTACAGGTGAAATCTCGCGAGAGCTATCGACCTTTCGCGAGATTTTATGCTTTGTTAATATAAAATTAACCCTTTTTCAAGGTGAACCGGAGAGTCGCGTGAACGATCCGATCTTTTCACTAACTGAACCGTTGGATCCCGGCTCGGCTAAGTGATCCTTTTTGCCCATCTCTAGCTCAGAGGTTTAAGGGTCCATGACATGCATTTAAGACAAAGCTATTGTCACAATCCTGCCTGGACTCTGTGTGTTTCTCCTGTCATGCTTGCTTGTCAGTCTTGTGTATCTCAGCCTGCTGCAGCAAGACTACCATGTGATCTGAACCTGTGCTAGTAATGAGCACCTGGGTGAGATCTGAATCAGCCATTAACTCTGTAATTACCAGTTGAATGGAATCATGCAAGTTCCCTGTTGGCCTCATCCAGAGACTGTTCCAGGTGTTGCCCTTCCCAATCACTGCTGCTCTGAGGGGTTATCCTCCCAGCCCTGCATGGACACCTTGCTTGTGCATCGTCGCTTCTAAGCTCCATGCTGAAGGAGCTCTCCATGAACAGGCTCCCAAGTTCTGAACCACCCTGGCTGCAGCTCCTGTGACCACCTGCACCTGCGTGCTTCAGTTCCTGCACCTGTGACCACCTGTACCTGTGTGCTCCAGTTCCTGCACCTGTGACCACTTGCACCTGTGTGCTTCAGTTCCTGCACCTGTGACCACTTGCCCTTTCGTGCTCCCGTTCCTGCACCTGTGACCACTTGCATCTGCCTGCTCATGTTCCTGCACCTGTGACCACCTGCATCTACATGCCTCAGTGCCTGCACCTGTGACTACCTTCACCATAGCAGATTCCAGCTATCCGCACCTGTGCCCTGGTTGCTTTCATCCCGTGCTTCCAGGCACCAGTGCAAAAGCTGTACCTGCTCCGTGCTTCCGGCACCTGCGCTCCAGTGGTCCTACCCCGTGCTTCCGGCACCTGCGCTCTAGTGGTCTCTACTCCGTGCTTCCGGCACCCGCGCTCCTGTGGTCTCTACTCCGTGTTTACAGACACCTGTGCTCCCGTGGTCTCTACTCCGTGGTTACAGACACCTGTGCTCCCATGGTCTCTGCTCTGTGGTTACAGACATCTGTGCTCCCGTGGTCTCTACTCTGTGGTTACAGACACCTGTGCTCCCATGGTCTCTTCTCCATGTCTCCAGACAGCTGTGCTCTGGCGGTTTCTACTCTGTTTCCAGACACCTGTGCTCCAGTGATCTATACTCCGTGTTTCCAGACACCTGTGCTCCAGTGATCTATACTCCGTGTTTCCAGACACCTGTGCTCCAGCAGTCTCGCATCCATTGCCTGTGTACAGCTTTTGTTACCTGCATCCCATTCTGTTACCTGTCTCCAGCACAAGTTACCGGGATACAGCCTTCAACATTCTCGGTAGCTTTCCCAAAGACTATTACAAACTTTGTGGCATCCTCTGTGCCAGTTTCCCATTGTACAATAAACTTAATTCATCTTATCTACGCGCCTCCAGCCTCTGAGTCAACTAGCCACCAAGGTCACTCCCGGGTCCCAATCCCCAGTTGTGACAGCTAACTCACAATGGGCAGTAGGTATTGCTCCAAAATGCCTTGACAGACTTCAGTGTGCCCTGCACAGATTCAAGGCACCCAGTGCCAGATGCACTTGCCAAAAGCCAACTTTTGACTCATCAGTCAATATAGATTTTACAAAAATCAGTCGGTCTTTATGGGGTTTCTTTTGCTTGTGTTTGTAAAGTTGAGTCATTGTTTTTCTTCCATTTAGCCCACTGGCACTCACTGGTGTAGACACTTACATACATTGACCTCTGATTTCTGTTTGTATTTCTTTAAGTTTTCCTTGGATCATTTTCTAGCATTCTACTTCTTCTGTTAATTTGTAATCAATGTTATTCTTGCGGCTATGTCCTGGTTGGCTACAGTCCCATGGACTTTAAACTTCTTAATAATATTTGCAACTGGTGTCACAGAAACATCAAGCACCTAGAACATTGGTTCCCAAACTGTTTGCCTTGGCTCACAGCTGTGCCACGGAGCACTTGCAGCGGTGCCCTGGGTTGGTGTTCCAAGACCAATTCAATTTATTTATGGTCAATGTAATAAGGAAAATTAATGCTTGTGGCTTCCAAAAAAATATGTATATTTTGGATAAACAAAAGTTTATCCTGTTTCTCATCACATAACTCAACCTAAGAATGCAACTTATTTAATTTAATATTTTCTTAAATTCTCAGAAACAAACATTTGGCCTAGCAGAGCAGCTAAAAAAAATCATGATACTCTAGGGGGCCATGATTCCAAAACTTTTGGAAATCACTGGCCTAAGAGATGGTCTTAATGTCTTTACCTTGTTACATGCTTGTCTTCTTGTTTTATTTCTTTCCTACAACTCTGTCCTGTACTTTCTCTGGTCCATGTTCAGCTTTGTGTACATAATGATACCAAACAGCATGAGTGACTCCTTTTCTACATTTAAATAGGCTGAGTGTCTGATGAAAAAATTGGAGATATGTGATCAGATGTGTTTTAATAGAGGAAGGGACTATGTGCAACCTCTGGGCCCCACCTCTCCATCAGTAGACTGCAATTTCACATGAATTTTGCAAATGAGCAGGTCTCCAGAAACATGGCAAATTCATGTCAGCCATTTTGACTGCAAATTTCTATTTCACTGTGCACAATATGGGTCTCTGGCTCCTGAGCTCCCCTGAACTCAGGAGCCAGGGGCACTGCACACATTGTACTCTTTCTAGAAAGGCCTATGCATGTGTTGTTATCTTAAGAGCAGAGTTTATCAGCCATGTTTGGTTGCAGGGCAGGTTGCTCTAGAGACCACAGTAGCAGGGACCTGATAATCCTGATCGTCACATGATACAATTGGCAGCTGGCTGCTAGCAGAGGTTAGGAGTTGGTGAAAGCAATGAGTCATTGATGGAATCAGACTGTATAGTCTCAGGGTTCAAAAGTACAGAAAATTAATTTAGTATCTGTCCTCCAGAGTGTTTCCTCCATCAGAATTATAGTATGTTACATACAGATGGAGCCACCTTGGTTCATCCCACAGACTTGCCATGTTTTTCCATCTCTGTATGCAATTTGCGGAGAATGAGGCACGTGTGCACGTGAGACACTTGCGCACCCCTTTGGCGGCAATGGGATGTGCGTGTGTGTCCCATTGCCACCCACACCGCCCACAGTTTCACATGTCTCCATCTCAGCAAACGGTGAAGACGGAAAAACTGTATAGGACCCATTTTAGGGCAAAATACAAGTACAAGGACTGAAATGACAATAAGAAATTAAGGATTACTTTAGTTCTAAAGCTCAGTTGACAATGGCTGAAGCTAATAAAAGCCCAATACAATGTAAATATGAATTTGCCCCATGACAAACAATTCCTTCATAAAAAGTTGCTCTAGAATGAGAAGCACTATCAACAACTAAGCACCATTACATTTACTAAAATGGGAGTTTTATTGAAGATGTAATGTTGCCCATTAATAAATAAATATTAGCAATCAGTTTATATTTATTATTATCGGCCTCCTTCCCCGGGGGGGGGTTCAGGTTTAGTGCTTCCTCACTTTGACATGCTCTCTCAATATGCCCACATTGGCCACATTTTCTGCAAATTGGACGACCTTGCAGGTCAAAGTGATTAGTGGGTCCTCTTCCTGACGTGAGTCCCTGCCATTCATTTTGCCCTTGTCTGTTGCCTGAATGCCAGACGGTCTCCGATGAACTAGATAGATTACGTTGAGATAGTTTTTGAAGTTCTCGTTTAATTTTGTTCATTCACAAAGCTAGATCTTCCACTTGTCCATGCAGAGTAAAAGCTAAATCAGCAGCAGGAGTTTGAACATTCTGTTGTATAGTGGCTTTTTTTTTACATCATCCCCTGTTACAGAGGCATCATCACTACCACTTGCCCCTTCCTGATAGCCTGGTAGTTCAGGGAAAGTTACTTGTTTCTGTCTTATAAGGGGTACGCACCAGGACGACCCGCTCATGATGACGCGGGGGGGCATGACCCGCTCACGATGTGCACCGTGAGCGGGTCCGATCCAAAGGTGACCCGCACCCGGGAGTATGGTCGTTATTCAGATCCTACCTGCTGCAGGTAGGATCTGAATAAAGACCGACCCGCAGGACCGTGCATCGGATCGGTATCGGTCCACACCAGGACAGAAAAGGGCCCAATCACCACACAATCTACATCCAATCGGTTAGAATTGGATCTAGATTGATGGGATCAGACCCTTGTCGTCCTGGTGTGTACCCAGCATTAGTCCCCATCACCTTTAAAGCTGTTTCCTTAAATTCCGAAAAGGTATATGAACTGTCCTGCAGCCTCAACATCTTCAACTGTATTTTAATACTCTTGTTATTAACTCTGTCTATTAACTGGGTTATTAAGTCTCGTCTCCTTCTTATCCTTCTACATCACTTGTCTCCTTAATATCACGTAACGCAAAATCTCTTAGTGTTTCTCCTGGCTTTTGTTTTCTATTGTAGAATCAAGATTTTCGCACAGATAAGGTACTTATATCAAAGATGGTAGCTAATTTCTGGAAAATTTGATCAGCTGTTTGCCTCGGATTCAGCAGCCAGGATAACACTTCCCTCCACTCTGCACCTTTTAATTGTCCCAATAAACATAGTTTGAGTTTTTTTCTATAAACATTGTAATAGCAGATGTGTGACCTCTAGCATGTGTATGATAACATCATTAACTTAACCACTTTAATCAGAAATAAAGACACGGAGACTTAGGTTTGGCAGAAATTGTTAGCTGAATTTATTTAGAAATTATTAAGCTAATTTTAGTTTTGATTAATTAGTTAATTTATTTTAATGGTGGCCAGAAAGAACGGCTATGAACTAAACTCCTTCCCAAACGAGCATACGATATTCGGCCTAACTCAGAAAAAGCGGTATCCTCCCCACCTACCTATTGACTACCCACCCATCCGGGTGGGCTCGCTACCCCCGAGCGGGTGGTCCAGTGAAAGGCCTAAGCCAATGAGAGGCGAGCGCACCGAAACACCAAATACACTGCAAAATAACTTAGAGAAACATCTCAAAATCTGTCAACAAGCCGTTCTTTTCCGCCTATCAGCTAACGCGATTAATAACACCACCCAGAACCGAAAAACAGGGAAGGGAGGGTGGGAAACTTTCTAAGGAAAAAGAGGCAGGCTCCTCCTTTTCCTGTACTAATAACTTCAGCTAACAGAACCTTCCCAGTAAACCCATAGGCTCCTTACTGTCACATGCTTCCCGATAGCCACACCCATCTTATCATGTTTAAGTCACTACATGGTCTTTTCAGCCATTACGTTGCTCAAATTCTTTAAAAACACTTCCATCAGTACTTGTTTCCTAGCACGGCCACAATCTTGTCCATCGTGTACCTTAAAGTTAAGGTACACGATGGACGCGATGGACCCGATTTCCTTTGAAATCAGGTCCATTTTGCCGGCAAAGGCAAAAATCGGGGGCATCGCGTCGGTCGCGTGCATTAACATGGCCCCCAACGCGACCGATGCGATGGACGCGATTTTGCCATAGGCTTCAATGTTAAAATATTTTTAACATTGAAATCGGGAGCATAGCGTCTGTCTTGTGCCATTATAATGGCACAAGATGAGATGGACTTGATTAAGTCCATTTACATAGGAAACAATGTGAAATGGGCCAATATGACCCATTTCACATTGTATATGGCCCCGTCATGGTTAAAAAGTTACGCAACCCCATTGTGAGCGTCACCCCACGATTGACGCCAACCCGAAGCGTGGCGAGCGCAGCGAGCCCGCGAGGGGCGGCGGTGCGCGTCCTCCGACCTTTTCATACCCCTACTATCCACGTCGGCGTGGAGTTGAGAATATAAAGTGTGGCAAGCGCAGCGAGCCACCGAGCCCGAAGCGTGGCGAGCGGACGCGTATACCTGTGAAGTTATACGCGTCCGCTCGCCACGCTTCGGGCTAGGTGGCTCGCTGCACTTGCCACACTTTATATTCTCAACTCCACGCCGACGTGGATAGTAGGGATATGAAAAGGTCGGAGGACGCGCACCGCCGCCCCTCGCGGGCTCGCTGCGCTCGCCACGCTTCGGGTTGGCGTCAATCATGGGGTGCCGTTGCGAGGGTAAAATTGTAGGTATGGGGAATACTTTACATTGAATCCAATGTAAAATAGGGTCCCAGGGGCCCTATTCACATTTGATTCAATGTAAAAATCGGGTCGATCGCATGCGATGCGACCAACGCAATTTTTCTGACACGATCACCCCGATACAAATCGGTATGGCCGTGCTAGGAAACAAGTACCCTTCCATCTTTATCTTTACTTTCCCTGGAATAGGTGGGAAGCCAGGGGGGCCCAAAAATAATATGGAAGAGTCTGTACACTTGACTAAACACCATTAGCCCATTCGTGCTCTTCAGATGAATTACTTTGTTCATCAGATTACATTTTATATCTCTGTTTGTATCCTGTCCGTGTGACGTCAAATATGATGCTTTCACACGTAAATATATAAGGATCACTCAGGTAAATATAAAACGGTTCAGGTAAGTATTCTTTCTTGTTCCTTTACAAGAATGTTTGCACTCGGAGGGTATATGACACATGGAACCCAAGTTTTCAGTAGAAGAGATTAACAATTTATTTGCAGAACAGTCATATAATACAAATGTTCACACACAAAAAGCATATACAAAAAATTTATAAATCAATAAATTAACAAATCAAGTTTTATTTTGCGGAACTGGAGGGATATTGTTCTGCTACCAATCACTTCTCACAGGCTGTTTCCTACAATTCAACAAGTTATACAACCCTACCATACTTTGCTAGAACCACTAAATATGATTATAAATTCATATGCAAACGAAATAACAATTCTGTACTGTAACATATATATATATATATATATATATATATCTTAAATAAGAAAATTATTATTATTGCGCAATAATGTGTAACCTATTTAGTGCACACAAGTCTCCCTTTCACTCCAAAAATGCAGAGACCAATCCGGGAATTAAATTCCAGGGACATGCAAGGACATTCCCGGGTTGGAACCCATTCACACATGCTGTTAAAGCAGGGACAACCTGGGTCGGCACCTTTCACACTGAATTCAGGCTGACCCTGCATTTCTATGAGAATATCATTGAAAATGGCCTTTTTTTTAGGACCACAATAAGATTATTGATTATTAGTAATTAAGACACAAAACATTTGTAGTTTTTTAGCCTTTGTTTACTTGTATAAAACAAATGAACAGGCATATAAAAGCATAAAACATTGCCTAAAAGTACAACATGTGTGTAACACATTAAACGCATATCAAACATCACCCCTCCCCCAATGCCTAAACACAAACATTTTGACCAGTGGCGTAACTAGAAATTTTGCTCCCCCCTGCTAAAAAAGTTCCTGGCGCCCCCTCCCCATAGCATTTTGGTAAAACAAACAGGGCGGTTTTAGGCAATATGGCTGCCAGTGTGAACTGTAAAAAATAGATATTTGCAAAATAAAGCATTTGCATGTACCTATGGTGCGCACATTCTGAAAAACAGGTTTGTGGCCTTGCTGCAAGGGCTGTGGTCTTGCAAAAAAGATTACCTTATACCTGTTTTACAATCTGCACATTCAAACTTTGGCAACCACAGGAAAAATAAATGCCTGACTCATGGCCCTTTGTTGTCATTTTTGCTCCATCTTTTTGCTACACATTATGCCACACCTTTATGCCCATTACACATTATGTCACATATCTTTATGCCCATAACACATTATGCCACACGGTAATGCCCATTACACACTATGTCACAAACCGTGATGCCCATTACACATTGACATACACCGTAATGCCATTACACATTATACCACACAATGTAATGCCCATAACACATTATTCCACACCAGGGCCGGTGCTAGGGTGTTCGGCGCCTCCCTGCAAAAGATACATTTGAGCCCTCTCCCCCATACATAAAAAAGGGACATAACATGCACCAGAAAAATATTGTGGTCTCAAAAGGAAAGGGTTTGCCCACACAAAAGTATTCAAATTAAGCCACACATTAGCACTATTTTATTCACTTTACACCAGACATAGCACCCCTGATACATATTATATCCCATAGTAGTATCCCTTATTCATGTCACAACACATAGTAGTGGCCCTTATACACATAATGGAGAGCCACTTATACACATAATTCCCACAGTAGTAGCGCCGATTATAGACATAATACACACAGAAGTAGCAATGCTTAAACACATAATGTCCACAGTAGTAGCTCTGCTCACACAAATAATGCCCAAGGTAGTAGCCACACTTATACACCTAATGCACACAGAAGTAGCAGTGCTTATACTTATGACGGCCACAGTAGTAGCACCTTATACATATTATGGCCACAGTATTAGCGCCTCTTAATCACATAATGGCCACAGTAGTAGCGTCTCTTATACGGGATGCAGTTAAACATCTCGGCAGTCAGGATTCCAGCATTTAATATACTGCCACCATCATCCTGACTGCCTTCAGAAGAGCATCACCGGATCTCTGAAAGGGTCAGGATGATGATGCCAGAATACAGACAGCCTCCAACCCAATTTGTGAGTATACGGGGAGCGGGAGCAGGTGGACTGGGACGGAGGGGCTTAGTTTAGGCAATAGTAGGGGGACTTAGGGTTAGGTTGTGGGGAGGGGTGTGAGGAGAAGGGGTTATACGGGGAGCGGGAGCAGGTGGACTGGGACGGAGGGGCTTAGTTTAGGCAATAGTAGGGGGACTTAGGGTTAGGTTGTGGGGAGGGGTGTGAGGAGAAGGGGTTATACGGGGAGCGGGAGCAGGTGGACTGGGACGGAGGGGCTTAGTTTAGGCAATAGTAGGGGGACTTAGGGTTAGGTTGTGGGGAGGGGTGTGAGGAGAAGGGGTTAGGTTTAGGCACCAAAAATGGGTTAGGGTTAGGCTGCAGATGGGGGGTTAGGTTTAGGCGGCAAGGTGAGAGGCTTACAGTTAAGGTGCCCATACACTAGTCCAATTTCACCCGATCCTGACAGATCGGGCTGAGAAATTGGCCGGAATCTAATGTGTTTGATATCTACCTCAGGTCCAATGCACGGTCCTGTGCACATCAAACTTGAGCTGGAGGTTGGACCTGTTGCCTTTCCGACCTCCATTTCGGCTCCTCTCCCAGGAGGCTCAGGGCGGGTTGGGTGGCCATACACTCCTGTGATACATCACAGTAGTGTATGGCCACCTTTAGAGTCAGGCTGTGGGAAGGGAGGATTTTGGGGGGTAGGTTAAATATACTTACCTTCCAATGCTGGGATTCCCATCTCTGTGATGCTGGCATCTGTATTCTGACTATCAGCATCCTGAGCGACGATTCCCTCTTAACAGTAGTATAAGCAGTTTTATACACATAATGCCAAAGAGGGGGAGGTGGTGGGGGCAGTGATGAAATTCAGTCAAACAGATTATATATATATATATGTGTAGCGTGTACAGAGGTGCGGCACTCAGGACAAATGAAACCAAGTTGTGACTTCTCCGTGAGTCGGTTTCATTTGTCCTGAGTGCCGCACCTCTGTACGCGCTGGTTATCCATTTCTGAGGGCGCCAGGAGCTGTTGATCTTTTGCTAGCTTGGAGTGCCAGACCTGCCACTAGCTCGCTCTCTCTCTCTTTAATATATACACACACACAAAATATATAAAATATATACAGGCTATCAGGCGCTTCAAAGGCTGCAAAATTCCTACTAACATCCACGTTGCCTGAACTTAAAAAGTGATGTACAGAATATATATATATATATATACTATAAGAAGCCTACATTTTTCAGCAGGAGCATTCAAAAGCAAAAAGCATCAGTAGTAAAGAAGGGTCTCAAAGAGTTAAACTATCTGCCCTGAACACAGAACACGTATTTGGAGGGGGAGGACTCACCAGCATGTCAAGGGAATAGTTCCTTTACAAGTTGCCTGTAGCAGAAACATAAATCTGACTGACAGCCTGTGCGGACGGAGTTCCAGGCTGTCAGTGTATACGCGGAGGATTCCCACCTTCATGCGCTGTTTGCTTGGAGGGACGGGAGCTTCTGTAAGTTCAAAGGCTGCCGGAGCTTTAGTCTGCTTGCGTCGCTGCCCATAGACTTAGGGACAGACCACCTTTCCCCCAGCCCACTCCAGCCTGGCACGGAGAAGCCGGCCACCTCTGCGCTCAGACAGAATAGTGGGTGGGGGCGGGTTTAGACACTGAACGCTGCTGCACGCTAGCAGGAAGGGGAGGTTGAGTTAGACGCCGGTACTTGTTTCCTATCTGGGCGCCCAGGTTTTCTACGTACGGCACCGTAATGAAATCGGATCGCATCGCATCGTACACATACACGATATTGAACGATGCGATGCGATGCGATCCGATTCGATTTCCCATAGGAAACAATGTGAAATGGCTCAATTTAGCCAAATTCTCATAGGAACAATAGTAAATGGGCCAAAAACACCCCTGAACATTGAAATGTCTCCCCAAAAGTAGTTGACGCCACCCCGCCATCAACGTGAACCCGAAGCGTGGCGAGGGGCAGCGGTACGCGTCCTCCGACCTTTTCATGCCCTACTATCCACTAGGGCGTGGAGTGAGAATAGAATAGTGTGGCGAGCGCAGCGAGCCACCGAGCCCGAAGCGTGGCGAGCGCAGCGAGCCCCGCGAGGGGACGCGGATACCTTCACAGTTATACGCGTCCCCTCGCGGGCTTCCCAGGTGTCCATGGCGACGCGGACACCCGGGAAGCCCGTGAAGGGACGCGTTTACCTGTGAAGGTATCCGCTGCGCTCGCCACGCTTCGGGCTCGGTGGCTCGCCACACTATTCTATTCTCACTCCACGCCGACGTGGATAGTAGGGCATGAAAAGGTCGGAGGACGCGTACCACCGCCGCCCCTCGCGGGCTCGCTGCGCTCGCCACGCTTCGGGTTCACGTTCATGGCGGGGTGGCGTCAACTACTTTTGGGGGGACATTTCAATGTTCAGGGGTGTTTTTGGCCCATTTACTATTGTTCCAATGATAATTTGGCTAAATTGAGCCATTTAACATTGTTTCCTATGGGAAATCGAATCGGATCGCATCGCATCGCATCGTTCAATATCGTGTATGTGTACGATGCGATGCGATCCGATTTCTCTACGGAGAATAGCATGGTGCGCAATTAACTTAGCGGGCGCCCAGATAGGAAACAAGTACCTAGACGCCAGCCGCTGCTGCACTGACAGGGAGACCAGGGAATCCCTCCTTCCTGGTCACGGCCATGAGACCCGGCGCCCACACAGACAGCGCTGTAGCTTGCTCCCCCAAGTGGCGGCGGGGGCTGCCTTACAGAAGCTACGCCACTGATTTTGACCTTATAACAGGCCAAAAACATAAAAAACTTTAGTCAAAAGTCCAAGCCAAACATTGGCGACTGTAAAAAACGAACCTGCTAAATGCAAAGGTATATAAAGTGTCCAACTTTTTAATGTTGGTTACACATATCAAGCACACATCAAACATATAAATATAACAACCCAAAACCCAACCTCCCCCTGCCCCCTAACATGAAAAATGTGAGCTTAAAACAGGCAAAAAAATGTAAACTGGCTATTGAAATTGCCTGTATACAGGGTATTCAGGTGACAGAGGTGGAGGGTTGGGGTGGGGGGTCATAGTAGGGACCTCTGGAATAGGGGGGTAATTGTGCTTGGGGACAATAGGGCCCTGGGTAGCTGAATACATGTTGTTTCCCATATATCGGGGCAGGATGCGTTCCAGGTACTGGAATTGACGGTCTTGGTAGTTGTAGAATATGTTCTTGGTGTCCCATTATCTGCGTTATGAAAGATTGCTGCAGCTCTCTTTTCGCCTCTATGAAAGGGAGTTGCCAGGCATCTGTGTCTGCATGTTGTTGTCCATATCGCACAGTTTTTCACAGAGCACCCTGGTCATTTCCCCTACTGCAAGCTCTACTTTTGTGACTTTGCACTTCGTCTGAGGAACTGTACATACTGAAAGCGACAAGAAAAAAAGATAGCACAAGACTCAAATATTGACAATTTAAAGTTTGGCCATCTAAGGACCCCCTTATTTTTGAAAGGAAGCTTGTAGCTTGATACTTTTATTTTTGTTTTTGGTAAGTCAATGGGGGTGTGCTATCACTGGACAACATTGGATTGATACATATACAAAGAAGGAAAGAATTGCCTCGGTCTGATGCACCTAAGAGAAATTATACACATTAAAATATAACTTTTAAAGTGGAATTTTAAAAATGAGGAGTATAAAAGACACACAACAAATAAGTTGGACAAACACAATGGCGGTATTCAATGTCCTGAATCGCTGGTTACAGTGATTCAGATTTAACATTCGCCTGCCAATCGCCGGTTTTTAGCAGTGAATCGCCATGCATGGGGATTCGTGGGGAGTCGCCAAGTCACCCTATTCAACGTGGCTGAGAATCGCCGGCCCTAACGGCGATTCTCAGCCATACCGGCGTTTCCCTACACAGCCTCATTAATGTAGTCAGTTGTTTAAAAAATCGCAGATAAATGCTAGAAACAAGCAAATTACCCTGGACAAACGCTTCCCATACAGCAGACGGCAAACGCTGGGAAATCTGGTCAAAGGGCAAACGAAGGAGTGAGGTGGGGAGGAGAATCATGGGTAAGTGAGGTGCACCATGGGTAAGAACAGTGCTTTGTGGGAGAAAAAAAAATACCTGAAAAAATTAAATATATATTTGTATAGCACTTCTACGACCATGACATCACACAAGGGCAGCAAATAATAATACATTAGACTTGCATAGTTAAATAGAGCACTTAAAACCAATTATTTGACATGTTCCTATAAAAGTTCACCATAAAAAGATGACGAGGGGCACTCGGAGAGGAACGGCGATATGAAAGAAGAAAAAGGAATCGCCAACTTCACATTGAATACACTTTTGGCGATTCCCCTCAACTACCGTCGATTCCCCATGAAAAATCCTATACACAAAAAACGGCGATTTGTACAGGAAAACATTTGGCGATTACAGCTTCATTCACCGGTCGTCAACGGCGATTCTAGCTCATTGAATACGGTGATTCGCATTTGGAGCTCCAAAAATCACCGTCAGCCACGAAAAAACCCCGGAATCGCCATAAAACTTGGCGATTCCGGCTCATTGAATACCGCCCAATGGGGATGTGATTAAAAATAACTGACGTTGGTGTTCGGTTGTTGCTTATTTATTTCAATTGCAAAAAAATCACTCCTATTGCCACATCTATTATATATTCATTGTGTGAGTTTTATTTATAATGTGCCTACTTCGCAGTAGGTATGTTAGGAGAGTGATTGTTTAAAATAAATGCCTCAGATTAAATTACATATATTGAATCACAGTGCCGTCTTCCCATCTTTATTTCATGCTGTATCAACATTGCAGTTAGGTGTATATGCCAGGATCATGATCAGCATATACCCGTGATGGTTAACCTATGATATGCTTGTCACTGGCACTTTGACTGACACAAAGACACGGGTCCGTCTGACCAACCGATGCGGAGAGTGAACACCAGGGAGAGCACACGGGAAGCGGCTAAGCCATCATGCATGCTGCACTTCCAATGGGAAGGGGACAGAGGGGGGCGTCGCCTGTCCGCTGGAGGGAGCAGACGTGTATGGAGCTAGCTTCTGCTCTCCTATAGTCATACCCCCACTATCCATGTCGGCGTGGAGTTGATTTTAGATAGTGTGGCGAGCGCGAAGCGTGGCGAGCGGACACTGATTACTTCACATTTATTCCGCGTCGCCTCGCCACGCTTCGGGCTCGGTGGCTCGCAGAGCTCGCCACACTATATAATATCAGCTCCAAGCCGATGTGGAGAGCGGGGGTATGAAAAGGTTGGAGGACGCGTACCGCCGCCCCTCGCGGGCTCACTGCGCTTGTGCCTGTACAATGTAAAATCGCGTTGCATCGCATCGCATCGCATGCCATTATAATGGCATGTGATGTGACGCAATATTAAAATTGTATAGCCGGCCCTGGAAACCCTGAAATCAGGTCCTATCGCATACCTTAATTAGTGGTATGCGATGCGATGGGCGCCCGGACAATATACAAGTACCGATATACCATTAAGGCTGGATAGAGATAGATATATATATATATTTTGCCCTTTGAGAAAGGTTGATTACCGAAACGGCCCATCAGGGCTAATCTGTGGAAATGAAGTGTCTGCTGTCTTCAGCTACTGCCACAATGATGATGAGTATATGAATCTTATTCTCATGTTTCAATAAAAGGAACTGTTTTTTGCATATTACTTGCAAGGGTGTGCTGGCCCTGTCTATCTAAGGAGTGGTGAATTGCCTACCTGATGATTGATACAAGCTATTGGATTTATGCCTTGCACCCCGGCTGTTACATTACCATGAGAGTGCGTCTCCCTTCTACACCCCATATATATATATATATATATATATATATATATATATATATATATATATATATATATATATATATATATAGTAAAAAGGGGGTATAGAAGTGCGCTGATAGGAGTTTCACCAGAAATAATTTAACATCAGTATAAAAAATAAATAAAATTTAATTCATACAACAATAAAAACCGATGGTGTCATATACAAGGTTTTCATAACAAATGGTCCTGTGCGTGATGTCATTTGGAACCAATTTTCCTGAAATCACCCTACGCATTTCGTCCCTTACGGGACTTCTTCAGGGGTATAAGGGCATCAGTATGTTACTAGCATATCATGAGTTATGGACCCAAGATGGGAAGAAAACCAACGGATGAATATGGCCGGTGATCCGAAGAGCAATCACGTGTTCTCAGGGCAATTAAATATCGCAAAACTCACGACCAGTGCTTAAAGTGGTCCAAGGGAGGTGGTGGAACTCAACCCTCTACACCCACCCTTTCGGGCCACACCCATAGCACCTCCCACCTGGAATAAGCCACGCCCCTAATGCCACCCTTACATGGTAGCAAGGGTATTCAGTGGTGGGCGGGGGGCAGGTATTCAGCAGGGGGCATCATAAAAACATAAAGGCCCACACAGTTACCTAGTACGCCTCACAAATCAAGCCCAAACAATGACAGGATACTGAAATCATTATATACTATCTATCTGTAATGCCAATTACACATTATGCCGCACATTGTGATGCCAATTACACATTACACCCCACACCGTAATGCCCATTCCACATTACTACAAACACCATGATGCCCATTATGCCGCACAACATGATGCCCATTACACATATGACCCCACAGTGCCAGATACATATGTCCCCACAGTGGCAGGCATGCCCCCACAGTGCCAGTCATACCCCCACAGTGCCAGATATGCCTCCACAGTGCCAGATATGCCCCCATAGTGCCAGACTCATTTATGCCCCCACAGTGCCAGAAACAGATCTGCACCCATAGTGCCAGATATGCCTCCACAGTGTCAAATATGCCACCACAGTGTCAGATATGCCACCACAGTGCCAGATATGCCCCCACAGTGCCAGATATGCCCCCACAGTGCCAGACACATATATATTCCCCCAGAGTGCCAGACACATATATGCCCCCACAGTGCCAGTTATGCCCCCACAGTGCCAGACACAGATCTGCACCCATAGTGCCAGATATGCCTCCAGTGTCAGATATGCCACCACAGTGCCAGATATGCCCCCACAGAGCTAGACACATATATGCCCCCACAGTGCCAGACACAGATATGCCCCCATAGTGCCAGATATTCCCACACAGTGCCAGCCTGGTATGCCCCTATAAACACATATTCCAACAATATGTAAAAGAATATCCCAGCAGCAGCACAACTCACCGTTGTTGCTGCTGCTGTCGGGGAGAGGAGAGTCCGTGTCATCCTCGAGTGCTGGCTGGCTCCTCGTCCTCCACTGCTGCTCCCCTTCGGAGGGGAGCGCATAACCCGTCTCTTCTTCCCCTTGCCATCAGCCGCCAAATCATCCCTTGCGGGCTGGCTCCTAATTGGCTGCCGGCCCGCGAGCTCTGATTGGCTCGGGATCTGGCAGCCAAACAGGAGCCAGTCCACAAGCTCTGATTGACTGACGGCTGCAGTGCCCAGTCACAGGGAGAAAGCAGGCGGAGGTGCTACTGCTACACTGTGTACGGATGGCGGCTGGTAGGGTAGCCGTACACAGTGTGCTAGGCTGCTGCGGAGGCAGGGGGATGATAGGCGTGCTCCGGAGGCTGAGGTCTTATATGAGCCAGCCTGCTGGAGGAAATTTAAATATAATTGTGGCCATGCACGGTGGGTGGAAGGAGGCGGAACTGAGTTCCGGCTTCAATTACAACTGCCGGAACTCAGTTCCGCCCCGTTCCGGCCCACTTTAACCCCTGCTCACGACTGTTATCTGAACTCATACATCTGCCACATGACACACTTGCAATTGCAATTAGCCAACCTCATAAAAAAAGGATTGGGTACAATCACGGCTCCCACGATGTCCAACGCATAGTAAAAAATCGATTTTTAACAGAAATGCATCCAAATGCATTGAAATTAGTATCAAACATGTTCAATGGCCCCCAAATGTAATTTTTCAGGCTGTACCACCCCCACTATCAACGCGAACCTGAAGCGTGGCGAGCGCAGCGATCCCGCGAGGGGCGGCGGTACACGTCCTGCGACCTTTTCATCCCCCCACTATCAACGTCGGCGTGGAGTTGAGAATAGAAAGTGTGGCGAGCGCAGCGAGCCACCGAGCCCGAAGCGTGGCGAGCCCCGCGAGGGGACACAGATACCTTCACAGGTATACGCGTCCCCTCGCGGGCTCCACAGGTGTCCGCGTCCGCTCGCCACGCTTCGGGCTCGCCACACTTTCTATTCTCAACTCCACGCCGACGAGTATAGTGGGTGTATCAAAAAAGGTCGTAGGACGCGTACCGCCGCCCCTCGCGGGCTCGCTGTGCTCGCCACGCTTCAGGTCCGCGTTGATAGTGGGGGTGGTACAGCCTGAAAAATGACATTTGGGGGCCATTGAACATGTTTGATACTAATTTCAATGCATTTGGATGCATTTCTGTTAAAAATCGCATGCGATCAAATCGCATGCGATGCGATTGCATGCGATTTTTTAAAAAATTGCCTAAAAACGGCAAAAATCACATGCCATCGCATGCCACTACATATGGCATGCGATGGCATGCGATGGGAGCCGTGAAAGTACACAAGTACCAAGGATTGGTTTTAATTGTAATCAATTACCGTATTTGCCGGCGTATAAGACGACTGGGCATATAAGACGACCCCCCCAACATTTCCACTCAAAATGTAGAGTTTGTTATATACTCGCCCTATAAGACTACCCCCTCTTCCACACACTAAATAAAACGTACCGTGCAATACTGGATGGGATATAGCAAGTAGCCAGTCTGTGTATCCTGGAGGGAATACTGCTGGGCTGTCAATCACAGGGGGCGTCCGGAGGACCTAGTGTCCCTCAGGCAGGGGTGCTAGAACTGGAGGCAAAGGGTTAGGCTGGAGGGGTTCCCCGACTACCAGCATAATCTGCTGCTGTTAACTGGAGTGCCTGCCCCTGATCCCCCTCTGCTGTGGTGCGTGGTCGAGTGGGTGGGAGCTGTACCTGTGGGGAGCCTCTCCCCCTGAGTGCCATGGCTCCGGTCTCCACGTGTGCTGCGGCGGGTGGCGGGTCCCTGGTGCTGCTGTCCCCGGCGCCTCTGTCTGCTCTGGCCTCGGCTACAGAGGTCTCCCTTTTCAGCGGCTGTGCTGCGTCGGTGTGGGAAACGGTCATCACAGCACTAGTGCGGCACCCTCTCTCTGGCTACACGTGAGTTCCCTGCACGGTGCACGCTCCTTCCTCCTCTCTTCCACTGCCCGCCTCTTCCTCCCGGTGCCAGCCAATCCTGTGGCTTCCTCTTCTTCCTGTCACTCAGGAATGCTGCTGCGGCTCCCCTCCATTAACCCTGCACAGCCTGGCCTGATCCCAACTGAAGTGTACCCGGCGTATAAGACGACCCCCCCACTTGGAGGCATGTTTTTCAGGGGAAAAAAGTCGTCTTATACGCCGGAAAATACGGTAATTCCTAATTGCTACTTAAACACATTACTACCACTTTACATTAACCCTTACATCATGTGAAGTGCTATTCATTCATTGTTGTCCCTTTACCTAGGTTTTATGTATGCATATAATATAATAATTGCACGTCAAATGCAATATTCTACAATGTGCTAATTATTACTAACACATACTAAAGCTCACTTACCTACAGTTATAAACACTGCTTGCATAATGTTATTTGTAATACAATTATATTAAATTTTTGTCAATCAAGGATGTACATACTACAATAAAGGTACTCTACCTCGCTGTGCTAAAACACACACATACACACCGACACACCTTTAACACCATTTTTACATTACCCTTCTCTTTATTGTACTTGTATGCAAAAACACATCTATATACAGTATATTCCTTTTGCAAATGACATAAATATATCACACTATTTATACATTGAAAGCTATGAAAAGAGTGTAATTAAGCAATAATGTGTAGAGGAGTGGATTGTATTGTGTTCAGCTGAGAGTGCTTCACGTGCGGGCATACTAATTGGGCGAAACGAATGCCTAGCGCATGAACAAGTGGTCTCCGCAAAGTGAAACTTGCTTATGAAAAACGCATATTTCATGCGTGTTGGTTCGTTTGCAGTCAGTGTGCTGTCCGAATGCACGCCTACCAGAGTTTGTGCACTCCCTCGTGTACGCCCATATTTACGCCCAGTTTTTCCCACTTTGAATCCACGCCCTTGTGTAGGTCCGAATGACGCCCATATTACGCCCATATTTCCCGAGTCAATTCGGTGGACATTTCTGTACGGTATTAGTGAGAAAGAGTACGCAGACCATGCTTGGCACATGCGCATTGCATTGCCTACGCATGCGCAGATGGCTAAAAAGCGCCCTCCGAAATAATTCGGAACGGACCGCACCAACCAGAATAAGGCCCTCTGTCTTTTTGTTATCACACATATATACAAACCAGCTATACGTATGGTACAATATTAAGTACCAGGATATGTGCAGATATAGGGCCCCCTATTAACATGTATCTATTTATAGAAGAGAACGGGAAGCTAAAATTGCACAATCTCGGCTAAAACTATAAATCCAAACTCTAACATAGAATCAGCTGATTTATGCAGCCTGTGATCAAACAATATTCACAGTGGTAACTAATTGTAACAATACCATAATCATATGAATACACTTCTGAGCTGCTGTCGAGCTCTAGTTGATGTATGTTACAATTGTTACCTATCTGCCTATACACAGAGACAAAAGTATCCATGAAATTTATTAATTATTAAAAGTGAAACACAATCTTCAATATACGTAATTTAATCTGAGGGATTATTTTAAATAATCACTCTCATAACAGACCTACTGTCACACGCCGCCGCGGCTTAGCACGGCGGGTACAGTACTCACCCGTCCGTGCCCGCCGGCGGCTGGCGTGTGTCCGCTGGGGTCCTGGTCGGGTAGGCAGTGGTGGCGTTGTACAGCTGTGAGTGGCAAGCATGGATTCAAACAGAGGCGCGTCAGTCTGGCTGTCAGGAGGCCGGCGCCGGAGTACGGTGCCATCACCTTGCTTGAGGGCAAAAGCAGTAATTGACCAGGTCAGGTCTTCTCCTCCCATTCTGTCCAGTCAGCCTATGGTAGTCCTTCCCTTGGTATAAAGGGGATCTGCCTAAGGCAATCTGAGTCAGTACAACTTGTTTCCTCAGCCTGCAAGCAAGGGGAAGTCCTTGCCATTCTAGTGCCTGTGCACACTGTGCTCTCCAGCTGGTTGTCCCTGCTGGCCTCTGATCCCATTGCTGCTGTCTCTGGCATGCCACACTCACCATTTGTCTTCCTTCCTGGAACTTCCTTGGCTCATCACCATACCCTGCTGGTCTGAATCTAGCCCTGGTTCAGTCATACAATTATCCAATCTCCAATCATCCAATCTTCATTCATCCAATCTTCAGTCATCCAATCATCCAATCTTCAGTCATCCAATCTTCAGGTATTCTTCTCCTACTTTAAACTCAATCCTGAACATTGCCTTGTCCTTTAAGAATTACCTGCACAAATTACATTGTTTATCCAAGGACTGCCATCTTGTTTATCTTGTTTATCTTGCAAAGGACTGCCATCTTTGTTATCTGGCTATTTATCAGAGACTTGCATCTAATTATTTTGTCCACTCAAAGAAGTATTAATCTTGGTTATATTATTCTTTGTATGAGTTCATTCATTAAACCTGCTCGTTTTAACCCATCTCATGCTGGTCCCGCCTCTCTTCCTGAAATCCGCACGACACCATCAAATCCACCAATCGTGACACCTACTGGGAAGTAGGCACAGTATAAATAAAACCCACACAATGAATATATAATAGATAGGAGTGATTTTTTTTAAAATTAAATAAATAAGAACAACCGAACACCAACGGCAGTTATTTTTAATCACATCCAGATTGTGTTTTTCCCACTTATCTGTTGTGTGTCTTTTATACTATACATTTTTAAAAATTCACATTAAAGGTTGGGCAGCACGGATGGTGTAATGGTTAGCATTACTTCCTCACAGCACTGAGGTCATGGGTTCAATTCCCACCATGTCTCTAACTGTGCAGAGATTGTATTTTCTCCCCTTACTTGCGTGGGTTTCCTCCCACAATCCAAAAATATACTGGTAGGCTAATTGGCTCCCAACAAATGAACCCTATAATATCTGTGTGTACATGTGGTAGGAAATATAGATTGTAAGCTCCAGCCCTGCATAGACACTTTGCTTTTGCATTGTTGTCAATAACTTGGAAGGAAGCTTCAGCTTGTGTTCCTGCTTAAGCTCTGTGGTATTCCAGTTACCCAGCATTTGTATCCTGCTTCCAAGCATTTCTACACCTGTGAGCTTCCAAGACCCTGCACCAGCATTCCTACACCTGTGTGCTTCCAAGACCCTGCACCAGCGTTCCTACACCTGTGTGCCTCCAACACCCTGCACCAGCGTTCCTACACCTGTGTGCCTCCAAAACCCTGCACCAGTGTTCACCTGTTCCTGCATTACAAGTACCTGCACCAGTGTTACCCTGTACCCGTATCCAGTACCTGCTTCCTGTCCCAGCACCTGTGTTCCCGAGTCGCCTGCACCTGTGCTTCCAGTTACCTGCACCTGTGCTTCCAAGTTATCTGCACCTGTGTTCATCTGTGCCAGTGTTCATCTGTTCCTGCCTTCCGAAGTTACCTGCACCTGTGCTTCCGACTCACCTGTACCTGTGTTCATCTGCACCAGTGTTCATCCGTTCCTGCATTTCGAGTTACCTGCACCTGTGCTTCCGAGTTACCTGCACCTGTGCTTCCGAGTTACCTGCACCTGTGCTTCCGAGTTACCTGCACCTGTGCTTCCGAGTTACCTGCACCTGTGCTTCCGAGTTTCCTGCACCTGTGCTTCCGAGTTACCTGCACCTGTGACCACTTGAACCCGCACGCTCCAGCATCTGCACCTGTGTCCACCTGCCTCTGCGTGCCTCAGTACCTGCACCCGCAACCACCTTCACCACTGCCTACCGTGCTTCCGGCACCTGCTCTCCAGTGGTCCAACTCCGTGCTTCCGGCACCTGCACTCCAGTGGACCTACTCTGTGCGTTCCAGCTCCTGTGCTCCCGTGCCTCTACTACGTGCCTCCAAGTAACTTATCAGTTCCCAGCTTTCCAAAGACTTTTACAGACTTTCAAACGTCCCCTGTACCAGTTCATTCAATGCAATAAACTTTACTCATTTGTATCCACTTGCCTCCGTCCTGTTTCCATTGGGTTGTCAGCTAGCCACCAAGGTCACTCCCGGGTCCCAAATCCCCAGTCGTGACACCCATTTTAGGGCAAAATACAAGTACAAGGACTGAAATGACAATAAGAAATTAAGGATTACTTTAGTTCTAAAGCTCAGTTGACAATGTCTGAAGCTAATAAAAGCCCAATACAATGTAAATATGAATTTGCCCCATGACAAACAATTCCTCCATAAAAAGTTGCTCTAGAATGAGAAGCACTATCAACAACTAAGCACCATTACATTTACTAAAATGGGAGTTTTATTGAAGATGTAATGTTGCCCATTAATAAATAAATATTAGCAATCAGTTTATATTTATTATTATCGGCCTCCTTCCCCGGGGGGGGGGGGGGGGGGGTTCAGGTTTAGTGCTTCCTCACTTTGACATACTCTCTCAATATGCCCACATTTTCTGCAAATTGGACGACCTTGCAGGTCAAAGTGATTAGTGGGTCCTCTTCCTGACGTGAGTCCCTGCCATTCATTTTGCCCTTGTCTGTTGCCTGAATGCCAGACGGTCTCCGATGAACTAGATAGATTACGTTGAGATAGTTTTTGAAGTTCTCGTTTAATTTCGTTCATTCACAAAGCTAGATCTTCCACTTGTCCATGCAGAGTAAAAGCTAAATCAGCAGCAGGAGTTTGAACATTCTGTTGTATAGTGGCTTTTTTTTTACATCATCCCCTGTTACAGAGGCATCATCACTACCACTTGCCCCTTCCTGATAGCCTGGTAGTTCAGGGAAAGTTACTTGTTTCTGTCTTATAAGGGGTACGCACCAGGACGACCCGCTCATGATGACGCGGGGGGGCATGACCCGCTCACGATGTGCACCTTGAGCGGGTCCGATCCAAAGGTGACCCGCACCCGGGAGTATGGTCGTTATTCAGATCCTACCTGCTGCAGGTAGGATCTGAATAAAGACCGACTCGCAGGACCGCGCATCGGATCGGTATCGGTCCACACCAGGACAGAAAAGGGCCCAATCACCACACAATCTACATCCAATCGGTTAGAATTGGATCTAGATTGATGGGATCAGACCCTTGTCGTCCTGGTGTGTACCCAGCATTAGTCCCCATCACCTTTAAAGCTGTTTCCATAAATTCCGAAAAGGTATATGAACTGTCCTGCAGCCTCAACATCTTCAACTGTATTTTAATACTCTTGTTATTAACTCTGTCTATTAACTGGGTTATTAAGTCTCGTCTCCTTCTTATCCTTCTACATCACTTGTCTCTTTAATATCACGGAACGCAAAATCTCTTAGTGTTTCTCCTGGCTTTTGTTTTCTATTGTAGAATCAAGATTTCCGCACAGATAAGGTACTTATATCAAAGATGGTAGCTAATTTCTGGAAAATTTGATCAGCTGTTTGCCTCGGATTCAGCAGCCAGGATAACACTTCCCTCCACACCTTTTAATTGTCCCAATAAACATAGTTTGAGTTTTTTTCTATAAACATTGTAATAGCAGATGTGTGACCTCTAGCATGTGTATGATAACATCATTAACTTAACCACTTTAATCAGAAATAAAGACACGGAGACTTAGGTTTGGCAGAAATTGTTAGCTGAATTTATTTAGAAATTATTAAGCTAATTTTAGTTTTGATTAATTAGTTAATTTATTTTAATGGTGGCCAGAAAGAACGGCTATGAACTAAACTCCTTCCCAAACGAGCATACGATATTCGGCCTAACTCAGAAAAAGCGGTATCCTCCCCACCTACCTATTGACTACCCACCCATCCGGGTGGGCTCGCTACCCCCGAGCGGGTGGTCCAGTGAAAGGCCTAAGCCAATGAGAGGCGAGCGCACCGAAACACCAAATACACTGCAAAATAACTTAAGAGAAACATCTCAAAATCTGTCAACAAGCCGTTCTTTTCCGCCTATCAGCTAACGCGATTAATAACACCACCCAGAACCGAAAAACAGGGAAGGAAGGGTGGGAAACTTTCTAAGGAAAAAGAGGCAGGCTCCTCCTTTTCCTGTACTAATAACTTCAGCTAACAGAACCTTTCCAGCAAACCCATAGGCTCCTTACTGTCACATGCTTCCCGATAGCCACACCCATCTTATCATGTTTAAGTCACTACATGGTCTTTTCAGCCATTACGTTGCTCAAATTCTTTAAAAACACTTCCATCAGTACTTGTTTCCTAGCACGGCCACAATCTTGTCCATCGTGTACCTTAAAGTTAAGGTACACGATGGACGCGATGGACCCGATTTCCTTTGAAATCAGGTCCATTTTGCCGGCAAAGGCAAAAATCGGGGGCATCGCGTCGGTCGCATGCATTAACATGGCCCCCAACGCGACCGATGCGATGGACGCGATTTTGCCATAGGCTTCAATGTTAAAATATTTTTAACATTGAAATCGGGAGCATAGCGTCGGTCTTGTGCCATTATAATGGCACAAGATGAGATGGACTTGATTAAGTCCATTTACATAGGAAACAATGTGAAATGGGCCAATATGACCCATTTCACATTGTATATGGCCCCGTCATGGTTAAAAAGTTACGCAACCCCATTGTGAGCGTCACCCCACGATTGACGCCAACCCAAAGCGTGGCGAGCGCAGCGAGCCCGCGAGGGGCGGCGGTGAGCGTCCTCCGACCTTTTCATACCCCTACTATCCACGTCGGCGTGGAGTTGAGAATATAAAGTGTGGCAAGCGCAGCGAGCCACCAAGCCCGAAGCGTGGCGAGGGGACGCGTATACCTGTAAAGTTATACGCGTCCGCTCGCCACGCTTCGGGCTAGGTGGCTCGCTGCGCTCGCCACACTTTATATTCTCAACTCCACGCCGACGTGGATAGTAGGGGTATGAAAAGGTCGGAGGACGCGCACCGTCGCCCCTCGCGGGCTCGCTGCGCTCGCCACGCTTCGGGTTGGCGTCAATCATGGGGTGCCGTTGAGAGGGTAAAATTGGGGGTATGGGGAATACTTTACATTGAATCCAATGTAAAATAGGGTCCCAGGGGCCCTATTCACATTTGATTCAATGCAAAAATCGGGTCGATCGCATGCGATGCGACCGACGCAATTTTTCTGACACGATCACCCCGATACAAATCGGTATGGCCGTGCTAGGAAACAAGTACCCTTCCATCTTTATCTTTACTTTCCCTGGAATAGGTGGGAAGCCAGGGGGGCCCAAAAATAATATGGAAGAGTCTGTACACTTGACTAAACACCATTAGCCCATTCGTGCTCTTCAGATGAATTACTTTGTTCATCAGATTACATTTTATATCTCTGTTTGTATCCTGTCCGTGTGACGTCAAATATGATGCTTTCACACGTAAATATATAAGGATCACTCAGGTAAGTATAAAACGGTTCAGGTAAGTATTCTTTCTTGTTCCTTTACAAGTTTGTTTGCACTCGGAAGGTATATGACACATGGAACCCAAGTTTTCAGTAGAAGAGATTAACAATTTATTTGCAGAACAGTCATATAATACAAATGTTCACACACAAAAAGCCTATACAAAAAATTTATAAATCAATAAATTAACAAATCAATTTTTATTTTGCGGAACTGGAGGGATATTGTTCTGCTACCAATCACTTCTCACAGGCTGTTTCCTACAATTCAACAAGTTTTACAACCCTACCATACTTTGCTAGAACCACTAAATATGATTATAAATTCATATGCAAACGAAATAACAATTCTGTACTGTAACATATATATATATATATATATATATATATATATATATATCTTAAATAAGAAAATTATTATTATTGCGCAATAATGTGTAACCTATTTAGTGCACACAAGTCTCCCTTTCACTCCAAAAATGCAGAGACCAATCCGGGAATTAAATTCCAGGGACATGCAAGGACATTCCCGGGTTGGAACCCATTCACACATGCTGTTAAAGCAGGGACAACCTGGGTCGGCACCTTTCACACTGAATTCAGGCTGACCCTGCATTTCTATGAGAATATCATTGAAAATGGCCTTTTTTTTAGGACCACAATAAGATTAATGATTATTAGTAATTAAGACACAAAACATTTGTAGTTTTTTAGCCTTTGTTTACTTGTATAAAACAAATGAACAGGCATATAAAAGCATAAAACATTGCCTAAAAGTACAACATGTGTGTAACACATTAAACCCATATCAAACATCACCCCTCCCCCAATGCCTAAGCACGAACATTTTGACCTTCTAACAGGCCAAAAACATAAAAAACTTTAGTCAAAAGTCCAAGCCAAACATTGGCGACTGTAAAAAACGAACCTGCTAAATGCAAAAGTATATAAAGTGTCCAACTTTTTAATGTTGGTAACACATATCAAGCACACATCAAACATATAAATATAAAAACCCAAAACCCAACCTCCCCCTGCCCCCTAACATGAAAAATGTGAGCTTAAAACAGGCAAAAAAAATGTAAACTGGCTATTGAAATTGCCTGTATACAGGGTATTCAGGTGACAGAGGTGGAGGGTTAGGGGGGGGGGGGTCATAGTAGGGACCTCTGGAATAGGGGGGTAATTGTGCTTGGGGACAATAGGGCCCTGGGTAGCTGAATACATGTTGTTACCCATATAGCGGGGCAGGATGCGTTCCAGGTACTGGAATTGCCGGTCTTGGTAGTTGTAGAATATGTTCTTGGTGTCCCATTATCTGCGTTATGAAAGATTGCTGCAGCTCTCTTTTCGCCTCTATGAAACGGAGTTGCCGGGCATCTGTGTCTGCATGTTATTGTCCATATCGCGCAGTTTTTCACAGAGCACCCTGGTCATTTCCCCTACTGCAAGCTCTACTTTTGTGACTTTGCACTTCGTCTGAGGAACTGTACATACTGAAAGCGACAAGAAAAAAAGATAGCTCAAGACTCAAATATTGACAATTTAAAGTTTGGCCATCTAAGGACCCCCTTATTTTTGAAAGTAAGCTTGTAGCTTGATACTTTTATTTTTGTTTTTGGTAAGTCAATGGGGGTGTGCTATCACTGGACAAAATTGATACATATACAAAGAAGGAAAGAATTGCCTCGGTCTGATGCACCTAAGAGAAATTATACACATTAAAATACAACTTTTAAATTGGAATTTTAAAAATGAGGATTATAAAAGAAACACAACAAATAAGTTGGACAAACACAATGGGGATGTGATTAAAAATAACTGACGTTGGTGTTCGGTTGTTGCTTATTTATTTCAATTGCAAAAAAATCACTCCTATTGCCACATCTATTATATATTCATTGTGTGGGTTTTATTTATAATGTGCCTACTTCGCAGTAGGTATGTTAGGAGAGTGATTGTTTAAGATAAATGCCTCAGATTAAATTACATATATTGAATCACAGTGCCGTCTTCCCATCTTTATTTCATGCTGTATCAACATTGCAGTTAGGTGTATATGCCAGGATCATGATCAGCATATACCCGTGATGGTTAACCTATGATATGCTTGTCACTGGCACTTTGACTGACACGCAGACACGGGTCCATCTGACCAACCGGTGCGGAGAGTGAACACCAGGGAGAGCACACGGGAAGCGGCTAAGCCATCATGCATGCTGCACTTCCAATGGGAAGGGGACAGAGGGGGGCGTCGCCTGTCCGCTGGAGGGAGCAGACGTGTATGGAGCTAGCTTCTGCTCTCCTATAGTCCAACCCTGTTGCTGTAGTCTGGACTGTGAAAGCACCGGCTGGGGACTAAAGACCCGCCTGCCACTGAGTCCTGACACCTGACCCGGAGGATTTACAGAGGCTATGAAAACTCTGTTGAAAACTCTGCATGCTCTGAATGTCACACTATTCATTGCTTCTATTGGTACTGGTGCTGCCTTTTTGACAGACGATGTATTAGTGCCTAATTATTGATATTTCTTGAAGTGACACGCGACTCGAGGAAGGCTACACTTTTTTACGATTTTCAACACACCAAGCTGAAAAGGTTAGCCATCACTGGCATATACTCATCAGCAATATACATCAGCATATATATGTTTGTGAACTAGTGTGGGCTCTGGCACCATCTATTTATATAACAAGATATACCGGTACTTGTGTATTATCTGTCCGCCCAAGATTTCCATCGTATTGCATTGTACAATGATGCGATGTGATTTTACATTGTACAGGCACCCCGATGCCTGATTCGTACAGTATGTTAAATGCACCCCCAGACCCGATTTTTATTTGTACACCCACCCTGATGGGTAATTACTATGTGAAATGCCCCCCCCCCATTGTTAACACCACCTCAGTATCAGTACCAACCCGAAGCGTGGAGAGCGGCGGTGGTACGCGTCCTCCGACCTTTTCATACCCCCACTATCCATGTCGGCGTGGAGTTGATTTTAGATAGTGTGGCGAGCGGACGCGGATTACTTCACATTTATTCTGCTTCGACTCGCCACGCTTCGGGCTCGGTGGCTTGCCGTACTCGCCACACTATATAAAATCAGCTCCAAGCCGACGTGGAGAGCGGGGGTATGAAAAGGTTGGAGGACGTGTACCGCCGCCCCTCGCGGGCTCACTGCGCTTGCCACGCTTCGGGTTGGCTTTGATACTGGGGTGGCGTTAACTATGGGGGGGCATTTCACATAGTCATCACCCATCAGGGTGGGTGTACAATTGGCAAGGAAGAAAAAGTATGTCTCTACGTGGTGCACCTATATGAATTTTCTCACGAATAAAAATTAACTTTTATTGATAGTCTAGAAAGGCGAAATATAAAAACACACAGACACAACATATACGCAAATGTGTTTAAAAAACGATGACTCTCTGACTCCACACACTTGTTGACCGTGGGTCAGTATGGGTGATACAGGTATTTCGTTGGCCGACACTTTATATCATATAATTTGTATAATTCAAAATTATGGGTGTCTTAATGGCTGATTGCCCATGGGTATAGGTGCAGATATCTGACACAAGAGTGGTGAAATAGCGTGATTATTAGTACACTATAGATTGGTGTTGACTAACTTCTTTAGAGTCCCCAGATACAATATCACAATAAATTGTCTGGGTGTCTTCTCTAAGAATCCCTGAATTTCGACACATAAAAGGCACTTTGTGTATAAGGTTGACACTGGTGTCGACGAATATACACGGTTTATCACTGAGGCGGTCTATCACTGGCTGTCTATATTGTCAGAGCCAGATATCACTGTCAGTTAGTGACACTTAACCGTGTTATGTCGATCTGTGAGGGCGGATCAAAAAGAATGTCGACTATATGTGTCAACCTTTAATAGTAAGTTTATCGGAAAATTTGCACAAGAAGTTTCTTAATATCTACCGAGTCTTTTAAGATATTTTTAAGGGATCTCAGGACTCTTGTGCATATCTTTGTTCCAATAATTCTTACTATACGTGGACCCGTATTAAGTCCAGTAATATCAGATGTAGGTGTAGTTAAATTGCTTCCAGAATTGACTAGAATTGCACTTCAAATACAAATATGTTCGTGCAATCAGTCAGTTATAAGTGCTTTTTACTACGTTTTTACTGGATATGTTCACAGAGTCGCCTCTATTGTGTCGACTAATATATCAGTCGTTCTTTAGGGCATATACTGTAAATAGCAGTTGGCTTGCTGCAGTAGTATAGTCAGGGTGTTTACAGTGTAATCCCCATTTTGGTTGTGTTATTTAAACATTCAGGTTACTGAAAAGACATATATCTTCCTACAGGAGGAATAAATTCACTACTGAGTGGACTTGCAACAGAGTAGAAACAAAGTATTCCCTCTAAGGGGGTTGGCAATTATCCACTAATAAGTGCAGTATTCAATGTGCACCGTGTTTCTCAGGCTATTGTGGATAAACTACCACGTCTCTGAGCAGTAATGAATTGGTGCTGCGGGGCTCTTATATTAGAGTCCTGGATTATAGCCAATACTTCTAAGAGAGGGTATTATTCTCCTGTATGCCACCATAGAATAAAGTCAGCAGTAACTAACAACTTATTTATAATGGTGTTCACCATGTGAACACCATTATAAATAAGTTGTTAGTTACTGCTGACTTTATTCTATGGTGGCATACAGGAGAATAATACCCTCTCTTAGAAGTATTGGCTATAATCCAGGACTCTAATATAAGAGCCCCGCAGCACCAATTCATTACTGCTCAGAGACGTGGTAGTTTATCCACAATAGCCTGAGAAACACGGTGCACATTGAATACTGCACTTATTAGTGGATAATTGCCAACCCCCTTAGAGGGAATACTTTGTTTCTACTCTGTTGCAAGTCCACTCAGTAGTGAATTTATTCCTCCTGTAGGAAGATATATGTCTTTTCAGTAACCTGAATGTTTAAATAACACAACCAAAATGGGGATTACACTGTAAACACCCTGACTATACTACTGCAGCAAGCCAACTGCTATTTACAGTATATGCCCTAAAGAACGACTGATATATTAGTCGACACAATAGAGGCGACTCTGTGAACATATCCAGTAAAAACGTAGTAAAAAGCACTTATAACTGACTGATTGCACGAACATATTTGTATTTGAAGTGCAATTCTAGTCAATTCTGGAAGCAATTTAACTACACCTACATCTGATATTACTGGACTTAATACGGGTCCACGTATAGTAAGAATTATTGGAACAAAGATATGCACAAGAGTCCTGAGATCCCTTAAAAATATCTTAAAAGACTCGGTAGATATTAAGAAACTACTTGTGCAAATTTTCCGATAAACTTACTATTAAAGGTTGACACATATAGTCGACATTCTTTTTGATCCGCCCTCACAGATCGACATAACACGGTTAAGTGTCACTAACTGACAGTGATATCTGGCTCTGACAATATAGACAGCCAGTGATAGACCGCCTCAGTGATAAACCGTGTATATTCGTCGACACCAGTGTCAACCTTATACACAAAGTGCCTTTTATGTGTCGAAATTCAGGGATTCTTAGAGAAGACACCCAGACAATTTATTGTGATATTGTATCTGGGGACTCTAAAGAAGTTAGTCAACACCAATCTATAGTGTACTAATAATCACGCTATTTCACCACTCTTGTGTCAGATATCTGCACCTATACCCATGGGCAATCAGCCATTAAGACACCCATAATTTTGAATTATACAAATTATATGATATAAAGTGTCGGCCAACGAAATACCTGTATCACCCATACTGACCCACGGTCAACAAGTGTGTGGAGTCAGAGAGTCATCGTTTTTTAAACACATTTGCGTATATGTTGTGTCTGTGTGTTTTTATATTTCGCCTTTCTAGACTATCAATAAAAGTTAATTTTTATTCGTGAGAAAATTCATATAGGTGCACCACGTAGAGACATACTTTTTCTTCCTTGCCATTCATGTATATCTTCTATGTCCAGTGGTAGCACACCCATAATGAGTGCCACTTGAAATATCTAAAGAATACACTCACATAGGGGTCCACCCATCATCCTCGATATTTAATGAGGGTCCTGTGCGAGTAGCAATCTCTCCTCTTTGTACCCATGGGTGTACAATTGAAAATCGGGTCTGGAGGTGCATTTAACATAGGAATCAGGCATCAGGGTACCTGTACAATGTAAAATCACGTTGCATCGCATCGCATGCCATTATAATGGCATGAGA